>NW_021703779.1:24787877-24971265 GCF_005190385.1 Monodon monoceros | reverse complement strand
CACACACACACACACACACACACACACACACACACACACACACACACGCCCCATCAAGCAAAGAAATCGGGTGGCTTCCAGCCCCAGGCCAAAGCCCAAATCCCTGTCCACCCCCCGATATCACTTCAGAAAACTCTATCCCCACTCCCCATCTATCACCACAGGGGGTTCTCACACTTTTGCTCTTTTTTTGATGATTTTCCCTTAGGCTTCCTCCCTGGGGCAGCTCTCTGGGGAGCCAGCAGGGGTGCCCCTTCAGCATCTTTCTAGAAACAGAAACCCAAGGAAAGAAACATTTTTACTTGCTCCTCTTTTCTCTCAGGTCCCAGCCTGTCAACTCCTTCCTGGCTCTTTCTTCCTTAAGAACATTTTTTTTCCCCTTCTCTGTTTAAAACCCCCAACCCCAATTCTCTTTCAGCTTCTAATCTGAAAATATTCAGCTCGCTACTCCTAACCCTAACTAAATTATGATAGCTTATATTTATATATTCCAAAGCGGCTTAAAGTGATCTGTGAAATAAAGTCCAATTTACTCCCTCTCTCTGATGTTTAGGAGAAAAAATAAATCATTGACAGAAACTGTGAATTTAGGACTTTATCAAATTCTTAAGCAGGAATTCCTCTCCTATCCTAGAACAAGCCCCACCCCATCACTCTTTCAAATGTGGTTCTGTAGCTCACTTCTTAAAAATCTGGCTTTTTCCTAGTCTATAAAAATATTTGCAGCCCATACAAATGATTATTGCCCCCCACCTCCAGTCAAATAACAGGAGCCATATATTTCCGGCCCCCTTCCCTGTTGGGTACTAACCAGTCTCCCTCACCCTTGCTATTTACCACTTAGACCTCAGATGATTATTCCAAGTAAAGAAGTCCTTGGACTGAAAGAAGTATCTAGAACCTTGCTGCTCTGATACTGGCCCAGGGATCAGCAGGACTGGTATTAACTGGGAGTTTGTTAGAAAAGCAGAATATCAGGTCCACCCCAGACCACCTGCATGAGAAGCTATGTGTTGGCCAAGTACTGTGTAAGCCTCTGTAATTAGGGGCTGGACAAATCACTTCGGCTTAGAGAATGCAGTTTGGTAGTCGGCAACTTGCCTTTTCACAAGATTTTCTCAAGGTAAACTGCCTCCAACTATGTTTGAGAGCACCAATTCCCTCCTCCCACTTAGAAAAAGAACCACTTCTTTATAACATATCTTGTATTGCTAATAGCTTAAACGTTTCCCCAAATGTCTGTAATAGAAGCTATTTTGAACTTAATCACTTTATGGGGCATTTGATTATCATGCATTATTCGTGAATACCATCTGTATTAAAATCCAACTGTTTTATTTAAATTAGCATTCAAAGATTAACAAGAACTCCCGTTTTAACATAATTTCAAGCAGAGATGGTTGTTTCATTGGGTACATTGGAGTTTTTTTTTTTTTACTTTTGTGTAAGTTGGCAAAGTTCTGTAATTTTTCAAAAATTTTAAATTATGTTCATTAACTATTTAGAATTTACTAAGAGTTTCTGTAGCCTGGTTGTACATTTTTAGCATAAAGTTAACTATAAGTCAAATTGTTTATTTTTGGTTTATGTATAAAACATCCATTTGTGTCACCCGTTATCTTTTCCCTCTATTACATGGAAGCGGCCAGCAGCTTCCTGGAAAAGGAATCAGAACAGCAGAGCAGAGCTGAAATCATAGGGCTGATTGACAAATGTAAATGGGTAAGCAGAGAGGAGCTGTCGAGACAGATGAATCAGGAAAGGGAAGGATGGGAAGCAGTATGAAGAACAGAGCAGAGTGGAGAAGTCTGAAATAAAGGCAAAGGGACAAGAATTCTGGTTAAGAGGCACTGACAAAATGAATGATCTTCCTTGCAGTGGGAGAAATATGTTCCATCGTTACACACTTGTACTCTTTTTACAACACCATACGGGGACGGATGGTGTTCATGCTCAGGTATAGTCATGTGACCATAGGGACAAATTCTGTCTTGAGATGAAGGCCCAAGTCTGAAATGTTCAGATTTCACAACTATACTTCCTTAATTAAGAAATATACAAGTACGTATCTGTATCTACTTCTTTCCAGATATAGGGAGATAATTTTTTCCCCTATGTGGGCTATCTAACCTTTTGAGACTTGATTTATTTGGTATAATTCTTTTAAAACTATTCCTCATGGAGAAGAAATATATATTTGTGGTTAAGAGCATGGAGTCTGGACTCAGACTCCCTAGGTTCAAATATCAGCTGTGGTTTGTGCAGCTGGGTGACTCTATGCCTCAGTTTCCTCCTCTGCAAAATGGAGATAATGGATAAACCTTCCTCTGTGAGTTCGACATTTTTAGATTCCACATTTAAATGAGATCATATGGTATTTGTCTTTCTATGTCTTGCTTATTTCACTTAGCATAACATCCTCTAGTTTTATCCATGTTGTCACAAATGGCAAGATTTCCTTCTTTTTTATGGCTGAATAATATTCTTATATATATATTATATGTAACATTTTATTTATCCATCTTCTGTCAGTGAACACTTAGGTTGCTTCCATGTCTTGGCTATTGTGAATAATGCTGCAATGAACATGGGAGTGCACATATCTCTTTGAGATAGTGATTTCATCTCCTTTGGGTAAACATCCAGAAGTAGAATTGCTGGAACATATGGTGTTCTAGTTTTAATTTTTTTAGAAACCCCCCCATACGGTTTTCCATAATGGCTGCACCAGTTTAAATTCCTACCAACAGTGCACAAGGGTTCCCTTTTCTCCTCATCCTCTCCAACAGCTGTCATCTCTTGTCTTTTTGATGACAGCCATTCTAATAGGTGTGAGGTAATATATCATGGTTTTGATTTGCATTTTTCTGATGATTTGATAACTATAGTTAATAATACTGTATTATATACTTGAAACTTGCTAAGAGACTAGATCTTGTGTTCTCACTACATGCAAAAAAAGGTAACTATGTGAAGTAATGAATGTGTTAATTAGCTTAATCGTGGTAATTATTTCACAATGTATACGTGTATCAAATCATCACGTTTTACCCCTTAAATGTATATAATTTTTGTCAATTGTACCTCAATACGCTGGGAAAAAAGAAGAAAAACCTGCCTCATTGAGTTGTTGGGAGGACTAAATGTAAAGCAGTTAGCACAGTACCTGGCATGAATCTCAGTGCATAATGAATGTTTAATATTCAAAACGAATTTTAAAATATGCATATTTGCTTGTAAATACAAAAGTTCTCTCTGGAGAATACAAGAAATTGATGAGGTTGGCTGCATGAGGGAGAGAAGCTAGGTGCTAGGGTAAGAATGCAGGAGGGAGATATTTCACACTGTATAGTCTTTTATATCTGGAATTTTAAACCATGTAAATGTATTGCACATGCAGTGAAGCATTAAATAAATAAAGTAAAAATAAAAGGCATTCTGCTTCACTTCAACCTTTCTATTTACAGCTTTAGAAGGCTTATACTTAGAGGTTTCTTATGGCATTTTGGTAAGATTTGGTGACCATTGGTGGTATACCCATCCACAAACATTTATTGGGAGCCTGGTAAATTGCAGGCATATTGTGAAGAAGGCATAGTCCCCTCTCTCAAGGACCATACTGTCCACTTATAAAGATAACACAATTACATCAAGCAGAAGGACCAATACAAACAAGAGTTTAATTTAGAACTAAAACTCTAAGGAACATACCCACATGCTTCCATGTTCAGGCATCACAGAGGACTCATGTACACAGAGCATGTTTGGGGAAGGGACTGGAGTTTAAGCAGGATAATAATGAGTAGATGTTGTTATTGTTGGTGGGAGCAGGGTGCTTTCTAATAAGAAATAGGGAATAATGTGACAGAAAGCCAATAAGTTACTAGGTGAAGCTTCCACCCAAACCAGTTTTCCTGATTAAAAATGATGATAATAATAATAAGGAAAGGACGAAAAAGCAGACTAAATTGGCAGGCACCTTTTGCTCATCACCTTTATTCTCTTTTTTCTCCAGGATCCACACAAGATGCCTGGAGGTGGAACCACCTATTGCCACTCTTAGGACCAAAGACACAGGCTTTGGAGGTGGAGCCGGAAGCTTGAAGGAGCCTCATTCCTTCATTTCCTTGGGCAAGTGCACCCTCTCTGGATTTCTTCCTTTCCAACATCTTGTCATATGCGAAAAGTAAGATCTTATTTCATTACACGGTTATAGCCTGGTTTCACACAACCCAAACTAATATGGCTATATATTTTCAATAAAAACTGTATCAAGAAACTTTAGTTTTCCAAGTTCTTTACAAAGGGTTGCTGGATAAAATACAGGACACCCAGTTACATTTGAAGTTCAGATAAACAATGAATAACTTTGGTAGTATAAGTATGTCTCATGTAATATTTTCAATATACTTATACTAAAAAAATTATGCATTGTTTACTTGAAATTGAAATGTAATTGGGCATACTGTATTTTGGTTTATAAAATATGGCAGCACTCTTTACATGTCACACAAAACCTGTTTATGGCCAGATCATTCCTACCTGCAAGAGTCTTGGACATGCTGCCCACTCCAACTGCGAAACAAATGGAAGTTCTTTTACTAAGTTAAAGGGGAGGAATGCGTAGGTAATTAGCAGTACCTCTCAATAGAGAAGTATTGGGTTGGCCAAAAAGGTCGTTCGGGTTTTTTCTATTAGATGTTATAGGATTTGGCTCTTGGTCCTCAGAGAGAAAAATGCAATAAGGGGAAAATCAGGTACATTCCTCTCTGAGAGTATTCTCCTCCCTTTTACTTTAGAATACTTTTGTTTATATTACCCCTATAAAAGAACGTTAGTAGTTCTATCATTCAACGTTTTCAGTAGTTTTAGTCGATTTCCCACGATTTCCCCCAATCATAGTGTCACTTGTTTTACATAGTTGTAATCATAATGCAGATAAAATTTTAAGCCCTACTTTTTTCTTTACAGTAAAATCTCAAAAAGTATTTACCATTTTACTGCATGCTCTTTCAAAATATAATTTTTATTGTTGCTGAATATTCCATTGAGATGATTTTCTATAACTTATTTAACCTTTTCCCCATGTTTGATCTATTTTATTCTTTTCAGAAGTTTTGCTTTATTTTTAATATTAAAATAATGATAAATATCTTTGTTGCAGTTGTTTTAGCTTTTATGGGTTAGAATTTTGAATTATGTATAAAGAACCATGTATTAGATTTGGAATTACTCTGTCAAATAATAGGATTATTTTTATTCTTGATATATATTTTTGGTTTTAATAGTCCCTGCTTCCAGGGTTAGCCTTTAGCAAAATTATGAAATTGGGTGACTTTAAATTGTCTTTGTTTTTGTAACCTTCTGTTCTGCAGATCATTTATTTTTGGTGTATCCCACATTCCTTCCCATTTTCAAGTATCCAATGCTTTTCTGCTCATTTCTCCCATTTATATCCTGCTTTCAAAAATGGATCTAATTTTAATCATTTATGTCACTTTAAAATTAAGTCAATATTTCTTGGCTCCCAGAGAATATTTGGAGAGGTAATGTACTTTAGTTACAGGCTTAGTTTAAGTATCAGGTTTGTTACTTGCTTGCTATATGTGACTTGAAGGAGTACTTCACATTTCTGAGCGTGGTTTTCTCATCAATAAAGTGAAGATGTTAACATCTTTAAGTCAGGGTTGTTATGAGGATAAAACAAGATAATTATGTAAAGATTTTGGCAAGCTGCTAGGCCCATAGTAAGCATTTAATAGATTCTAGATATTATTAATCATAATTATCGTCTTCACTTTAACTTCATTTGTAATCATGGAATGAAAACATTATTTACCCATAAGGAAACTCAAGAATTTACCTCAGCTTGAATATCATACAATATCCTACTCCTAGTATTAATTCAAAATATTTTTGATGACTTTTCTTCCCCTACCATTCATTAGAGAATCCTCTATAGTGCCCTTGCAATTATGTAACGTGAATACTCATTGACCACTGTGCAAATGGTGGCCTCCATGGCAGGTTAAAATCCTGAAAACATTTTTATTTACAAAAATATCAACATAACTTTAAACATTTAATATTTACATAGAAGACAATTTTTAAAGAAACAACAAAATACGGTAAAACATATTTTCACTTTTAGATATAATGTGAATTGAAAAAAAGAAATAATGACATTGCTAGGTCTGTCCTGAGTCACCAAGACATATCTTTGATGTAAATGTCAAAAAAAAATGTTTTAAGATGCATGTTTCCATGAATTAACCAATATAAGCAGTAAATAGATTTTTAACAGTGAAGAATTAAAGAAAAAACTGCTAGCAATTTCCTTGGGATATTAAAAATAATTAATCATTACTGTTTATAACCATCAACTCATTTTTTTTTTTTTGCGGTACTCGGGCCTCTCACTGTTGTGGCCTCTCCCGTTGCGGAGCATAGGCTCCGGACGTGCAGGCTCAGCAGCCATGGCTCACGGGCCCAGCCGCTCCGCGGCATGTGGGATCTTCCCGGACCGGGGCACGAACCCGTGACCCCGGCATCGGCAGACGGACCCCCAACCACTGCGCCACCAGGGAATCCCCCCATCAACTCATTTTATCCTTTTGTTAATTTAAAAAATGGAGGCTCTGGCTTTATTCACTGCTTCTTTGAAACAAACAGTGCAAAACATTAGCCTGCAGAAATTAAGTAAATTTCAGCAAACATTAATATTTCCCTCAGCAACCTTACAGAGTTAAGGCATATCTCTAGCCCAAGTCATCCCCTTTTGAAAAGGCGGTAAGGCAAGAGGAAAAAAGCAAAGCAAAGCAAAGCAAATGCTACTGGCTTGTATATTTAGAGGGCTAGGGGAAATGGGGATGAACAAAGGTTGAAGAAGAGAGCAAAGCTAGACAAAAACGAAAGCACTTTTTATGGTTGTGTCAGTATTTTCTACTACAGATATCCAATATCTGGAAGTTTATAACTTTATTCTAATAATTCATCTGCAAGTGACAAAGAGGGTGGCAATGTGGGAATAAAAATTGTGTGCATGATTTTATAGAAAGATTTATAACTACTGGATTGAAAATCAGTTATTTCAGTTACAAAAGTGAGAGCAAAATAAAATTCATGCTTGTGTTCAAAACCTCTGGATAGCTTGCTGTTGTGTGAATCCTTACAAAGAGAAGAAAATTATGCATGGCATGAGACATTAATATTTGGTATTTTCTTTTGTTATCTCCTTTGTTTTATAATGTCACCTACTGAACAAATTCAATAATTAAAAATATTTCCCCCCTGATTAAAATTTTCAATAGTTAAGAGCTTAGAGACAATGAAAGTCTGAAAACTGACTGCCACCCATAAGACTGACCTTTACTAACATTGAACTTGACGTCTGTCTACTCCTTCTCAAGCCATTCCTCAGATGTAGGCATTCCTCTCACACTGGTCTTAGCCCTTCTTGCACATTATGTTTTTTTTTTCTCCTTGGAAATTGCAGCTACTTCATGACATCAGCTACTACGGGGAATGTTACCACGTTTCTGAAACCTTCTTGGAATTTTCCCCAGCAGAATGAATCCATGTTCTCATAGTAATCTGAATATCCCAATTAGAACCCATCATACTCTGTGAGAGTTCCAATACATTTTGACAGTGTCCTCTTGCAAATATCTGTGACTCTGTGCCTGGACTTTATGTCAGCCCTTATATGGAAGGGGCTGGCTGGGAGTGCTGGGTTTCTAGAAATCTTCAGCCAATAGGGGATGGGAGTCGGAAGACACTCCAGCTTCCTCCACTCTCAAGGGGGCTAGATCTCAGACACGTTTAGTACTGTCTCCCAGAGATCCAGCTCAGGATTGAGGCACAGTGTTACCTGCTTGTTCATACACCTTTTATTGGCTTTCTTCCTTCTCATTCTCATTTTTTATTCTGCTGATGTTTCCTGGAAATCGTCTCCTAAATAAATGACTTTCTTTTAAATCTTTGTCTCAGCATCTGCTTCTTGGAAATCGCAAACTAAGATAGTATCAGAAGTGATCCTAGGAAGCAGAACTTCAGAAAGGAGTCCTGGAATTAGATCACTTGCCGTGTAAATGGTAACAAAGATCTACTGATGGTGGTGAGAGGAAGATTGCTGATGACTCTTGGCCTGTTGTAGCATCATGATTACTAAGACTTTCAGGTGTGGTTAAACTGGGATGGAATATAGGTGCGCTAGCTCCAGTACCCTCGAGCTTTGGGGGAAAAGGCAATGATAAGGATTGGATTTGGCTGGCTGTTGTTAACTCTGATTGGAACCCTGAAGAAGGAAAATTGCAAGCTGAGGTCAGCCAACTATCAACCTCAAGCATGGTGTGGTGTGAAAGTCAGAAAGCTACTCGGCAGCTATTGAAGGAGATTCTCATATCCTAGAGCCACAGGGCAGAATGTGCTGAGAATCACTACCAAGGTCTGGTTGTAAAAGTGGTAGAGTTACAAAGAAGGCCAAATATACAGCCCCAGCAAAACTCCTATGCTAAAGGTAAGCCCTGATGGGGAAAGAGTAGAACGCTAAGAAATGGGATGGGGACGTTTGAAAATAAGCACTTGAGAAACCTTGATCCAACAGATCTACTCTCTTTTACGCTCATGGCTTCTGCCAATAACTAGAGTCAAGTCTCAGCATGGCCTGAGCTGGGGAGTTCTGTTCCAGCTATACCAGACAGATATGTAGCAGTAGGAAATGGGAAAACACACCTGGGAAAGATCTTGTGGGCGCTGGATTGGGGTGAGGGTCACTGAGCTTAAAGCTGGATAGAGGAGATTTTATTGAGGCCCTCTCCTGAATCAGAATTTAACATCCTGGCAAGGACATTGGCGTTAATCTTAAAACACAGGTGAGATGGTTCTTTAAAGTTTGGAAATGAGAACCTATAGGAAACAGGTGAGGTGGCTGGCAAACACCCTTGGCAGAATATTGAGAGTATCATCAAAAAGTTGAGAGAAGTGAGCATTGGTTTTTTTCCAGTTTTAATATTTTTTATTGAAATATAGTTGATTTCCAATGTTGTATTAATTTCTGCTGTACAGCAAAGTGATTCAGTTATACAAATATATATACATTCTCTTTTCTAAATATTCTTTTCCATTATGGTTTATCATAAGATACTGAATATAGTTCTCTGTGCCGTACAATAGGACCTTGTTGTTCATTCATTCTACATATAATAGCTTACATCTGCTCACCCCAACCTCCCACTCCATCCCTCCGCCAACCCCCTCCCCCGTGGCAACAACAAGTCTGTTCTCTACGTCTGTGAGTCTGTTTCTGTTTCATAGAAACATAGGTTCCTTTGTGTCATATTTTAGATTCCACATATAAGTGGTATCATATGGTATTTGCCTTTCTCTTTCTGACTTACTTCAAGAAGTGAGCGTTGTTAAATGGATTCATTTTGGAAAGCTAGAGAATTCTCTAGTGCACGATGTTTCCCAAGTAGGTAGCTGTAAGTTACATAAACAAGTAGTCCAAACACCCATGCCACCCACCTCTGTGCTGATGTTTCTCACTATGCTTTCACCTATGACTTCATAGGATATTCCCAGTGATGAGCTGATGAAAGAGTTAAAATTCTGTCCTGGTACATATGTGTCTCAATATGTTAGTACAAGCAGAAATGAACTGTTCCCACATCAAAACCCCACTGAGGGGTGGCCTTAAATGACAGAGGTGATGGTGAAAATGTTCTGTAGCTTTGGGTAGTACACCTGCTTATCAGCTTGTGTGGAGGGATATGAGGTCTCAGCTAAGACTATGTGGAGTCCTTGGCAGTGGTAAATGTCTTGGCTTGCTGGCCAAGGCTCCTATAAGGAGCAAGATAGGAAGAACAGAGATAAGAGGGTCAGGTGAAAAGGCATGTGGCTGTATCTATGGGAGTGAGCATATATAAAGCCTGAATCTTTGGTTTGCATGTCAATGTCTATTGGGTATCATTCAGCACAGAAAAGGCACAGAATTATAAAGTGAACAGGATGATTGTCCAGTGGACATCAGCCAACCTCTATCCTCAGCTCCCTAAGGGATTCACTATGGCACAACGACCCCCTGAATGACATAGCCATGGCGGCAGCATGAAGGTCGCACATGGATGCAGCAGCCTGGGCCTCTCTTATCTATGCTGATCTATCTACTGTCATGTCTGCACATCCAACTTGTCAGCAGCAGAGAACAATGATGAACCCTCAGTGTGGTGCCACCTTTAAAGGAGAATAACCACTAGTGACAAGTAGATTACATTGGATCCCTGTACTAGTTTCTTATGGCTGCTGTAACAAATTACCACAAATTTGGTGGCTTAGGACAACAGAAATTTATTCTCTCACAGTTCTGAAGTCCTTAAGTCTTTGAGTCAAATTCAAAGTATTGGTAAGGCTGTGCTTCCTCCGGAGGCTCTAGGGGAAAATCCTTCCAGCTTTTGGTGGCTGCTGGCATTCCTTGGTTTGTGGCCCCATCACTCCAATCTGCCTCTTTGGTCCCACTGCCTTCTCTTTGTGTCAGATATGTCCCCTCTCTTATCACACATGATTGCATTTAGGGCAAACTGGGATAATTCAAGATAATCTCCCCATGTCAAGATCCTTAATTTAATCACACCCACAAAGACATTTTCCCATATAATGTAACACAGTTTCCAGGGATTAGAACCTGATCTTTGTATTCGGACCACTACATACCTTCCACTCAGGATGAAGCAGAAATCCATTCTTACTGGGGTTGACATGTGTTTCTGGTGTGGGTTTGGCTTTCCTGCCTGTGATGGTACTGCTGACGCTAATATCTGAAGACTCGCAGAGTGAGTGTCTGATTTACCATTGTAGAATGCCACAGAACATAGCCTCAGACCCAGGGATCCACCTTCTGGTGAAATTGGGAGTTATATGCACAGGTCCATGGGATCCCCTGTTCCTACCGTATACCTTATCACTTGGTCTATTTTCATGTTTAACTGTCTAAAGGGGACCTTAGGGGTGACAGCCTATAAGTTTGGGACAGTGTTCAAGATTCAAGAAATGTGTGAATCAACAGCCATTATATAGGTTACTGTATTCTTCATAGGTAGAATATACAGATTTGGGAACAAAAAAAGTGGAATTAGGAGTTAACTATCTCATTATTACTCCCAAGGGCCCACTTGGGGAATTTGTGCTTCCCATTCCTCCAAATTCAGGTTGAGTTGAACTAGAAATTGTAGCTCCTGGGTGTGGGTGTCAAATCTACCAGGGGACAGAGTGAAGTGCCACAAAAGCTAAAGTAAAGGTACTGAGTGACTATTTTGAGTTCCTCATGTCAGTAGATCATCAGGCAAAGAGAGGATTTACTATATGGTCATGAGTGATTGACCCTGATGAGCATGAGCAGATAGGATTATTGCTACATAATAGAAGCAGAGAAGAGTATTTCTGGAACTCAGGAGACTCACCAGAGCGGCTTTTGGTGCTTCCCTGCCAGCTGATAACCTTCAACAGGCAATTGCCTCAATCATGGCCTGAAAAGGACAAGGTAACCAGGACCCCAGATTCCACAGGGCAAGAAACCTAGACCAGCACAAGTGCTGGCCAGAGTGATGCTTGTGTTAAAAAACTTTATTCTTAATTTTTTTTAAGAAATGATGACTGGCCATCCTCTCGAAGAAGCCGTGCCGGGACGGAAAAAAACTTAATGTGGGCACAAGTGGATCTGAGTGGTGCAAGGGGTGGATGACAGCAGACACTCTCTGCACCCCACTCACAACCCCTTGGCAAAGAGTGTTTGTTTGAATGTTATGTTCCACATCAAATGTATAAGAAACATGATTCCATGGTAAAATACACAAACGACTACAAAACTGCTTGGTGGTATAATAGATACTCAGTAAATGTTTGCTGAATTGGTTAATGGACACAAAGGATGTATTATTATACAGATGACTTCTGCGGTAAGCAGAATTATAAGATGCCTCCTCTTATGCCTGTTACCTCCTCATGTTACTTCTGTGATGATGTTAGGTTACATGGCAAGCAAAAGGAGTTTTGTAGACGTGATTAAGGTTATTAATGAGTTGACCTTAATATAGAGAGATTATCTGGGCGGGCCTAATTTAGTCACGTTGGCCCTTTAAAAGCAGAGTTTTCTCTGGCTGATAGCAGTACAGAAATCAGAGAGATTAAAAATATGAGAGGGATTCATGTGAGGGAGGTTCTCTGTTGTTGGCTTTGAGGTGGACATGGCCAGAGGGCAAGGACCCAAGAGTGTCCTTTGGTTGCTGAGAGCAATCGCTGGCTAACAGCCAGCAAGAAAGCAGGGATTTCAGTCCTATAACCTCAAGGAATTGTGTTCTGCCAACAACAGGAATGATGCTGGAAGCTGATTCTTCCCCCAGAGCCTCCAGAAAAGAGCCCGGCATTGATTTTGGCCTTCTGACACCCCCTGCAGAAAAATCTACCTGGACTTCTGATGATCAGAACTGTGAGGTAAAAATTTGTGTCATTTCAAGGCACTAAATTTGTGGTAAGCTGTTACACAGCAATAGAAAACTAATATGACTTCTAAACCTATAAGCCTCATCTAGAACTAGGCTCAAGCTTCTGTCTTGAATGGGCCCCTAAGCACCAGCATTCTTGAGGATATTGTCACCTAAAACTGAATATGCATAAAGCAGAATCTATCATGGTCTATGACTTACTAACTCATCTTCAGGGGATTCCTAAGTGACCCCAGAATCTTTTTTCAGTAAGTGTGACTCAAAACCTCTGAGTTTTCACCCAATTCCAGGTGGCTTTTGTAATTTACTGTAGTATTGTTAAACTCCAGTCTTCTATCACCTTCAGCATTTTTGCTACATACTAAAATTAACTGCATTGCTATTTCCTTAATATTTTTCTTTATATCCACTCATTCTTTTACTTAAGTGCATTTATGTTAAAAGTTAAGGATATATCACTACCATAAATGGCAAACTAGTATCATTGACCATAAATAGAGGGTAACTGTAAAAATAAATACAATGAAAATAAACTTTTAAATTTCAGCTAGATACTGCTGGCTGCTGAAGGCTCTGAACATAAGGCCTGCTCACTCTTTGTTTAAAAAAGGAGATTAGCAAATGTTAGAGAGGTGTTAAGTCGAAATAGCTCAAATAGCTCAAATTGAGAATTTCTTCTTGACATAATTAGAGGGATTGAAAGAGATTTAAAATGGAAATAACATTTTTCCTATGTGATAGCTACATTCTTTAATGCCTTTTCCACTGCAATTTAAATAACACCCGAAATCATCTTGGATACCTTGTGGTGAGAGTCCCACACTTTGCAAAACGTTCTTAGAGTGACTAAAAATTAGCTTTCCATCTAAGAGAACTGTGTAACCTTGGACACGTACTGAGTAAATGTTCAAGACATACCTTTATTGCTGTTATGATCAGTACCATCATATCATCATCATTTCCACCCTCCTCCACATTCTTTATCTCAAATCAACTTTACTATTTATAGAACATATCAGTGGTTTCTCTTACAGCTATTGCTTCTCCTCATTCACCTTCTAAAGCTTTATTTTGGGTAGACATTTATTCTCTCCTAATTGATACTGTTGTGTAATAATCCTTTGCATTACCACTAGCTTTCCTTCCAAAATTCATATTTGATCACTTCTGTCCTCTGAATAACATAAGATCAGAGTGTTATATTGGGAGTATCATGATCTGTTGAGTAAGGCAGACTCTTCTGCATCACCCCCAGTCACTCCCAAGCATATCAGCTTGTTTTACTCTCCTTTAGGCCATTTGTCATCATTTGTAAATTTTCTTATTTATTTTTGTGGGATTTTGTTTAAAGTCAGTCTCACTCAACCAAAACATAAGGTCAGGAGTGTGAGGACCTGGTTTGTCTTGGTGCCAATTTATCTGCAGCATTTAGAGGAGTGCCTGTCACATACTAGGCTCTCAGTGACCTTGGTTAACCTTAACCTCCCTAGCCTTGGTTTTGTAATCTGCAAAATGGAGATCATAGTGCTCACCTAACCAGGTAGTGGTGAGGATTGAATGAGATAACTAATGTAAAGCTTCTGGTACATCAACAGAAGCTGTTATTACTATATCTTCCTGTTGTTGTTAGAATAAGTTCAATTTTAGACTAAGTATTCAGAGCCTTCAGATTATGTCATCAAATTTTCTTTCATTTTCTCAACCCATTCCTTCACATTAACCTAATACTCCAGCTCTTGTTGTAATATTTATTTATTGACTGTTTGTCTTAGGCTATATTTTGGGTATACAAAATAAAAAGACCTGGTTCCTGCCCTCATAGAGATGTAAGATAGACTCATAAAGGAAAAAAAATCATGCGTTAATAACCATAAATAAATAATGCACAACATGTAGTACAAAGATTAGAGAAATAGTGTCCTGGGCTACCTGGCTAGGAATGAACAAGGGATGGAGGAAGCAGGAGGAGAGGAACAAAATGAGTGAGCACCGTGACTCCTCATTCCTACAACTTTCATGCCACAGTTGCATAACCTGGGCTTTTCCTGCCCTCTGAGATGCCTTTGCACCCTACTAAAATGTCACTTTTTACATGGAATTTCCACCGAAGCTCCCTATCAGCATTTATGCTACCTTTTTCTTTACTCCTTTACTCTTAGCTCATACCTTGTTGGTGTACTCCTCCCAGACTCCAAGCTCTCATATTTAATTTGACATTTTTCTGTTCATTTCACAAGATCGCAAGTTTCCAAAGCGTGGTGAATGTTTTTTGTTTGTTCATCTCTATAGACTTTGTGGTTATTTTGGAAGTTATTTTGCTAAAACTAGAACTACTTTTTCTCGGGGTCTATAGGTCCCAAATCCATGCCTTTGGTTTTACTGTAAACTATTGGTATTTTTGTTTAAGACTATTATGTTCTTATAAAATACTAATTTTATGAAAGCACCCACATATAACTCCTTTCATAAAGTGTTAGAAAGAGGATTTAAAACACAGAACAAGTCAATGCACAATCCAGTGCAAACTGTAAACTGGTACTTGAGTTTAAATGAGCCTGAATATGGGAATAAGAATAAATGTGGGAAAAAGTAGAAGTGAGTGAAAAATGCTTGTGGCAAAATTACCAGCTGTTATTTATAGTATGTGCCAAGTATAAATCTGTCCTTGAAAAACTTGAAGAGATGAGTCGTCAGTAATTTCAAGACAAATTTCTGACTTGCTTTATATTATTTAAGCATATTTTATGGAGACTATTAAAAGTTCTGTGTATAGAGGGAAAGATATATGGAAGGACATTATGATGTGACCAGTGGGCCTCACCTAAAGAATTGAAAATTGTGGTCACCAAATCTTTTTGGTTTTACCTACCTATCTATTTTTTTCTGAAATAATATGGAAAGAAATGCATTTGAGTTTATAGTAATCATAGCAGCTCATAACTCAACACAAGTTTAGCAGGCTAATTGCAGAAAGCCATTGGTTTGTAGCTCCTCAAAGGTAAGATCAAAGCAAGAGGCTTTCTGCCCCAAATATACAGATCTCAGCCACTATACATATTTTGTTTTGTGGTTGCTACTTCTTTTGTCCCTAATGGTGATTGCACATATTTATTTAATGTGGGAGTCGCAGCAGGCATGAACCCCCAACAAAACCAAAAATGACCACCTGCTCCCTTTACACACTCAAGAATATCTGTTATGTGTAAGGCATTGTGCTAGGGGCTGGGATAAACAAGAAGGAATACAGCAAAATCCCTCTCTTCAAGAAGTTTATAGAAAAGTAGAGAAGCTAATATAGAGAATATAGAAAATGGAAAAGTAGAGAAGTCAATCCCTGACAATATGATGTGATATTCAAGAAGTACATATCCCCAGTGTCTTCATAGGGTCCTGTGGCAGGGAGTGCATCCTTCAGTGTGTGGCATTTGGGAACGATTTCACTAAGGAGACAGCAGGCTGACTCAAATCATAAATACAGGGGATTGCTTGGAAGAATGGTGGAAGGAAACGTCTTCCAAGGAAGAGAAGTCATAAAATTAAAATCCTTATGTGTTGGATATAGTGTTAAGCACTAGAGATATAAAGACAAAGATGATGCAATTTCAGAATTTAAGGTATGCACAGCTTTGGTAAAGTTAGGGATAAAGACAAATATATATGTAAACAAAATACCTGCAAGATGGTAATAAGATCATAGCTAACTTGGCTGGGCCTAGCAGCGAACCTGAAGACAGAGTGGGCCAGGGAGCCCCAATCACAGGATGGGGCTTGGGAAGACAAAGTGTGCAGACAAGTTTTTGCGGCAGAGAAGCCAGCTGAAATTCAGCCTCTGTACACCGGTACTGAATTGAATCTCGGAGACAGAGTTTTGGGTGAAGTAGAAAAGAATAGCTTTATTGCTTTGTCAGGCAAAGAGGACCACAGCGGGCTAATGCCCCCAAAACTGTGTGTCCCAACCCCGGGGAGAGGGGGAGGATTGAGGAGTGTTATAGTCAACGGGCAGGGTTGCTGGTAAGGATCAGGGTGCGTTCAGGGCCTGCATTCCTTCAATCCAGAGATCTTCTGCCATCGGGTGGTCTCATGATCTGTAGTTCTCAAGATTGTTGAACTGTGATTTTCTCTCTGGAACATCTTCCACTTGGTGGGGTTTAAGTTTTGCAGAAGAGCTCAAAGATATTGTTATGTGTATCCCTTGCAGCAGAACCAGGACCTGCCCCAAGGCTGCACTATTGTTTCTTGACTGTTCCTCCCTTGTCTTCATATCCCCTCCATTCCCTGATTAGCAACTGTTTGAACCTGCCCTTTAGAACTCAGGGAAGGGGACACAGAAAGGTTTTTGTTCTCAGGAGCCACACAGGGTCCTGCTCAGTTTCAGGAAGGAGTGAGGCCAGGATCATATATGTAATCATCACTTAGTTTTGGCTTCTCCAGAAGCATAACCTGAAACAAAGATTTGATTGCAAGTAGTATATCTGTTAGGTGTCCCCAAGAAACACTGGGAGGGAGGGCAGGCAGCCAATAAAAGATGTATTGTTAAGTACCACTGTGAGTAACTGGGGATTAACCATGCTAGAGGAATTCTGTGATCCAGGGTACAGTGGGTCTAGGTGTTAGCCCAAGCCAGGGGTAAGGGTGGTTAATCTATCCAAGGATTAGGAGAGCTGGGATATTTATACACTAAATCTTATCAGTTATGGGTCCAGGATTGCAGAATGTGTGCTAATTCTTAGTGCTTCTAGCCTAGTGTTGTGGAGGACTCAGTGGACTCTAGTATCCAAAGTAAGCCCTCAGGCAAGGAGATGCACAAGCGGGCAGTTGGAAGCCAGGCCTGGGTGAACCTCCGTGGGAAGACCTGAGGGCATGTAGGCAGATCGGTAACAGTGTCTGCCACATAGCTAATCAGCATTTCTTGTGGTCAGGATGGTGTCTTCTAAATCCTCATCTCTATTCACAGACCATTGCATTCACCATACAGGATTCAACCTGATTATTTCATTTAGATTTTATTAATAAGAAGGGACATTAGGGGTCATCCAAATCACTCATTTTTATAGAAACTAAGCTCCCCAAAAGTTTTAACAGCTCATTAATGGTTTAGTAAGCCTTAGAATCCAAGTCTCCTGATTCACAGCCCCAAACGCTAGTACTTTAGCCACATTCATCCACATCCTCAACCCCTTGAAGGAATGTAGCACAGATTTGTTAACAGATTAACTGATAATAGTATTTGAAATGCTTGAAAAAGATGATCAGACTCACGAAGTTTCATATCTATTGTTGTATAGCATCCACTAACTAGTAAAAAAGGATTTCTTGAGACTTTTAGTTAAATAAAACTTTAGATTTTATTTAAAAATATATAGATAAGTGAATCTCACTTGATGTAATAAATTATTAATCAGATTTTAGTAAAAACAAATCTTTTCTTGTTGTTTTGGTTTTTTTCTTAATTTAATTTTTATTTTATATTGGGGTATAGTTGATTTACAATGTTGTGTTAGTTTCAGGTGTAGAGCAAAGTGATTCAGTTATATATATACATATATCCATTCTTTTTAAGATTCTTTTCCCAAATAGGTTACTATAAAATATTGAGTAGAGTTCCCTGTGCTATACAGTAGATCCTTGTTGATTATCTATTCTATATGTGTATATGTCAATCCCAAACTCCAAATTTATCCCTCCCCCCAACTTTCCCCTTTGGTAATCGTAAGTTTGTTTTTGAAGTCTGAGAATCTGTTTATGTTTTGTAAATAAGTGCATTTGTATCATTTTTTTTAGATTCCACAAATAAGTGATATCATATGATATTTGTCTTTGTCTGACTTACTTCACTTAATATGATAATCTCTAAGTCCATCCATGTTGCTGCAAATGGCATTATTTCATTCTTTTTATGGATAAGTAGTATTCCATTGTATATATATACCACATCTTCTTTATCCATTCCTCTGTCAATGGACATTTAAGTTGCTTCCATGTCTTGGCTATTATAAATAGTGCTGCAATGAACATTGGGGTGCATGTATCTTTTCAAATTATGGTTTTCTCCAGATATATGCCCAGGAGTGGTATTGCTGGATCATATGGTAGCTCTAGTTTTAGTTTTTTAAGGAACCTCCATACTGTTCTCCATAGTGGTTGTACCAATTTACATTCCCTCCAACAGTGCACAAGGGTTCCCTTTTCTCCACACCCTCCACACCCTCTCCAGCATTTATTGTTTGTAAACTTTTTGATGATGGCCAATCTGATTGGTGTGAGGTGATACCTCATTGTAGTTTTGATTTGCATTTCTCTAATAATGAGTGATATTAAGCATCTTTTCATGTGCTTTTTGGCTGTCTGTTTGGCTTTTTGGCGAAATGTCTATTTAGATGTTCTGCCCGTTTTTCGATTGGGTTAGAAATAAATCTTAAAATGCGCCAAGCAAGAGTATTATTTAAGGAAGCCACTGGTGAAATTATTTTCTGGAATTTTTAATAGCTATCTAATTTATGTATTATAAGGGATTATTTTTATTATTATTCTTGTGGGCTTGGTGTTTTTTACATTTATTTATGGATATTAGTCTTTCTTAAAGCCCAGCTACTTTTTAAACATAATAACATTGATACATTACAGTTACAATTCTTGCATTGATTATGAAGCCTAAACACAAAGATAAAATGCATCTCATCTCTTGTAAGGGAAATAATTGTGCTAACTTTATATTTTATTCCTGTATTCTTTGTGGTGAGCTGTTATTAAATATTAAATTGCATTTTAAAACACAATCTTTGGTTACATTTCTGTTCTGTGTTGGTTCAGATGTTTATGATTCCCCTGACCACTAGAAATTCTTTCTTTAAATTCTCGCGTTCTTGAGTGGAAGTCATGAATTTTAAGCTGGATTGTCGTTACTGAAAGTAAAGGGAAATACTGTAGTATCTATTGGAGTTGTTGCATCTTTCTGTTTTTTCACAATTCCGGGAGGAGTCTGAGATGCAAAAAGGTGTGCATCATATAGATGTCTATGGTTACTGTCTATCAGTAATTTACATATCAGTGTTGAATGGATCAATAAAGTCTCACTCCTTATCTTGATAAGATCAGCCCCTTGGGAGGAGAATTTTGATTGAGGAGGTGGGTGACTTTGCAACAAGAACATGTTGGAGCTTAGGGCAGAACTGGGTAGAATGTGAAATGGGGGTGGTAAATTACAGTTACAGTAGCAGCAAGATAATGTGTCCCTAAAAGATGAAGGATGATGACACTAAAATAGTAACAGCTCTATTTGTTTAATGTTTACACTGTGACTGATACGTTTCTAACCACTTTATGGAGATTAACTCATTTAATCCTTCTAATAATCTACTACGAGGTGGGTACTGTTAATATCACCATTCTACAGAAGAAGAAACTGAGTATTATGTTCTGACCTAAGTCCATTTGTCATACTCAACTTTAAGTTATTTAAAGTAGATATTTGTGGCTGCCATTAGTTAAAGGGGGGTGGTGAAGGCAACAGGTTATTCCCTCATCATCTCACTATTGGGAACTTTATAAAAAGCAAGTTTGATACTTGTACACCAGTGTTCGTTGCAGCATATTCATAATAGCCAAAAGGTGGAAGTAACCCAAGTTTCCATCAACAGATGAATGGATAAACAAAATGTGATCTATAAATAAAATGGAACGTTATTCAGCCTTAAAAGGAATGGAATTCTGATGCATGTTACAACATGGATAAACCTTGAAAAGATTATGCTAATTGAAATAAGCCAGACACAGAAGGACAAATATTGTATGATTCCACTTATATTAGGTACCTAGAATAGGCAAATTCATAGACACAGAGAGTAGAATAGAAGTTACCAGGGAAGGGGGGTAGGAGGCGATTATTTAATGGGTACAGTGTTTCTGTTTGGGATGATGAAAAAGCTCTGGAAATAGGGGTGATGGTTATACAACATTGTGAAGGTAATTAATGCTGCTGAACTGTATAATTAAAAATGATGAATTTATATTTTGTATATTTTACCACAATACATTTTAGAAAAAAGTTTGAAGATGAATTCAAAGGACATCAAACATTCATGAGCCAATATTTATTAGTCAGCAGGTGCAAAAGTAGCTCAGACAACCAGTCCTGTAAACTCAATAAAGTCACAGGCCTCAGTCCTTGTGGGTGTTCCTACCACATCTTACATGCAAAGTGCACAAGAGGAAGACACAGCAATCTAGAGGGAGAGTTCCAATAAGTTTATGGTCAGCATCAGGTGTAGACAATGCTACAAATTATTGGTTGGATAGAGGACAATTTCAGAATCAAACTTTGGGAACATTCCAAAAAACCAAGAGCTTGTTTATTCCTTCTACCCTACTGGTGCAAGGATGAGGAGGGCCTCTCAGAGTTTAACCCATCCACTCGTATCCTGGATATTAAATTGCACTCAATTTCGGGCAGTTTCCTGGCAAAAAACACCCAGGTGGCATAGTCAAATGTCGTAGTTAGGAAAAGTTTGAGAAAAGGACCATTCTTTATTATAAAAGGCAAGCCAGTAAAATGTGAAATTTTAATATCCAAACTTATGAAGTTATGCAACTTCTATGAAAGTTATGCATCTCTCAGTATATTTTTTATTCAGAGTTTATACCTGAAACTTTTGTATTTATACCCATTTGACTCAATATAACATTAAAAACACAACGTGAAGGAAAAGTTTCAAGTTACATTTCAATTACAATTTCTAGAATTTCATAATCCCCCTTAGATATTAAAATGCAAACTGAATGTCAACAAATGTGACGTGTGGGATTTGGGGATTAAATAAGTTTTGTGTGCTGACCAGCCAATCAATTTTTTGATCCAACTGAATTATATATGAAATTTGAAATAAACCCGTTTGTACATAGACATTACTATTGATCCTGATATTTTACCTCTTTTTCTGTAGTTCAGGGTTTTAACCACCCTTGGACTTAAGGGAAGCATTATTAGCAAAGGAAATTGGCATTCCTTTCTCCTGAAAGATTCCTCTCCTCTCTTGTTTTGGGAGAAATTACGGGAGGGAGAAAAATGTCATTCCGCCTTGCTTCCTCCAGAATCTCTTGCCTAATTGACCATTCCTCTAGAGCAGCAGTCCCCAACCTTTTTGGCACCAGGGACCAGTTTCGTGGAAGACAATTTTTCCATGGACGGGGTGGGGGGATGGTTTCGGGATTATTCAAGCGTGTTAATTTATTGTGCACTTTATTTCTATTATTATTACATTGTAATATATACTGAAGTAATTATACAACTCACCATAATGCAGAATCAGTGGGAGCCCTGAGCTTGTTTTCCTGCAACTAGATGGTCCCATCTGGGGGTGAGGGGAGACAGTGACACCCCAAGTGTGTGGCTTATGTCCAGTCTACTCCATAAGATGCAGCTTAATTGTCCCTTGCCACTCACTGATCAGGTTTTGATATGAGTCTGCAAGCAATTGATTTATTATGGTCTCTGTGCAGTCACACCTCTCTGCTAATGATAATCTGTATTTGCAGCTGCTCCCCAGCGCTAGCATCACTGCCTCAGCTCCACCTCAGATCATCAGGCATTCGATTCTCATAAGGAGCGCACAACCTAGATCCCTCGCATGCGCAGTTCACAGTAGGGTTCGAGCTCCTATGAGAATCTAATGCCACAGCTGATCTGACAGGAGGCGGAGCTCAGGCGGTAATGGGAGAGGTGTAAATGCAGATGAAGCTTTGCTCACTTGCCCGCCACTCACCTCCTGCTGTGCAGCCCGGTTCCTAACAGGCCGCATAGCGGTCCATGGCCCCGGGGGTTGGGGACCCCTGCTGTATAGAGTCTCCTTCAGCACTGATGCTGTCAGCTTCTACTTTATAGAGAGGTACTAATGTGTCATTTGGCTTTGTGTTGTTTAGCATTTTTCTTATGTGTATGTGTTCTGCTTCCCCAACTAGACTGTTGGGGAATGTCTCTTATTTTGTATTCCCATACAGTTCTGCAGGCAGTTGGTTCTCCCTAAGTCTTGGTGCACTAAACTCTGAGGTTTCAAATGCACAGGAAGTATATACTTGTCGATACTTTCATTTTAGCCAGAGAAAGAATGGAGCTACCAAGTTTCCAAGTAAGGTTTTACAAGTGCTCCCCTTTCACTGAACAGAGGTAGAGGAAAAGATTTGTTAGCGTTTGTCCCTGATCATTATTTTAGTTGGTTGTAGGACAGCTCTTGGGCATCATGCTTGCCTTAGGGGCTGAACACAGGGAAGAGAAAGCCAGGAAAATTCTGCACACTATTTGGGGCCAAATGCAAAGTGGGAACTAATGGTGTTCAATATCTCTTCTCCCCTGAAACCTTCTACTTTTTGTGTAACAGAAAAAAAAAAAAAAAGGAAGAATGTAGGAGTGGATGGAATACTATAGGTGTCAGAAAACTATGACCTGTCAGCCAAATCCAACTCACAGCCTGGTTTTGTAAATAAACTTTAAACGGAACACAGTCATGTCCATCCATTTCCATATTGTCCTTGGCTTTTTTGGAGCTACGATGCTTAGCTGAAAGGTTGTGACAGAGATCCTATGGCCCACAAAGCCTCAAGTGCTTGCTCTATGGCCCTTAACAGAAAAAGTTTGCTGACTCCTGGAATACTAGATCTATGTAATTTTTTTAAAAAACCCTGAATTTTGAGTATAGATTTAAAATAAAAATAAATAAGTAAATGAAAATTTAAATGACTGGCTTCTGTTTGCCTGAGGTGAGAGCAATGCTTTTGAGTTCATGACTCCTTTTGTGGTATGATTTGAAGCACATGCTTGTTCCAGAAGAGGTGGCCCCTTTTCTGGTAGAATTTGAGGAATCTACCACTGTAGACTTGCCCAATTTAGGCAAAATATTTTAAAATGCAAATACTCTTGCAGGAAGTTGCTTAAGGACTTAAAATCAGTCCTTTTTTTCGTGTGTGTGTGTGTGTGTGTGTGTGTGTGTGTGTGTGAATTAATCTCCTACTTTTCTTCCCTGCAAGATAAGGAGGGAGAATAACAGAATAATCATTAGGAGTTGAACGTTGAGCTGGAAATATGGAGGAAACAGTAAAGAAGGAATGGAACTGATGTTACATATACTATCTCATTGTACCTCACAACAATCCTGTGAGCTTTGTAAGGTATAATTACCCCATCCTTAAATAAAAGGAAGCTGAGTCTCAAAGAAGCCAAGTGAATTGCCTGAGGTTAAACAATTAATAGCCGTGAAGGTCTAATTCTCACTCTGAGGGTTTTTTTCCTACTATACTCCATTTCTTCTTTTTTTTTCTTAAAAAAATTATCTATTTGGCTGTGCTGGGCCTTAGTTGTGGCACGTGGGGTCTGTGTTCTGTGTGCAAGATCTTCGTTGTGGCATGCGGGATCTTTTTTTTTTAGTTGCAGCATGCGGGAATCTTTTAGCTGTGGCACTCGGGATCTTCATTGTGGCATGTAGGATCTAGTTCCCTGACCAGGGATCCAACTCGGGCCCCCTGCATTGGGAGCGCGGAGTCTTAACCACTGGACCACCAATGGAGGGAAGTCCCTTCATTTCTTCTTCAACATCTTTGCCATCTTCCCTGAGGCCACCATGCTAAAAGTATAATCTCCTCTCTCCTGGAAATATGTCTGCCTTCTAGAACTTAAAATCATTCCCATAAGAGTTGTTGCTGCACCTTGGTCCCATCTAAAATCCCCAGATTAAAACCAAACACTCAACACTTAAAGATGTTTCTTAAATTCAGTCTGGATAGTCACTGGTCAACACACTAGTACACTGATAGTAATAATCACTCTGTTGTATCAGATGTGATATAGGACATTGCTCTGTATTGAATTACGGGTGGTACAAGTCCTGAATTAAAATCAGGCAAACCATCTTTTCACAATAAAGAATGTATAATAATTAGCTTCAAATTGGGGTAAATCATCAAAGAAAGTTAGGTATCCTGGGAGTTATTTACATGAGAACAGAGGCCTATGGAATTTAAATGGAGTGTGGAAATTTCACAGCATGCTGTAGTAGAAGAGAGGAATTAATAAAATGATCACATCTCAAGTTATGTCTGGTATGAAATGGAAGTTTTATGTAGTTTCACAGATTCCTATTTTCAGTAGCAGAAAATAGGAGAAGGTTCAGAATAGTTATTTCGATAAGTGTGATCACACAAAACATGAACACAAACACATCTAACTTTATACATATATATCTATGTGTATGTGCATATACACATACACATAGCGGACAGAAATCAGTAAAAATAATTTTGTTTTTGTTTTTTTGTCTGCATCGTGCAGCTTGCGGGGTGTTAGTTCCCCGACCAGGGATTGAACCTGTGCCCTCAGCAGTGAAAGCACGGAGCCCTAACCACTGGACTGCCAGGGAATTCCCGATAACAATAATTTTGAAAATCCAAAAATGATTGCCGCATGTACATTATCAATAAGCTACCGTTGGAATTGGAAGCCACTAAGCCCCCACTTTCAGGTAGGATCTCATAAACACACTCAGACAGATGGTTCCCATAATGGTAGCAAACATCAGAGCCTATCGGGCACTTATTTGAGTTTTACCTAGATCAGTGAAATCACAGTTTAAGCCCATTCCTCTGCCCTGGTTTCAGAGAATCGAGGTCAGGTAGAAAAAGCCACCTTCTTACAACCTTAGTTCAGACCTGCTACATTGTCTCTAGTTGACTTTCAAATATCTTTGCATAGAAAGTGATATTTAATCCTATACTATTGGTTAACTTTGAAATGCCCTAATTAAGCATTCATACTTCAGGTGTGGTAAATTAGCACTGGAACAGATTAATTAGAGTATGCTTTCCTGTTTTGGCTTCAGCTGTCTCATATCACAGCAACGCAAGAAGGTTGAATAATTTGCATATTAGCTATTGGAAATTATTTTTCATTGGTGAAAGAATGGTATTTTAATATATAGACACTGGTTAGAAAGAATGAATTGGCACGTCTGACCCTGCATGAGCAGGCAAAACCCTCTGAGTGGCCATCTTTATCTAGGGTTCTATTTCGCACACTTGGGTTCAACAAAGATTCTGTGGTGTCACTCCCAAATTTAGCTGAACCTGGCTACTAAATGTAGATCATGTGCCTCAAGTAAATTTTTTTATGCAGGCTTCTTGTCAGAGAGACGAAAAAGGCAGAGGGGTAGAACTTCATGAATTTGCAAGGACAGGCCATGTTTGTGTGCTACTAAATGTTTGCGTGTTGGGCAGAATTTGGTTTGAGACTTTAATTGTAAGATGCCACCTGGAAGTGATGATGCAGAGGAGAAAAGCTGTTGTCAAGGAAGGAATGACATCAGCCTTCTACCTTTGCTTAAGGCTTCCATGGTTAAAAATTAATTTTTATTGGAGTATAGCTGCTTTACAATGTTATGTTAGTTTCTGCTGTACAGCAAAGTGTATCAGCTATACGTATACATATATCCCCTTTTTTGGATTTCCAAGCCTTCCATTTTTATTTGGATTTCACATCTTGTCCATAGGTTGATATAAATATCACCCCAAAATGCACATAATAATAATTTACAAGAGAATAACATGAAATCACTTATTTAAAAAATCTTGTGGTATATGGAGTCTACCCATCACTAGCAATATACCTAACAATTAAAAAAACCCACTAAATTGGCTTGAGTCTGTTTCAAGAAGGCCCTAATTAATTCTGATGGCTCCTATTTTTTATAGCCTCTTAACAGGTGTCCTCACCAGTTAACATATTATATCATTATTATTAGAATATTCTAATAATGATCCCTGAATGCTAACTTATTTTCCTCATTAATTGGAATGGTGACTAGATTAATTTCCTAGGACTGCCAAGACAAAGTACCACAAACTGGGTGGCTTAAAACAACAGAAATTTATTCTCTCACAGTTCTGGAGGCTAGAAGTCCAGAATCAAGCTGTTGGCAGGGTCATGCTCCCTCTGAAACCTGTAGGGGAGAATTCTTCCTTACCTCTTCTAGCTTCTGGTGTTTGTTTGCAATCTTCAGCACTCCTTGGCTTATAGATGCATCACTCCAATCTCTGCTTCTGTTGTCACGTGGCCATCTTTCTTCTGTGTCTGTGTGTTTCTGTGTCTTTACACGGTGTTCTCCTCTCTGTGTGTTTCTGTGTCCAATTTTTTTTCTTATAGGGACACAATCATATAGGATTAGGGCACACACTAATGACCTCATGCTAACTTGAATACACCTGCAAAGACCTCATTTCCAACTAAGATCACATTCACAGGTACCCAGGGTAAGGACTTCAGCATGTATTTTGAGAGGTTGAAATTCAACCCATGACAGTGACTATATCATGTTCAATTCAGGGCACTTTTGAGAGTCAAAGGATATATGCTGTTGTAAGCTGGCACTGTCCCAGGCACACGGGGAATAATAGTTGTAAGCTGGCCCTGTCCCAGGCACACTGGGATGTATGATCATCCTGCCCATCATACAACCTGGACCATGTCTCCAGCTCTTATCCCCCTATTCATCCTACACATTCCCTAACTTCCAGTCTGTGCTCTAGACCACAGGTTGGCAAACTTTTTCTATAAAGGACTAGATAGTAAATATTTTAGGCATTGTGGGCCATGCAGCCTCTATCTTAAATGCTCCACTTTATACAATATATAAACAAATGGTGTGGCTGTGTTCTAGTAGGCCCCAAGTGGATTTGGCCTGAGGACATAGTTTTGAAGCCTGAGACCCTATAAAGGGGAGGGAAAAGAGGATGATCTGTGAATTCATGGAGGGGGTTCTTTATCTATAGGTAAGAACCCTTTCTTTGTGTTATGGACTGAATTGTGTTCCCTCACAATTCATATACTGAAGTCCTAACCCCTAGTACCTCAGAATGTGACTGTATTCAGAAATAGGGCCTTTATAGAGATAATGGAAGTAAATGAGGTCATATGGATGGGCCCTAATGAAATGACTGGTGTCCTTATAAGAAGAGGAGATTAGAACACAGACAACACAGAGATGGATAGGTGGACCTGTGAGGACACAGTGAGAAGGCGGCCGTCTGTAAGCCAAAGAGAGAGGCCCAAGAAGAAACCAAACCTGCTCACATCTTGATCTTGGACTTCTAGCCTCCAGAACTGTAAGAAAATAATTTTCTGTTCTTTAAATCACTCAGTCTGTGGTATTTTGTTATGGTAGCCCTAGTGAACTTGGTGATAGAAGATACAAATATTTTCCACATTTTTAATTCATCCATTGATTTTGGTTTTTTTGAGGCAGGGGTTTTGATTTTGATTATCTGAAATATCCATCATTTCTATATATTGTCTTATAGTTAGAGAATCTTTCCATATGTAGTGGTTCAGTGAAGGATTATCCCATGTTTTCTGCTGATACTTTTGTGCTTTCATATTTTGCACATTAAATTTTGATCTGTTTGCAATTAACCCTAATGTGCAGTACATACTGTGGATGCAACTTTCTTTCCCCACCCCAGATTGCTGTCTAATTTTCCCAATGCCATTCTTAGAATATATTTTTTTCTCACAGTTGGTTTATGATGCCACTCTTTTCATGTTCTAAAGTTCTGTATGAATCGTGTCTATTTCTAAAATTCTTATTCCTGTCTTTCTATTCCTATGGCAATATTGCATAGTTTAAATTACTGAATCTTTTGGGTATATATCTGGTGGGAATAGTTCCCCTACATTGCTTTTCCTTTTTTTCAGAGTTTTTCTATATATTCTTCTAATTTACATTATATAAAATTTGTCTTATTTCCCACTCCCCAAAATAATCCTACTGAATTTTCTCATTGTTTATTCCAATTTTTTTTTTTTTTTTTTTGCGGTACGTGGGCGTCTCCCATTGCAGAGCACAGGCTCCAGACGCGTAGGCCCAGTGGCCATGGCTCACGGGCCCAGCCGCTCCGCAGCATGTGGGATCTTCCCGGACCGGGGCACAAACCCACGTCCCCTGCATCGGCAGGCGGACTCTCAACCACTGCGCCACCAGGGAAGCCCTATACTAGTTTTAAAATGGTTTCTCTTGGCCTTTCCAGATATAATATCATATCATCTGAAAATAGTGATAATTTTACCTGAAGTACTTTCTCTTGTTTAATTGTATTGGTGACTCTCTCCCACAGAGTGTTAAATAAGGAATATGAGAGTGAGCATCCCTACCTGGATCCTGAATTTAGTGTGAATGCCTTTAATGTGTACTCACTGCTCAGCACAGTGGGCTGCAATAGAGAAACGTTTTCATGTTAAGGACATATTCATTACTTAGTCAACACATTTTTCTTGAGCACCTAATATATACTAGGTGCTGTTCAAGGTGTTTGAGATTCTTTAAAGAACTAAAAGTACTGCACTTGTGGTACTTATACCCCAGTGGAGTACTGAGGTGAAGACTTAATGTTCTCCTCTCCATCCTAGGCACAAGTGAGGACTGTATTTCCCAGCATCCCTGCAGTTAGATAGGGGCATTTGCTGAATTGCAGCTAATAGAATGCGAGCAGAAGTGACTTGCATCACTTGTAAGCCCTACCACTCTCTTTGTCTTCACTCATTGGAAGGCCATCCCCAGTCAGGGATTCCATGGATGCCCTGGCGGAAAGTAATCTTATAAGAGGAAGGAGCCTGGATGCTGGGTCAGCACTTGGAGGTGGAAAGTAAGATTAAATATATAGAAGTCAATGGTTTTCATAGAATCTATGAAAACAACAATCAATTAAATATGTAATGGTAGAAAAGATCTCATTTACAGTAGTGTCAAAAAAGAAAAATGACCTAGGAATTAAACCTAATGAAAAATGTTCAAGACCAATATGAAAAAATAACCTTAAAGCACACTTGGAGGACAAAAAAAATGTGTATGAACCAACAGAAAGACTTACCATGTACTTATGTTAAAAGAAGTCATAGGATGGGCTTCCCTGGTGGCACAGTGGTTGAGAGTCCGCCTGCCGATGCAGGAGACACGGGTTCGTGCCCCGGTCCCACATCCCACATGCCATGGAGCGGCTGGGCCCGTGAGCCATGGCCGATGAGCCTGCACGTCCGGAGCCTGTGCTCCGCAACGGGAGAGGCCACAGCAGTGAGAGGCCCGCGTACCGCAAAAAAAAAAAAAAAAAGTCATAGGATATCAGCCTGCTCTGAAAAGATGAAGGTATATGAAATGTAAAATAGACAGCTAGTGGGAAGCAGCCGCATAGCACAGGGAGATCAGCTCCGTGCTTTGTGACCACCTAGAGGGGTGGGATAGGGAGGGTAGGAGGGAGACGCAAGAGGGAGGAGATATGGGGATATATGTATATGTATAGCTGATTCACTTTGTTATAAAGCAGAAACTAACACACCATTGTAAACAATTATACTCCAATAAAGATGTTAAAAAAAAAAAAAGATGAGGGTATATGCTAGGGTGAGCCAACTTGCCCTGATTTTGCTCGGGATTTTCCTGATGTTAAGCACCAAAAGTCTTAAATTTTCAGGAAACCCATCAGTTCCAGGTAAATTGAGAGGATTGATTATCCTAGCACAGGGTTATTTATTGTAGTACTCTGTGTAAGAGAAAGAGACCAAAATCACTCAAAAGTCCATCAAATGTGCACTGTTTTCATAAACATGGAACATCTATACATCTATACAGCTGCTCTGTAGCAGTTTGGAGATATGGGGAGAGAGGTGATGAGACAATCTGATTGCTATACATTTCTGCTAACTATTCATAAAACTTGTTGCATGAGAGAGAGAAAGAGAGGAAGGAAGGAAGGAAGAAAAGAAGGAAGGAAGGAAGAAAAGAAGGAAGGAAGGAAAGGAAGATGGAAGGAAAGATCAGAAGAGAATGTTTACTACATAAATATTTTATAAGAAATTGAATGAAATATGAATATTTATTTACTTATATTTTCAAAAATAAAGTTTTGTTTTATAAACAATTAACATGAGTATAAAAGGGGAAAAGATAGACTGGATGAAGAGACTGAAATGAAAACTAGACCTCTCTGAATATATGACATTTTATAATTTTAACTTGGGAACCATGTAAATTTAAAAAAAAAATTGAATTGAAAAGTTTAAAAAATACATATGAAATTGAAACAAATGACCCATGCATCAACTTGGAGGCATAACCACAGGGAGAGGAATTATTTCAAGTAACTTGGAAACAGTATTTTGGCTGAATAACTCTGGTGGACTATATTCCAAAGACAAAAAGAATATCAAAGACATCTTAAATTTCATTTAGTAGACTTATTGTTAACATTAAAACTGATAGTTATTTTGCAATTACACACATAACTACACACACACACACACACACACACATATGTATATATAACATATATATGTACATACAACTACACACAAATATATATACATGTATGTATATATAGCATATATATGTACACACACAGTTGAACTATGCAAAATTGCTGCTATTCTGTAACTATTGATCTCTAAATGTGTTACTTTAAGATAGCTCAGCCTTTATGTATATCTATGAAGAAGAAGAGGAAGGGAAAGAAAACACCTGTGCAGATAGGTCAGCTAAGAGGTCAGTAAGATGAGGACTGAGAACTGACCACTGGTTTTAGAGATATTAGAGGCCTCTGGTGAACTTGACAGATAAGTTTTTCTTGGAGTAGTGGAGTTATAAAATCAAATGAATTCGTTTTAAGAGAAAATTGGAGGAGAGGTAAGTACAGTGAGCACAGGCAACTTATTTGGAGAAGTTTTGCCGCCAAAGAGAGCATAGAAATGGGGTAGTAGCTACTCTGGGAAAGAGGATCAGGGAAACATTTTTATGAGATGAGAGATAATACAGCATGTTTGTAGGCTGATTAGAATGATCTGGTAAAGAGAGGAAAAACTGATGATGTAGGCTAGATTGAAGATAATTTCTGGAAAAATGTTTTTGAGGAGGTGAGAGGTATGCTTGAAACTGGCCATTTCTGACAGATGTGGGATTCCTCTGAGAGGCCACGGCTGCTGGATTTCCCATCGAGCTGGCTGAGACAACTCTCACAACTGCACTGAGGCTCTTATTCAATTCTCCCTCCTCCTTCCACTTGCAGAGGTGTCAAATCTGCACTGAGGTCTGAAAGTCTTTCCTAGACTTCTCTTGCTCAGTCACACTTGATCTTTCACATGCAATTCTCCAAAAGATCTTACGCACTTCAGATCTTGTCTTGACATGTGCTTCTTGGAGAGCCCAGATTGACTCACCTTTTGGAGTTATCTTCAATAGTGCTTCTTGAAATAGCCATTAGATACAAATTTTCCCAATTCTTCTACAGAAATTACATATGCTTTCTTTTACATTAGTTTGGTAAATTACATTTCTCTAGCAAATTATCTATTTCATTCCAAATTTTGAATTTATTTTTGTGTAGTTGAGCAAAATAGCCTCTTATGATTCTTTTAATTTCCTTGCTTGTTTCTTTATTTATTTGTGCTTTCCCCCCTTTTCTTGATTTGGTTAACTCAGGGTTATCTATTTAATTATTCTTAATAAAGAGAGAGTTTTAAAAAATCGAAGTATAGTTGATTTATACTATTATGTTAGTTTCAGTATACAGCAAAGTGATTAAGTTGTATGTATATATATATTTTCAGATTCTTTTCCATTATAGGTTGTTACAATATATTGAATATAGTTCCCTGTGCTATACAGTAAATATTTGTTGTATATATATTTTATATATAGTAGTGTGTGTATGTTAATCTCATACTCCTATTTTATCCGTCCCCCCTGCTTTCCTTTTTGGTTAACAAGTTTATTTTCTAGGTCTGTGAGTTTGTTTCTGTTTTGTAAATAAATTCATTTGTATTATTTTTTAGATTCCACATATAGAGTGATATCATATAATATTTGTCTTTCTCTGTCTGACAATTCACTTAGTATGATATGCTCTAGGTCCATCCATTTTGCTGCAAAGGGCAATATTTCATTTTTTATGGCTAAGTAATATTCCATTGCGTATATTTATCACATCTTCTTTATCCATTCATCTGTTGTTGGACACTTAGGTTGCTTCCATGTCTTGGCTATTGTAAATAGTGCTGCTGTGAACGTCAGGGTGCATGTCTCTTTTCAAATTATAGTTTTCATCTTTTCTGGTTATATTCCCAGAGGTGGGATTGCTGGATCATATGGTAGTTCTATTTTTAGGTTTTTTTAAATAATTAATTAATTAATTAATTAATTAATTTTTGGCTGAGTTGGGTCTTTGTTGCTGTGCGCGGGCTTTCTCTAGTTGCGGCGAGTAGGGGCTATTCTTTGTTGAGGTGCATGGGCTTCTCATTGCTGTGGCTTCTCTTGTTGCGGAGCATGGGCTCTAGGTGGGCAGGCTTCAGTAGTTGTGGCACGTGGGCTCAGTAGTTGTGGCTCACGGGCTCTAGAGCACAGACTCAGTAGTTGTGGCGCATGGGCTTAGTTGCTCCGTGACATGTGGGATCTTTCTGGGCCAGGACTCAAACCCGTGTCCCCTGCATTGGCAGGTGGATTCTTAACCACTGTGCCACCACGGAAGCCCTATTTTTAGTTTTTTAAGGAACCTCCATACTGTTTTCCATAGTGGTTCCGCCAAATTACATTCCCACCAACCGTGTAGGAGGGTCCCATTTTCTCCACACCCTCTCCAGCATTTATTGTTTGTTGACTTTTTGATGATGGCTATTCTGACGATGTGATACCTCACTGTAGTTTTGGTTTGCATTTCTCTCATAATTAGCAATGTTGAGCATCTTTTCATGTGCCTGGTGGCCATCTGTATGTCTTCTTTGGAGAAATGTCCATTTAGGTCTTCTGCCCATTTTTTGATTAGATTGTTTGTTTTTTTGATATTCAGTTGTATAAGTTGTCTGTATATTTTGGTAATTAACCCCTTGTCAGTCACATAGTTTGCAAACTTTTGCCCAGTCCATAGGTTGTCTTTTTGTCTTGTTTATGGTTTCCTTTTTTCCTTTGCTGTGCAAAAGCTTTTTAAGTTTGATTAGGTCCCATTTATTTATTTTTGCTTTTATTTCTTTTGCCTTGGGAGACTGACCTAAGGAAACATTGCTACAATTTATGTCAGAGAATGTTTTGCCTATGTTCTTTTCTAGGAGTTTTAGGGTGCCATGCATTATATTTAGGTCTTTAAGCCATTTTGAGTTTATTTTTGTGTATTGTCTGAGGGAGTGTTCTAACTTCACTGATTTACATGTGGCTGTCCAGCTTTCCCAACACCACTTGCTGAAGAGACTCTTTTCTCCATTGTATATTCTTGCTTCCTTTGTCAAAGATTAAATGACCGTAGATGTGTGAGTTTATTTCTGGGCTCTCTATTCTGTTTCATTGATCTATATGTCTCTTTTTGTGCCAGTACCATGCTGTTTTGATTACTGTAGCTTTGTAGTATTGTCTGAAGTCTGGGAGGGTAATGCCTCCAGCTTTGTTCTTTTTCCTCAGTATTGCTTTGACAATTCTGGATCTTTTATGGTTCCGTATAAATTTTAGGATTATATGTTCTAGTTCTGTGAAAAATGTCATAGGTGATTTTTATTTTATTTTATTTATTTATTTTATTGAAGTATAGTTGATTTACAACATTGTGCCAATCTCTGCTGTATATTAAAGTGACTCAGATATACACATATATACATTCTTCGTCATGGGTGATTTGATAGGGATCACATTAAATTTCTAGATTTCTTTGAGTAGTATGGCCATTTTAACAATATTAATTCTTCCAATCCAAGAGCATGTGATATCTTCCCATTTCTTTGAATCATCTTCAATTTCCAATAAAGTGAGAGTTTTGAATTTTTAATGCTTCAACATCTGCTTTTATTTTTAATAAATTTATTTATTTATTTTTTGCTGCATTGGGTCTTTGTTGCTGCCCGCAGACTTTCTCTAGTTGTGGTGAGTGGGAGCTACTCTTCATTGCACTACACAGGCTTCTCGTTGCGGTGGCTTCTCTTGTTGTGGAGCACAGGCTCTAGGCTCATGGGCTTCAGTAGTTGTGGCATGCGGGCTCAGTAGTTGTGGCTTGCGGGCTCTAGAGCACAGGCTCAGTAGTTGTAGCACACGGGCTTAGTTGCTCTGCGGCATATGGCGTCTTCCCGGACCAGGGCTTGAACCCGTGTCCCCTGCATTGGCAAGTGACTCTTAACTACTGTGCCACCAGGGAAGCCCCACCATCTGCTTTTGTCCTTATTTTCTTTTTCTTATTCTTCCTATTCCCTTCTTTTGTTTGTTGTGATTTCTTTCTCATATGTTAAGCAAGATACATCAAATATTTAAATTATTTATTTGTATTCCTTCCAGTTATATCCCATGAGTCTTGATACATAATTTTTAATGATTATCTTTTAGATGCTTTGCAATATTATTTAGTATTTCCTCTTTGACTCAACTAGTATATGAAAGTATTTCAAAACTTTTAGTAGATAAGAGTTTTTTCTTTTTTGGTTTTGCTGTTAACATCTAGATGTATTCTCATCAGAGAATGTTATATTTGTTCTATTTCTACATTTTGCAGTTTGTTGACATTTTCTTTGTGACTAACATTATTTTTTAATAAATTTTTCTTTGGAGTATAGTTGATTTACAATGTTGTGTCCATTTCTGCTGTACAGCAAAGTGAATCAGCCATACATATACATATATCCACTCTCTTCTAGACTCCATTCCCATGTAGGTCAATACAGAGCACCAAATAGAGTTCCCTGTGCTATACAGTAGGTTCTTTTTAGTTATATTTTATATATAATAGTGTGCGTATGTCAATCCCAATCTCCCAATTTATTCCCCGCCCTTTTCCCCTTGGTAACCATAAGTTTGTTTTCTACAGTGACTAAAATACTATCGATTTTTAAGAATATTTTAAGATTTTCAAGAATGGGTATTTGAAAAGAACTTGTATTCTGTTCTTTAGTAGTACAGTGTTTGGTTCACTTTATACTATATTTTAAAAATATTTTATTTTCATATACTGTTTCCTTAGAGATTTTTTGATCTTTTTGATCTTTTATGGCCCAAGAAATGTAAATTATTATCTCCCATCACGAGTGTTATTCTGTCTTTTTTTTCTTTTATGATTTGTAGTATTTGCCTTATGGGTGTTTTTGCTGTTATCTGATGTATAGGTATTTATAAGTATTACAACTTCATTGTGAATTTTACCATTTATTTTTATAAAATGGCTTTCTTTGTCTCCTTTAAAACTTATGACCTAAATTCCATTTAAACTAATATATTAAGAATAGTATCCTGATTCCTTTTTTATTTTCATTTATTTATATAACTTTGCCATCCATTTATTAGTTAGTTAATTTTGTGGAGCCTCAGTTGAACAGATCAATTAAACATAATTATTGGTTTATCTTGCATTATCATCACTGATTCATGCTTGGCCTTCATTTGTTGGTTGGTTTATTACAGAATAAATACCCAGGAACCTACTACCCAATCCAATCCAAGAAGAGATCCTTAAAATTAGCTTATTATTCATAAACTCCTTCTCTATTGCATTCCCCTGCTTCCATCACTCCCCTCCTACCCTCAGGTATCCACTATCCTGAACTTGGTATTTATTATACTCTTACTTTAAACATAATAGTTTAAATATATATTATTTAGTTTTGATTATTTTTGAACTTTTAAAAATGGATGTTAGGCTTTTGAGCTGGTGGATACAGGGAGACATGAACAAATCGTCAGCCATTGTTAACAATCTACCTATGGTAGGTCATGTGGAATGTGAACATAAGGTTCACTGAGGTACTGTGTTAGAATAATGGATTCAGAGTCAGCCTGAATTATTGGAACTCTTTCATGTTGGAAGATGTAGAGGTTCACTCAGGTAAACTTTGTTAATGGAGTATTATTATAAACATTTTGGGTCAAGAAAGGAGGAAGTAGTGGCAACATCTGCTTATACATACTGATAAATAATTGGAAGATAATTCTGGATAAGACAAATCACTAGTGACTATACTATGTTGTTTTCCCTTCTCTAGTTCTCTGACACTTTTGTGATTCAGCTATTGTTTCCTTGTTACTGTCAATCAACTGTTTATAGTTTGGAGTGATACTCGGATGAACTCCAATATTCACCAAGTATAGTGGGGACTAATATTAAGTGGAGTCTTTGTGCCTTGTCACTGTTGGCTATTGGTAAATTATTAGGTGACTATTACTGAGTCAGATCTTCATCACTAATTCAGCTCAGCCTAGAGGGCCATTTGAATAGATATTTATGTGTGGGGGGATGACATTTGGATGACACTAACCAATGTTAATTTTCTTCTCCACCTTTCCCCTAACTCTTCAACATTTTTCTGCTCCCATTGAGTCTACTGAGTTTAGTGAGGCATTTGATTATTTGCTCCAGGGAAGGTAGGATACAAAAGATCTCAGAAACAACAAAAGAATCAGTTGAGTTCCTAGATAAGTTTTTAAAACCCTTTAATATATGTGGGGTTTTAAAGGCACAGACTTTTTTTTAACTTGAGGTATAGTTGACATACAATATTATATTAGTTTTAGTGTATAACAAAGTGATTTGACACCTGTATACATTGCAAAATGATCACCACAATAAGTCTAATTATCATCTGTCACCATACAAAGTTAATACAATATTATTGACTATATTCCCCGTGCTTTACTTTATAGCTCCATGACTTATTATATAACAGGAAGTCTGTACTTCCTGATTCCCTTCTCTCATTTCGCCCCTACCCCCTTCCCTCTGCCAACCACTAATTATTTTCTGTATCTGTGAGTCTAGGTTTTGTTTTGTTTGCTTGTTTTTTAGATTTCATATTAATGAAATCATGCAGTATTTGTCTTTTTCTGTCTGATTTATATCAGTAAGCTTGATACCAAGGCATGGACTCTTGATTTTTAAAACCTGAGTTTTTTGAAAGAGAAACATGAGGATTTTGTTGTTTTGTTTTGCTTTGTTTTACATCCAGAAGCTTGGCATCAGACAACAAAAGCTAAGGACCCAAATAAATAAGGGCTTAAATTTATTTTAGCATCATGGATAAGAGCAAAGATGAAAGAGCCAGGTTACTTCATCCTTAGGAAGACACCTGGGATCCAGAGGGGGAAGGATTAGTGAGGGTATAAATATTTTGAGGGAAAGATTGGTGGGGCACCAGATAAAATTTACCTTCACTAGTAGGAGGCAGAACCGGCATTTGCAGACTGTACCCCTAGTTCTTGTTCCCCTCCTCATGGTTACACACCTATAGCAGCTAGTCAAGTATTTGATCAGTCCTAGGAGGACATCCTCCTTTTTAAATGTCCAGGAAACCATTAAATGTCCAGAGGAGCCCTTCTCCTATTTGTACTGGGAGGTGCTGAGGGAAACCAATATTAACCAATTTTGCTTTCCTGAGATGACAGGAGAGTGGTGAAACTCTTTAACAAGTGAAAACAAGAGTGAATTTGTATGGGATAAGCTTTAGTTTATTATAGGTGCCTTTCCAACAGTCAGAACCACCATGCCCCCCACCATGTGACCCTTAGCCTAATACTCATGCCTGCAGATCCTAGGTTTCCTCAAATATAATATATAATGTATAATGTATATAACAGTGCTTACTTTCAATTTTAGGTTATATTTGAAATACATAGAACTAGTCCAGATATAAGGAAGGGATTGTATCAGCCAGTCATTTTTTTTAACATCTTTATTGGAGTATAATTGCTTTACAATGGTGTGTTAGTTTCTGCTTTATAACAAAGTGAATCAGCTATACATATACATATATCCCCATATCCCCTCCCTCTTGCGTCTCCCTCCCACCCTGCCTATCCCACCCCTCTAGGTGGTCACAAAGCAGGAAGCTGATCTCCCTGTGCTATGCGGCTGCTTCCCACTAGCTATTTTACATTTGGTAATGTATATACGTCCATGCCACTCTCTCACTTGGTCCCAGCTTACCCTTCCCCCTCCTCATGTCCTCAAGTCCATTCTCTAGTAGGTCTGCATCTTTATTTCTGTCCTGCCCCTAGGTTCTTCATGACCATTTTTTTTTTTTAGATTCTATATATATGTGTTAGCATATGGTACTTGTTTTTCTCTTTCTGACTTACTTCACTCTGTATGACAGACTCTAGGTCCATCCACCTCACTACCAGCCAATCATTTTTAACTCACTGACTCTTCTTTGCTGCTTGTGTGTAACTTGCTAGAGGCACTTTACTTCACTTTTTAAAATAAATACATCTTAAAATTTGTACATTCTTTGTACCTCGATTATTTTTAACTGTTCAAGTCACAAAATTGGGCGCTGGCTAGTTTTTTATGAAGGCTTTGCTGGTAAAACACAATCTCCAGCTGCCTTCTACATTTGCTTGGACAATTGCCCCCCCGCTACCGCAAGGAATTGGTACTTGATGATTCAATATATGAAATTGGAAATACTGACAAAACTTTCGCAACATGAATGTTTTAATAGAGATATATAAGGTATACCAGTGTGTTCAATTAAAATATATTAAGTTTCCATTTATGAGAGAATTGGTAGCAGCAAAAAAATCTCTTTTCCATGAATTCTATTAATAGAGCGCAAAACATTCCACATCCCCTACCCCCCATGGGCTGTTTTACTCCAGGTATTCATCGAAATAGGCTGTTAGATTGGGCACAACTTAAACAAAAGTTTAAGTAAAGTCTTCAGCTTCACACACACTGGAGGTTTAATTTTTTAAAGAAATGTTTAAAAAATCTTAAAATATAGTACTGTCTATGAAAAAATGAATCAGTTGATCTGAGCAAGAAATGGAAATTTTATTCTAGCCAAATTGAGGATTATAACCTGGAACCAGCCGCTCAGAAAGCTCTGAGAACTGTTCCACTGGTTGGGGGTCAATGCACAGTTATATCAGTTTTGAGACAGAGGGCTGAACCTTAAATGATGTGTTATTGACAGTTTATGCAATCTAGTGAGTAGTGGATTGTGGGTCATCATGGTCCATTACAAGATTAAGAAGGAATGTTATCTTTAAGGAGTTATCTTATTGATGCTTGGAGAATGTTGCTCTTTCCGGTTGAGATGGGGGAGGATTGGTCAATGCATAATGCAGATACACAATGCACAGTGCCGGGAGAGAGGAGGCCAAAGGGCAGAGAACATATTTTATTATTTTTAAATTTTTCATGTCTTGCTATAAAATATGAATTTATTTCACACTACTAATCCATATAATAAAATATAATGACATTTTAATGTTATAGTACATTCTTAATAATCACCCAGAGAATACTTTAAAAAAAAATAACTGATGTGGGGAAGCAAAACTTGCCACCACAAAATGTCTCTTTGGCATGAGGATTTTTTGCAGCTGAAAACAATCAATGTCCAAAAGACTCAGGAGGAAGCTTTGACCTTCCCCCTAAACTGCCTAATGAATTTAGTTAGAGGACCTGTTCCAGAAGAGAGTTATCATCATAGATATTTGAAAAGAATATGGGCTAGTTGAGGTGCAGGAAACCTAGCAGGGCCTGGAGATCAGAGTCCACTCTGTGTCCCATTGTCTCTGCAGGGCCCAGCAAATACTTGTTTACCAAACATTTGCTTTTCCATCTCCGTGTCAATTTCCTTCCTCCTCTTTCAAGTCCCAAACCACTATTCCCAACATCTTCTGTCTTTAGCTGAAGATGGTATTTAAGGTGAGGGCTTCAGCCATTTTGGCGAGTCACTCAGTGCTCCTGGGTCTGATGACGAAAACTCGGCCTCCGTGCACAGGGGCCAAATCGAATCTCAGAGACAGAGTTTTGGGTGAAGTACAAAAGAATAGCTTTACTGCTTTGCCAGGCAAATGGGGACACAGCAGGCTCCTGCCCTGAAAAACTATGTGTCCCAACCCGGGAGGATTTGATGGGGAGTTTTATAGCAATGGTTCAAGGATGGGGTTGCTGACAAGATTAGGTTGTGTACAGAGGCTGCACCTCTAATCTAGTCTCAGGTAATCTTGGTGAGCTTCTCTGATTCCTTTAATTTAGCCTCAGGCTGTCTTTCTCTGGTATGAAGAATGCTGACATCTTAAAGAGCTTAAAGACACTGTTCTGTGTATCCCTTGAGTTGGAACCAGGACCCTGCCCCAAGGCTGCACTATTGTTTTTTGGCTGCCCCTCCCTTGTCCCTGCTCCTCCTCCCTTCCCTGTTTAGCAACTGTTCGAATCTGCCCTTAGGAACTCAGGGAAGGTCATGGAGGCTGGAGTCAAGAAATGCGGGACAGAAAGGCTTCCGTGCCCAGGAGCCCCACAGGGTCCTGCTTGGTTTCAGGTCTCTCCCATGTATACATGTTATTAAACTTTTGTGTGATTTTCTCCAGTTAATTTGTATCATGTCAATTTAATTCTTAGGCCAGCCTGAAGAACCCAGAAGGGCAGAGGAAAATGTTTTCCTCCTGTCACTGACATACATTACAGTGTGCCCTAGGCACAATTTGGGCTTCAGTTGAATTCTTTTTTCTTAAAATACCTTATAAACTCATAATTCTTGAATGTCCCATCAGGTCAATTCTGTGGGTGAGGGGTGGGGGATGAGTGGGTATAATGAAAGTGAATATTGATAGCATGTGATTGTCCAGAAGACCTAACTGACCATAGAGGCCCTATGGCTGCTTGTTCTGATGACCCCAAGGAGAGGAAGACGAGCAGTTTTAGGGCCAAAGAGGAAAGAAAATCAAACAGAGAAAGAATAGGAAAATAATAAAGAGAAAGGGAAGTAAAAAGAGAAAGGGCAAGACTGAAGCCAGTAGGGGAGGAAATAATATGAGAGGGTATGGGGTGTGGGTGGCTGGCTGGATAAGTGACTTAGGAACAAAGGGGAATGGAGTCATAGGAAATTATGACATGAACACTTCCTTTCCTCCATCCAGTGCTTTGTCATTCTCACAATAGCTCTTAAAGACAAACAGAGGAACTCTGATTGCCTCATTTTATGGATGAGGCGACTGAGGTCATAGACAAGTCATAAACACAGTACTAGAGTTGAGACTATAAGAGGGAGCAGTAGAATCCTAGATTAGTACTCTGGGAATTACTAATCGTAGATGGATGAGACCTGTTAGTCTGCACACATTAAAGAAAAAAAGTGATATCTGTACATCCTGAAGAAATTCAGACTAAGAAAAAAAAATTACCATAGAGTACAGTATTTCCAAGACCTTATTCTACTGCAATGGGGAAAATTGCTCAACTTGACAAGTTTTGGGGAGCAGTGGAATGTTCTTAGTATGTAGCTTTTACCTCTAAGGGGGCTTATACAAGAAAAGATTATTGGGTGCCTTTTTGTCTCCATTCTCATTGAAGAGGTAAAATATTTTACATGAGCCAATCCAATTGCATATGCTGTGTGGATTGTTTGTGGGGATGCTCTGGTGTTTTTAACTTCCCTGAGGCATTAGAAAGTTTAATGTTTCTGATGAAAAACATTAAGCTGACCATGAAGTTGTAAGAAAAAAGAAGGTAAATATTTCAGAAACTGAACAGCATAACATTTCTTCCCCTACCAAACAGTCTTGTTGAAAATGGTTCATTTGGTCAAATTCATTCCTGTCATTCCTATCAGGTGCAAATAAATCTAGCACTACTAATTTGGAGCTGATTCAAGTAATAAAAATACTATATATGTTCTAGTTCCAGTTTAGTTATAATAAAATTCTTCAGTAATGCAAGAATGAGGGTCCATTGCATAATACATATAATGTATATAGAGAAAAATATCTAAATGCTTGACAAACATACCATACTTGGAATATATTTAGATGATATATTTAAACCAGTTTTCTCCCCTCACGTGGTAGAATGTTAAAAAGGATGGTCTCTAGAGTTCTAAAATACTTCGTATCACTTTTTTTCAGTAGAATAATTGCAAGACCCAGAGAAGATGGGCTTTGGGGGGCACACTAGTGACCAAGAAAAGACTCTTGCTTTCAGTTTTTTTTTTTTTTTTTTTGCTTTCAATATCTGGCATCAGGATTCTCCTCAAGTATTGTCTTAGAGAAGAGACAGAGGGCAAAGCAACTCAACCTTTAGCCAAATCCATTTTTTTCTCTCTCTCCATCTCTCCCTTCTTCTTTTCCTTCCCCCCTCCTTTTTATCCTCTCTCCCCATCTCTTTCAATGACAGCTTTAAGGAAAATATGACACATTTTTGGAAAGGAAAAGCACCCATGTTCTTGGATTTATTTACTTATTAGGGATGACTAGGAAATTTACTTATTTTCTGTAATCATCAGTAACTTTTGAAGATACTATGAAGATAGTAACAGAGCCTATGTCATGGAGTTTTTGTGAGAATTGAAATATGCAAGTAAAGTTTACAACACCAGGGGCATAGTAAACCTGCAATAAACCTTCACCATTATTATTACTGGGGAAAGGCTGTTGTCAATCACTCTATTTATGTTTCTTCAGAGATTTGATTGATCTGCCCTGCTTATAAGCTTCAAAGCATTCCTGCAAAAAGTGCACTATTCTACTTTTCTGTTATGTAAAAGTAGTGGAAAATGAAGTTTGAATCTGGAATTAGTGTCAGATGAAAATATGTACTCTGAGTGGTCCCAGGCTGAACTGGCCTCTGTTATCAACATCTCCTTGAGGTCAGATGTTCAGCCTGGAACCCCTAGAACGTAGCTGCATCCATGGTGGGCTCAAGAGGGTCTACTCTTGTCTAAGTGGCCACAAGAGGGAGTCAACAATGCTAATGACAATGCTTAATGACCATTGACAAGAAATTGGGAATAGAGTCCTAGGTGTTTTCAATGATAGTATAAGTCTGCAGTACAGCCGAATATCTAGGGGAGAATTTGGGGTCAGCTTCTTTCTGATAGAATCAAATTAATCCACCCGGAGAAGTGTGGCACATTTTGGGCTAGATTTAAATAGATTCTGGACTGAATACTCAGGAGAAACATTCTTCTCACTTCACTTAGATTTCTGTTGGATTTTGGTGAAATTTGGCCACTGGTGTGCTGGATGCATTAAATCAAGGCACTGCACTCTGGAATTTATATGCTACAAATAGGTAATTTATCTTCTTTGGAAGCAAAAGTGCATTTAGTTATATGACTCTAATAGTCTTTTTAAAAATGGAACCAGTTTGATAAATTTTTCATGCATGCAAGGGCTCCAATTTCTATTTGAATCCAATTCCAAGTTGTCTAGACATCAGCAACTTAACCCTAGGGCTTAATCCCACCACTTCTTGAAATTCTTGTTGCTGAGGTCAAAAGAATTTAGGAAAGAAAGTGAGTTTTATGAAAAGTCTAATAAAAAGCAGCATTATCTTTACGCTTTAGTAAGATTCTGTATTTATCTGAAAACTCATATTGTTAAATCATGGGGAAAACATACTTAAGAAACTTGCCTGAATTTTGTTTCCTTTATTAGCATTTCTGCCTCTAACCCCCATGCCCAGCCCAAGTTAAATTCATCTTCCTAATCTGGTAGATGAGAAGGACATGATGTGTGTGTGTGTGTGTGTGTGTGTGTGTGTGTGTGTGTGTGTGTGTGTGTGTCTATTTCTCAATTGATAGGTCTTTTTCTCTGCACATTTTCTTTCCCTAACTTCCAATGATTTCCTTCCCCTTATATTTAAAGCAAGTTTTCACAGATAACTAAAAAGCCTCTTGCTATCTTTAGAGATGCTCTCATGCAGCTTTTCTTTTTAGTTAACACAAAAAAATAAATGAGGAGCTATGACTGTGTGATAACCACTATGAAGAAAATAATCTATTAATTCTCCTGGGTTTTAGGGAACATTTTCACTGTATGTGGTAGTGGATGGAGGTGGAGGTGGGGAACTTCATAGGGAAAACACTCAAATAGATCAAAAGATAAAAATAACCTCAGTGTGAAATTATAATATCCTTCTTATCATTTCAGTCAAATTGGAATTCAATTCTCAGTGTGTCTGTGTGGTCTAGGTAATTAATAATGATAAAGAGAGAGACATCTCTCTCAGTGGCAAAACCACTATTTTCCAAGATTTTAGTTCATGTTTGAACTAAAGAATGTAAACGGATATTTATGATAACATAAATACCACTTAATGATCATTATTAAATTCATGCTCACATAATAAAATTTATTAAATAAATTTGCAAAATGGTTCATTCAAATCTGTATTAGCATAGCAGATGTACGTTTATTCCGAAAAAAAAGTTTTTGCCCTTTAGTTCAGTTATATAAATATTTTTTTTCATTAAGATTAAATAGAAGGACTGGGGATCAATAAAGAAAATGGCTAATACTTGAAAACATGCCTCTCTTTTTTGGTTCCTTCTCTATTAATTTCAATTTTGAAATGAGCATTTAGAGACACTAATAAAATTGATATTGAATGAGTTCAAATGCTCTTTATACCTTCTCATTTTTTTGTTGCAATGAGTACTAGTTAAAGATGCCTCCAAAGATAGGGATCTGGAAATACTGATTCACCTTTGATATTTGCCTGCACGCTTTTAGAAATAGCATTCTTTTTTTTTTTTTGGTAAAATGTAATCTGCTTTTTATTTGCCTAATAATAGCTTATGAGCTCTTTCTTTCTGCTCAGTACTTAACCATGGTGTCAGGCTAAGCTAAGTCTCACATAGGTCTCGATATAAAAAACTTCACATTTTATCACATTATCTTTCCTGGTTGTAGTTCACTGATCCCCTGAAAGTAGTTTAACAGTATTTTCCTGCTCTCCCCCAAATTAAGGTCTCATTTATTCATTGCTTCATTGTGGTTTCTCTTCCCTCAGAAATAACCCCTTAACTTATTATTATCATGTCCCAGCAGATATCAGGGCTTAAATAGGGAAAGCTCACACAGAATCTCACTTCTCAATGCTTATTTCTGTCCCGCAACCTGCGGCTAATTTGATCTTAGAAAAAGTTGGGTGCTTTTACTGATTTACTTGAAGTGTGATTAGTGTCTCAAACCTTCATCTTATTTAATTTTTCCAAGAAAGTGATGCTTGCAAAATTTGTTTGCCGACGTACAGTTTTGTGTGTGACTTTCATCAGGCATTAGAGGAGCAGTCATTCCCAGCTCCATGCTGTTCACTTGGCTACCTGGGGTAGTTAAATCAGAGAATGTTAAGGTGGCAGCAAAGGCCCCTGATTAACCTTCTATTCTGAATGAGCTATTTGAATGTCTTGGGAATGATCTCACCCAAATTCTCTTACTTCACTTCAAATTGCATTTCCTATAAATATCAATGCCCCTCAGTTGTCTTAGTATCCCTAAAAGTTCCTATTAATTCCAAATCCATAGAACAATAGCTCTCAAAGTATGGTCCCTGGACGAGCAGCATCAGTACTGCTAGAAATGCACATTCTCAGGTCCCCTCTCAACCAACTTCCTGGGTGCGTGTCCAGCAATTTATATTTTAACAAGCCCTCCATGTTTAGAAATCACTGCTAGGTCTTATGCTTCTTATTACCCACATTGCACAGCATGATATCTACAGAGATGAGGAACTCAATAATACATACAACGGGAAATTGCAATACTGACTTCTATTTTTCATTCCCCCCTTATGTTCATGCCCATTACCATGAGACCTTGCAGTTCCTCTTACTAAAGATGCATAGTCTATTTTCCCACCCCTTGAATCTGTACTGATTTTCTGACTTGCTTCAGCCCATAGTATATGGTGAAAGTGATTGTGTACCAGTCCTGAGGTTAAGTCTCTAGAGCCTTTGCATATTTCCATTTGCTCTCTTTTGTACCTTAGCCATTGCCATAAGAATATGCCTGGATTAACCTTCTGGATGTTGAGAGACATGTAGACTATGCCTAGTTCCTCCAGTCATCCGAATTGGGAAGAGTTTAGATCAACTGATAGCCAATTGATCCTCAGACAAGGTCAGCAGGTAACTCCAGACATGTGAATAATGAACTCTTACTGTTGAAGGCTACTGAGATTTTGTGGTGTTTGTTATGAAGTGTTATTGTGGCAAAGAACTAACTGCTATTTATGTACGTACAGTGAATTAAGAAATCTAAACTTCTGCAGTTGTCTGGTCCAGCCTTCCCCAAACTTGGTCCAAATATCTGCTTCTTACCACCTCCAGCTGTCGTGGTTTGACTTACCCTTGCATGCTAGATTTACAGGTAATTTTTGCAATACTGTTCCTGGAACTCCCTGGGACAAAATGCTTTCCCTTCAGAGTCAGATTGATGTCAGCTGATTACCATTCTAGAGAATGGGCTGTTTTAAACTCATGAAAGGCATGACAATACATCTAACTCAATATTATTTTGACATTCTCAGTAATCTAAAGATATCAGAACATAATTCATAAAGAAGCAACACAAGCCAAGTACCATGGAATAAGAAATTTCCTTACTTCAATTTACATCATGAGAAATATCTCATATTGTGAAGATCTCCTGGCCTATCATTCTGTTGAGAGGCAAATTGGGATTTGGCTATAATTTTTTAGCTAACTTTAAAGATATGTAATAATTTTTAAACTCACTCATCCATGACTTAGCTTTCATCCATTTGGCTTTTATTTCTTGGTATTCTTATAGTCAAAGCTACTGAACTGAAATCTGTCTTCTTTCTGAATAATACTTTTCAAATTATAACAATGACATTTTTTGAATAGTACCTTATGAAGCAGACAGAAATGCATTTTATCCAGCTTTTACCTTACATTCAGAGAGACATCTATTTTCTAATTAAACTCTACATTTATCTTTTCTAGGATTGACGGAGCTCATCATTGCAGATTGAATATTTATTATAAAATTGTATCAATTTCTACAGTTTTTACAGCACCAAGTACAGGGCACTGCAGAGAAGTATGTTTTGATGATAATTTAAATCCCATTGTTCTTTTTCCTTAAATTTGAATTACTTGCTAAGTAGTATGCTAATTGCCTTAAAGAGTTCTTGCAGTTTCTAAAGGCACAGAACTTTCTTCTAAGTTGCAGTGAGAATGCTAAGAAAATCAAGCTCATTGTTAGGCAATAATTCTCAGATTTGGCTGGTGTATAGCAACCCTCAGGTGTCTAAAAGTTTAGATTCCATGACCTCACTTCCAGAGATTCTGATTTATTAGGTTTGGGGATAGGTTCAGGAATCTGCATTTGCAACCATAACATAAATAGTTATTCTTAAGGTATTGATACAGCTGTTCCAGGATCCACACTTTAAAAATTACTGGTATATTTCAAGTAGCTATTTGGAATACCACATTTTATAACAGAATAATCACATACTTAAAGATCAAATCATCTTCTTAATAATATAGCATAGTACCTTATATAATATAACCTAAATAATATAAATGAGATCCTCAGTAGTTTTAGTAAGCTACACTGGGAGACCCTGAGAGGGCTGGGAAAGTGATGCAATTCATAATATATTTCCAGCTGTATGTTTCTCAGAGAAGATATGCCCAATGAGGTAATATATGTGAAACCACTTTTAAGTTGTAAAGTACCCTACAAATATAAGAAACATTCTTTTGAATGTGTAGAACAGAACCTTAGAAGTAATTTCTTTATCATTCAAATTTTTGATCTGTGGGTGCTGTTGGTGTGGGTAAGGCTCAGGTGGTGCTGATACACGTAAGGTATTAAACGACAATAATTTGAGAACTATAACAGAATGCCTTTCTAAATTATGTGTTAGGATGGATCTAAGGTAGCTGAGAAATGATGACTAGCCTGAGGCATTTGCTTCCAAAAGATTCTGAAAGCATCATACCAAATATTGTTGAGAATCCTTGATACCCAGATATCTATTGGGTGAAAACGACTGAACTGTCTGTGAAGAACATCAAGAAACAAGGTTATAGCACATGAAAGGAAAATCTCCAGAAAGCAATGTCATATTAGGTGGCTATTATGATCCAATTTTGGGATGATGCACATGAAAATGCTTTGAACACTGCATAGTGCTACAAAAAATCGGTGCTGGCTGTAATTGTGAATTATCAGGTTCAAAGACTTCACCTTAGCTTTGGACTACTTTCCTTTATAATGTTAGATAATGTCCAGCTGAGCCACCCTATCACTGATAGCTGCAGCATTCTGGGAAGTTTGCCCTTCCCGAATTATTTCCTTTTATTTATAGGGATGTGCCATTGTACCGTACTGTGGTCGACCCTCAGTATACCCTTCAAGTGTAAATTGCCTGAATATCCAATGTACTGTCATATCTCAGAGTAACAGGGATAAAGAGGCGATTATCTACACAGGGTCATGTCCCACCTTGTTTTTTTCTTGGGCTCATCCCCTTTTGGTCTGGGTAGAATAGAGTACGAGGTGAAATCAGAAAATTGGACCAAATGTTTTAAGTGCCTTCAAATTTTCTAATTCTCCAATTCTCCTAGCCAGAGTGCTCATTTAAAAAAATCTGAAACGAGTATCTTAACATTTCCCTTCCTTACATTGATGCTTAATGTCACCAGAGTGTTAGCTGAACCTTTAAAGTGACTGTAACAGAGAAAAGAAGCCTCACTGTATGGTGTGGCAAAATTGTTTCCTAAATCACATTTTATTATGTGGTAGGATGTAGCCACAAGGTAAATGATGGAAAACTTATCACTAAAGGTGATTATAATAAAATTAGAGAAAATATTGCCAACGTAAAAGGGAAGGCTACAAAAATATGTGTGATAGACTGGATTATCCAGCATCTATTTTAAAACTTTAACTCATGAAGTAAATAGGAACAATGTGCACTTGGTATAAGTACATGGCATAGGCTTAAACTATGCCACTCAGTATATGAAAACTGGACTCCAATTTTGCTCCCTCAATTTTCCTGTACTTTCATTCACTCAATAGACATTCATTTAGTGTCTACACTGTGGCACTCAGTAGTAGGTGCTAGACATGTAGCTGAGAACAAGACACTAGCAGGTGGTACTGATATGAGGAACTGCTTTCATAAACATTATTTTGTATCTGGTGCTAAAGAATAACAGTGGTAGTTGTGGAGATAAGCACTGGTAACACCAGAATTTGGTGTATGACTGTGTGGTACCCAGGGTTGTAGCAGCGATGTTCGTATAAACACTGGCTCTGAGGCTTGGGCATGTGTCTTGCAGCTTTCTATGGCATATAAGCAAACAGGGCACAGCAGAGGTTTGAAAGGTGCTTGTTCATTGGAGCTTGTCTTCTTCTGCTCTTTGCAACCCCAAGTCAACCACATGAAGAAACTGAGGCTAGTCTCTTGGAAGATGGAAACCATGTGGAGAAACATGTTGCAGAAGTGAGCCATCCCAGCTAAGCCTCGCTACTTGAACTAGCCTGACAACCCACAGACATATGAGTGAAGACCATCCAGTTTCAGTTTCACAGAGCCTCTAGCTGATTGCAGAGATCAGGTGAGCCAGCCTGGACCAGAACTGCCCAGCAGGTCCATAGACTTGTGAGAAACAGTAAATGCTTATTGTTTTAAAACACTAAGTTTTGGTTGGTTGTGCATCCAAAAGTAACTGATAGAGGATATCCACATACATAAGAATGAAGTTGAACCCTGAATTCACACCATATACAAAAATTAACTCCAAATGGATCAAAGACCTAAATGTAAGAGCTAAAACTATAAAACTTTTGGAAGGAAAGATAGGACTAAATCTTTGTGTCCTTGGATTAGGCAGTGACTCCTTAGATACAACATCAAGATCACAAGCAACAAAAGGAAAAATAGATGAACTGGGCATCCCTGGTATAAGGAGAAATGCTTTGGGGGAGGGTCATTACTGCACAATCTAGCCCAGCCACTTAGTGTTTATGTGACGCTGGGCAAGTCACTTACCTCACTAAGCTTAATTTTCATTATCTGTAAAATACAAATACTATTTATATCGTAAGGTTCTTGTAAAGATTAATGATTATATTTTAAAATCTTTATATGTATTTAGGCTTATAACACTGCCTATAAGAAAACCACATTTTTGTTTCATACTTTCTGCTTGGCCTACATTCTTCATAAGTTATATAAATATCTACTACCTGGTATTATCTTCAGAATTGAAGTCAAAGCTACTCTGTTTATAGTTATTATAATTATTATAATAGTTATATTTATAGTTATTTTTAAGGTATTATTTATAGTTTCCTAAAATGGCTGTGCCAGGATAATTATTTTTTTTTTAATTTGGCTGTGCCGGGTCTTAGTTGCAGCATGTGAGAACTTCTTTGAGGCATGCGGAATCTTTAGCTGTGGCATAAGGGAGCTACTTCCCTGACCAGGGATTGAGCCTGGGCCCCCTGCATTGGAAGCATGGAGTCTTAACCACTGGACCACCAGGGAAGTCACTGTGCCAGGATAATTAAGAGTGTGGTTGTTGCCTGAGTTAGGATATATCTGTGAATCGATAATACTAAGCAAGATCATACCAAAAGCACCTATGTTTGTAAATATGGGCATAATATGTAATTCATATGTATTACATGAGTAATATGTAAATATCATAAAATAAGAACTATTGATTTCCTTCCAGTATCTTATTTACTTTGCTAATTAATTTGTGAAATCAATTAGGATCAGAAATTAATATCAATTTCTATATCAATAGCAGCAAACCCATTCAATTCATTACTGTGAGAAGTAACTTAAGCCTACATTTTAAAGACTGTTTTCTATGTTAGAGTGAATTAAAGGGAGATGCTGTTTAAAAGAGCTGAATGGAAAAGGTCACTTTCTGAAAGCACAGAGTCGGTTGAGGTAAAGAGGAGCCAGATATCTCTGATAGCTTCAAAAGAAACAAAGCAGTCAGAAAATTCCTACCCATAGATTAAATATAGTACTTGGCCCTTGGAAAGGGATGCTTGCAGGAGCAAACGATAAAACCATATAGAGATGGATAACTCAAGGAACTTCATTTAGCACATGAATTGGTGGAAGATGTTGAGTGACATATTACATTTTTATGTCCCTATTCTCTTGATTGAACAAATTAGTGATTGAAATTAGAATTTTGGTGAGAGTAAGAGAGGAAGTTTGGGATAAATACATTTTCTTGCCTTAGGATTTGGGTCAGTTTCATTTGGATGCAACAGTGTATGTTCTCTTAAACATGAACTATCTCAAGGAGAGACAGCATAAGAATTGTTGCTAATTTAATTGGACATTTGACACCTTGCTGGGTCCAGGTTCTGATGCTTTCCTTTCAAGCATCTGGGCCAGCAGATGATGTGAGAGTTGTAGCAAGAAAAGTCTCTAATGAATTGCAGGTATGAGGGGAAGATTGGCCTAATTCTAAGTTAAAACAAGTATCCACTTACAATAGAGACAGCATACAGAAAGATACTCTAGCATTTACTAGTGATTCACACTCTTTAAATTGGTATATCTATCAAAAATATTCCTGAATATTGAATTTTATTTTAAAATTTAATTACTTAGAAAAAAGAAAAAGTAAAAGCCTCGGAGGTCCTATTGGGTCTGCTAAGTCTTTACTATTTGAGGAAAGCAGTGACACTTAGAGGCAGTGGCCTTGAATTTCAGAAGCAAGGCCCCTAAGTCTCTCAGGGAGGTCTGCTAGAGATTTAACAATTTGGATGGAACCTACCTGGAATAAGAATGAAAGAGGAACACCATGAGCACATTGGAATCACATAATACTGTTATTTTTCACACAGAATAGTTTAGTACAAGCAGGTCTTTCTTGGCTCCTATTTAGTACAAGCAGGTCTTTCAACCAGACACTCTGGTTGAATTGCCATGGTCACCAAAGACTCCCATTTTAAAGACTGTTCCTCTGCAAAGAGGCATGACGCTACCCCTAAAGAGAACATTCTAGCAAGGTTTTGGTACATTCAATAGTGAATGCCCAGTGAATTGCAGAAACCATTTGTAAAGTGGTTAGAATACTGTAGCTCTAATATTGGGAGAGATTAGACACTTCTTATCTGGCACTGACATCCGAACCTCTTGATCAGCCACTAGTGAGTCATAGTAAATTTTACAATTGTTGCATGAAAGGTTAAACATAATGGGTTATAGTCTAACTTCTTTTTATCCACTACAGTAGCTTCTACTATGACTTCAGTTATAGCAGAGTCTTTTAAGCTCATCATCTCAGCTCTTATTTAGTGTTTCAATGGGTAATTTCAAGTCGTTATGAATAAAAATGTTAATGTGTCTATAAAATTTTCTTGAAGAAAAAATATTACCTGGGAGGGTCACAGTGCAATTAACTAAATATGCCTAGTCAGTACATAGTTAATTTTAGTACTTTTATTTATGAAGAATCTTTCTCTCAGGAACACAAAGTTTTTTGGAAGCTGAACCCTGCTGTGCTTCTCTCATTGTCCTTGGTGTTGTGATTCTGACCATGTGAACCCCTTGGATAGGACTGATTACTGGGGTTGTCATTTGTTGTTCGTAGCATTTGTAGGTTGCTCTGGACTTTTAGTCAAAAAGAGTTGCTTGGTTGTTGTCTTTATCAGCTGAGATAGCTAATGCTGCTTCAGAGAGTCAAGAATTATTATTTTTCAGCTCTGTAGAACATTGTACTGAGTATTTTAATAATTGTCAAAGACAAAATGTCTGTTCTCCGTTGTCTTATGATTTAATTTAGAGGCAAAATGCAGACTAGAGGCTTACTCTTAGTTGTGTGTCCTCAAAAGTTTCTAGCTCAGGAACCCACACCTTGAGTTTGGGGCCCACCCTGTGGAAATGATATCATATAATACAAATATAGTTATCTAAACCAACTACACAGTAGAGTCTGCGGGGTAGGGTAGGAGAAGTTATGGAAAAGGACCCTACAGACCAGAGAGTCTGCCGTGTATAGTAGTCGTGGTCCTTTATCATATGAAAATGTATCACCTTCACCCATAAGAAGTGACATAGTGAAATACAAATTCAAATTATAAGAGGTCTTTTTCTAATTTATCAGCTTGGCAAAGATAAAATGGTTTGATTTGTGTTGGCAAGTGTGTAGGTAATCAGGCACCCCTTTACATTGCTCATAGTAAGTTAAATTGTGTAATTTTTATTCAAGAAATTTAGAAAGAGCTATCAAAACAAAATGCAAGGACTTTGAAATTAGTAATATCCCTTCTAGGAATATATTCTATAGATATTTGCAAAAACATATACAATGATAGGCATTGCAGCATTGATTAAAATGATAAAACAGCAGAAACAACTAAATGTCCAACAATAGAGCATTTATTAAATAAATTATTGTGTATCCATTTTATGTAACAGTACAAAGTTGTATTAAGTGAAACGAGGCAACCCTGTGTACTGACATGTAATACTCCCTGAGATATATCTTTAAGTGGGAGAAGGGGCCAAGGTATAGAACTGTGCATATAGAATGATGCCATAGCATTAAAGTATTTATTTGTGAGTATACTTATATTTGCATAGAATTTCTCTGGATGAATACACAAGTAATGAGTAACAAGTCTTGTATCCAGAGGGGAACTCTGTGCCTGGGGAATAAAAGGGATTAGTTTATTGTTCAGCAAATATTCACTCCCATGCCCTCTCCCCTTTAAGATAGAGTATAATTTCCTGCCCTAGTGACTAGGTATTGGAAACATGACTTGCTTTGGCAATAGAATATAGCAGATACGATACAAGCATGGGCAGTTCTGGCTTAGTCATATGCTTCTGTGATTGCCATGAGAATAACATAACCCAGGTAGCCACTGTCTCTTCAGCCTGTGACTCTGAATGACATGTGTGGATCATCTCCAAACTTGATTCAAAGCCTAGAACCAAGGCCACACAGCCCACAGTCTGAAGTAGAGGTGCCCCTGCCAATTTGTAGGCTTGTAAGTGAGAGAAATCAGTGCTTGTTAATGTAAGTCACTAAGTTCTGGGGTTGTGTGTTATACAGCATTATTGCATCAATACCCAATTTATATAGCTGTAGACTTACTTGTTATTTATAGCCTTTTGTACTTTTTAAATGGTATATAGTGTACATGTATTACCCATTCAAAAAGTACATTAAAGTAATTTGTTAACCTCTATCTCCTCAAAACCAACCCAAAAAAATACACACAAAACAAGAAATAGCTTTAGATTGAACAATGCTGAAGCTCATGCCTCAGTCATATTTGAACTCCTCGACTGAAATGGTTATTTGTGGTTTGAGATTCCTCCTTTCCTCCTTAATCTGGCAAGCCACTGAGGCACCAGTTAGCCTTATAAAGGAAACGTAGTAAAGTGGAAAGAAATAAAGTGTTGGAACACAATGAAAGACTAATTACTTTGTCTAGGAGAAGAAGATATTGATGGATGTTCTAATTGATTTTAAATATATTTTTTAGTGTTTGCTGACCTAATTTGGTTATACCTGAATAGAAGCAGAGAGACTTCAACAGCATTTTGTTTGAATTCTTTATTTAGAAGATGGTAGACAAATGACTTTGTTTTGAGATTATTACGTGTCACTGAACCTGAAATTGTAACTCAGTTGTTCTATAAAGCCAGACTGAAGATGATTTACCAAAGTGTATTTTTGGAGAGGTCTCTATTGACTATGGGCATTTGTGATAACCAGATCCTCATTGAGAAAGCTGGTCATCTATCTACTCCATGGTTTATTGAATGAAAGTTGGGATCAACAAAGTGAGAAATCCAAAAAAAGTATTCTGTCCAGTATGAATATTTTATATGAGAAAGTGACTGTAAGTATCAGATCAATGCTCTTAGGGTCTGATTGTGTGACATACAGAGAGACACAGAGTTGGCAGTGGGGACAAAATGTATGAATCTCTGAGACAGAAGATGCCATGACGTAGAACAAGTAGTAGAGGGGTGTTTTGGGGAGTGGAGAGAGCAGAAGTAGCATTAGCAGGAGCTGGATCAGCATTCATGGCAGATCACTAGACTGGGGAGTGTTGTAGGCCTGCTGGGGAGTAGCCAAAAGGTGCCCCAGGCTCTGAATTTGCCTTGAATTCTTGAAGTCCAAAGGCTTCTGTTCCCTTTAGGCCTGTTTCTGAGATGGCATCTGTTTTTCCTGTTTTCCCTGCACATTCTTTTTTTTTTTCTCAACATCTTTATTAGAGTATAATTGTTCTACAATGGTGCATTAGCTTCTGCTGTATAACAAAGTGAATCAGCCATATGTATAAACATATCCCCATATCCCTTCCCTCTTGCGCCTCCCTCCCACCCTCCCTATCCCACCCCTCTAGGTGGACACAAAGCACCGAGTTGATCTCCCTGTGCTATGCGGCTGCTTCCCACTAGCTCTCTGTTTTACGTTTGGTAGTGTATATATGTCCATGCGACTCTCTCACTTCGTCCCAGCTTACCCTTCCCCCTCCCCATGTCCTCAAGTCCATTCTCTAGTAGGTCTGCATCTTTATTCCTGTCCTGCCCCTAAGTTCTTCAGAACCATTTTTTTTTTAGATTCCATATATATGTGTTAGCATACGGTATTTGTTTTTCTCTTTCTGACTTATTTCACTCTGTGTGACAGACTCTAGGTCCATCCACCTCACTACAAATAACTCAATTTCATTTCTTTTTATGGCTGAGTAATATTCCAATGTATATGTGTGCCACATCTTCTTTATCCATTCATCTGTCGATGGACACTTAGGTTGCTTCCATGTCCTGGCTATTGTAAATAGCTCTGCACATTCTTACAAATACATGAGCATATCTCTGTCCTTGCAATAACGTGAAAACGTCCAACTGACCTCACGGTCAACCTCAAAGCCTCTAGTTATCACCAGATAGAGAAAAACTATTTTGTAGCAACTGATTATATCACTAAGCCCAGAAATGGCACTTTAATTGTAATAAATCAAGACTACAAGGATGACTTCATGAAAATGTGTTGCCACTATTGGAAAGGAAAAAACCCTCAAATATATAGCCCTATAATTGATTTTCTTTTTAGTGTGTTACTTGTATATTCATATAACCATGAAGATAATAATTCTGAATAATTTAAAGTCTTACTACCCGAGGATAATAAGCTTTTGGAATGATTAAATGACACTGAGCGTGAAAATTAGAGGATTCTGTTTATCTAGTTATTATCATAATACACAAATTCTATTCTAATTTCTCTGTCTATGAAACAGGCATAATAGTTATAGTTGTCTATTAGTGGACACAAATTAAATTATTTAAAATGGAATGGATATTATCCCAACTCTATACTTGTAAATATTAAATATCCTCCTACCACATCCTCCTTCTAAAGTCATTGATATCGCCATAAAATTTTCAGTACAAATGAGGCTTCAACTAACACTAATAGAATGAGGATTAATGAGGTCAATTTGCACTGACCATCTTCAAACTGATAAATGTCAAAAATCTTCTTCTGTTCACTAGTCCACAGGGACCCACCTGCAATAAATGCTCTAAAAGCTGTAGGCAAGTAGTTTCTGAAAAGTATTTGGCTGTATTCCTATTCATCAAAACACTGAACTCATAATACCATGGAACAATTAGTCAGACTATGAGTTAACTAAGAAGCTTTACTTCTACATTACTGTGTTTAGTTCCCGAAATCAGCTCTAAAAGAGTGAGACACCTACCCTGGGTCCAAGAATGAATGGGCCCTTGGACTTTTTTCTCCTCACGAGGCATCTACAACTTAAGCAATAATCTCAGCTACTTCACTTTAGCATACGGTATTTGTTATAGTTCCAAAGTCTACTTCACTTTAAATCTCTAGTTGCATCATTTTTGTCTTAAGAACAAAAGCATCATTTGAAAGTATGTAATGGATAATTAATAGGTTAGCCCATGATTATGATATAGTTATGGAAAAATGTGAAACACCAGGGAATGATTTCGAAGCATTTGTTTTTTACGTTAAATGTTTTTTATGATTCAACAGTTCTATATACAGAAAAAAGTTTCTGTTGATAAATTCTATTTCTAGAAGGGGAAGGTAATATTAAACGTGTAATTCTTCATAAATATTTGAAATATAGGACTAGTTTGCTATTTTATGTTCCATAATAGGTTTTTGCAGTTTTATATCATAATTATGGTGTACATAAACTGACATTAACTTTTTCAAACATTAATGGACCCCAACCAACCAAATGGAAGGAGAGGTGTATCAGAAGCTTTCTGGGTGGCAGAAAAAATGAATATAGGCTTTTGCAATGGAAAATTCAGAGGATAATAGCTGCATTAATTACTTGCACTCCCCCGAATAAATTTTGACCTCATAGAGTTTATAAGATCAAAGTTATATATTACTTCCTTTCTCATTTAAAAATAGCAGATGAAAAGTGGGTTTTCTGAAAAGAGCTGTAATGTGTTTTTGTTCTCCTAGGTTTATACGTGGGTCATAGAAATGTCCAAAATTGTAACTCAGTTACTGAAGGAGTATGTCTTACAGAGGTGACCTGTTTGGAAGTGGGATGAGAAAGGATGCCTGGCAGTTGCCCTCAGGGTGGAGAGAGGCTTGCTCAGAGAAACTGAGTTCTAGAGAAGAGTCTGTGTTGCATAGAGCTTGTTTGGGGCTGCATTCAGAGTGTTGCTTTGCAGGACTTTTCCAAAGGGGAATTAATTTCCCTATCTCTTTTCCTACTTGGTCATCTCAAGTGAAAATACCCCCAGCTTCCTACACTGACCTCTACTTACTTATACATCTTCATTTCTTTCTTTCCTCCTTGGTTCAAAAGATGAGCTGTTTCTTCACCAGTGCCCTAGAATCTAGATAGAATCCTAACCTCTCTCCTCTGAGATATTGATCTACAATCACCCTTTTCTCTAACATATAATATATTTATTACATTATATTAATATATAATATATTTAATCTCTCTATTAGCTCTTTACTTTCTCATCATATGTGGCAGACCCTATTGGCTGATAAAACTCTCAACAAGTTGGGTATAGAAGGAGAATACTTGAGCATAACCAAGTGACGTTGATTTCCCTTTCTTTTTTGCTGGTTTTGCTATTCCTCCATGTTAAAGACCCAGAGTGCCCAGATATCCTATTTCCCAGCCTCTCATATGGTGGAGGGAAAGACTGATGAAAACGCTGCCGAGGCTTTTGCAAAAGACAGTCCTCACTGATAAGACGGTGGCACGTGAGGAACAATTCCCCTTCCTTCCCTTTCTCCCTGCTTTGGAAGCTGACTAGTGATGATGTGAGGCTTGGAGCTGCAATAGCCATCTTGCAATCATGATGGAAAAACATGGAGGGCACACCGAGGAATGGTATCTGGGAACCACTGAAAGATCCTGGGGACCGTGATGAGAGAAGACTAATAAAATCAGAAATGAGGGCTTCCCGTGATGAGAGAAGGGCTTCCCGTGATGAGAGAAGGGCTTCCCGTGATGAGAGAAGACTAATAAAATCAGAAATGAGGGCAGTGGTTGAGAGTCCGCCTGCCGATGCAGGGGACACGGGTTCATGCCCCCGTCCGGGAAGATCCCACGTGCCGTGGAGCGGCTGGGCCCGTGAGCCATGGCCGCTGAGCCTGTGCGTCCGGAGCCTGTGCTCCGCAACGGGAGAGGCCACAACAGTGAGAGGCCCGCGTACCGCAAAAATAAATTAAAAAAAAAAATCAGAAACGAAAGAGGAGACATTATAATTCATACAGCAGAAATACAAAGGATTGTGTGAACTATTATATGCAACAAATTGAATAACCTAGAAGAATTGGATAAATTCCTAGAAACATACAACCTCTCAAGACTGTATCATGAAGAAATATAAATTTTGAGCAGACCAATAACAAGTAAGCAGGTTGAATCAATAATCAAAAACCTCACCCCAAAGAAAAGCCCAGGAGCAGATGTTTTACTGGTGAATTCTACCAAACATTTAAAAAAGAGGTAACACTAATTCTTCTAAAACCCTATCAAAAATTTGAAGAGGAAGGAATATTCCCAAACTCATTTTATGAGGCCATGTTTCCCTGATACCAAAGCCGGATAAGGACACCACCAGAAAAGAAAACCACAGGCCAATATCCCTGATGAATATAGATGCAAACTTCTTAACAAAATACTAGCAAACTGAATTCAACAGCACATTAAAAGGATCATACACCATTATCAGGTGGAATTTATCCCTGGGATGCAAGGATGATTCAGCATATGCAAATCAATAAATGTGCTACATCATATTAAGAGAATGAAGAGTAAAAGTCATACGATCATCACAGTAGATGTAGAAAAAACATTTGACCAAATTCAACATCCTTTCATGATAAAATGCTCAACAAATTGGGTATAGAAGGAGAATACTTGAGCATAACAAAGGCCATATATGACAAAGCCACGGCTGACATCATACACCATGGTGAAAGGCTGAAAGCCTTCCCATTAAGGTCAGGAACAAGACAAGGGTGTCCACTCACCACTCCTATCCAACATAGTAATGGAAGTCCTAGACAGAGCAATTAGGCATGCAAAAGAAATAAAAGGCATCCAAATTGGCAAGGAAGAAGTAAAGTTTTCTCTGTTTGCAGATGATGTGACATTATACATAGGAAATCCTAAAGACCTGACAAAAAACTGTTAGAATAAACAAATTCAGTAAAGTTTGCAGGATACAAAAATCAACATACAAAAATCAGTTGCAGTTTATACACTAACAGTGACCTATCTGAAAAAGGAATAAAGAAAATAATCCTATTTATAGTAGCATCAAAAACAATAAAATACTTAGAATAAATTTAACCTAGGAGGTAAAGGTCTGTACACTGAAAATGACTAGATGTTGATGCAATCAATCAAAGAAGACACACAAAAAATGGAAAGATATCCCAAGTTTATGCAGTGGAAGAATTATTATTGTTAAAGCATGCATACTAACCAAAGCCATATATAGATTCAATGCAACTCCCATCAAAATTCCACTGGCAATTTTCACAGAAATAGAAAAAAAATCTCAAATTTGTGTGGAGCCACAAAAGACCTTGAATAGCCAAAGCAATCCTGAGGGGGAAAAACAAAGATGGAGGCATTACACTTCCTGATTTCAAAATATACTTACAAAGCTATAGTAATCAAAATAATATGGTACTGGCATGAAAACATAAATAGACCAATGGGACTGAATTGAGAGCCCAGAAATAAGCTAATGCTTATATGGTCAACTAGAATTTGACAAGGGGGCCAGGAATACTCAATGGGGAAAGGAGGACAAAGTGGATATCCACATGCAAAAGAATGAAATTGGACCCCTATCTTACACTGTCACTAAAATTAACTCAAATGGATTAAAGTCTTAAATATAAGATCTGAAACTGTAAAACTACTAGAAGAAAACATAGGGAAAAATCTCCTTGACATTGGTCTTAGCAATGATTTGTTAGATATGACACCAAAAGCTCAATCAAGAAAGGGAACAATAAACAAGTGGGACTACTTCAAACTAAAAACACCTTGCACAGAAAAATAAAGGATGAACAGAATGTAAAGGCAGCCATGGAATGAGAGAAGATATTTGCAAACCATGTATCTGATAAAGGGTTGATATACAAAATGTATAAGGAAATCATACAATTCTGTAGTGAAAAAACCCAAACAAACCAATTAGAAACTCAGTAGAAACTTCCCAAAGAAGACATACAAATGACCAACAGGTACATGAAAAGATGCTGTACATCACTAATCATCAGGGAAAAGCAAATCAAAACCACAATTAGATATCACCTCACACCTGTTAGAATGGCCTTTATCAAAAAGGCAAGAAATAACAAGTGTTGGCGAGGCTGTGGAGAAAAGGGAACCCTCCTGCACTGTCGGTGGGAATGTCAATTGGTGCAGCAGTATCGAGCTTCCTCAAAAAATTAAAAGTAGAATCACCATATGATCCAGCAATCACACTTTGGGGTACGTATCTGAAGGAAATGGAATCACTATCTCGAAGAGATATCTTCACCCACATGATCTTTGCTGCATTATTCACAATAGCTGAGATATGGAAACAACCTGTGTTCATCGACGGATGAATGGATAAAGACAATGTGTCACACACACACACACACACACACACACAAAGTGGAATATTATTCAGCCATAAAAAGGAAATCCTGCCTTTTGTGACAACGTGGGTGGAACTTGAAGGCATTATGCTAACTGAAAACAAGTCAGACAGAGAAAGACAAATACTGTATGTTCTCCCTTATATGCGGAATCTAGAAACCCCAACTCAGAGAAAGAGAGATTAGAAGATTAGTTGCCAGTGGCTGGGGGCTGGGGGAGATGGGAAGATGTTGGTCAAGGGCACAAACTTTCAGCTATCAGATGAGTAAGTTCTGGGGATCTCTTGTACAGCATGGTGACTATGATTAAAAATACTTCATTATATACTTGAAAGTTGTCATTTTTCCCACCAAAAATGTGACGAGGGGATGAGGTGTTAACTAACCTTATTGTGGTCATCATTTTGTAATATATATATGTGTATCAAATCATCACATTGTAAATGTTAAACTTACATATATGTCAATAATATCTCAAAGCTGGGGAAAGTTTTTTAAATTAATATAACTATCTCAACAAATTTTAAATGAACAAGTTTTCACTTAAATTTAACTTTTTAATCACTGAGAGAAATATAACCATAGAAAAATGTATTGACTGAGCAAATATCTCTTCAGGTTTCTCTTTAAATTTTTTTTAAGATATTTATTTATTTTTGGCTGCATTGGGTCTTCATTTCTGTGCAGGGCTTTCTCCAGTTGCGGCGAGTGGGGGCCACTCTTCATCACGGTGCGCCGGCCTGTCACTATCGCGGCCTCTCTTGTTGCAGAGCACAGGCTCCAGACACGCAGGCTCAGTAGTTGTGGCTCACTGGCCCAGTCGCTCCGCGGCATGTAGGATCCTCCCAGACCAGGGCCGGAACCCGTGTCCCCTGCATTGGCAGGCGGACTCACAACCACTGCGCCACCAGGGAAGCCCCCTCTTTAAATTTAATAGTTTTCTTTGAACATTGTGTATTAAGCTAACTCACATTTAAAAAAAATAGATATTGTGTTAAAAATCCAAGTCAGTAAGTTATGAAATTAAAGGTGAAATTAATTCTAGGGAGAAAAACACAAGAATGTATTTGTTGTCATTTCTTAAGGCTTTGTGTTATAAATTATTTTCATTTGTATCATCAGAGACTTCTAGAAGTAACTGTTTCAAACATCAGACTCCAGATGGATGGATTTAAGCTGTTGCACTCTAAAGATAAAAAGATTTCTGTTAAGTCAAATTGTATTATGTCAAAGTTACAGGACTAAGTCAATAATTTTTTCAACAATACTTAGGCATAGTCACTAATACTTTTAATATTCCTGCCAATAGACAATGACAATTTGAATTCTTGAAATTTATTTACATGAATTTTATGATTATTGACCATATTCTCCAGATTTGGGATGTATTCTGTATCTCTAATATTTGTCCTTTTCTGGTCCTAGGTTGAGTTATGATTAAGGAAAAAAAAAAATCTATTCCCTCAGTCTGACTTTGGCCCCGTTAGATTGCCATTCTCTCTGACAGGGCAAAGAAAGCTCAGCTGCCAGTTTTTATGACAAGAACAGCATTCTCTCATATGTATTCTAGTACCTTACTTCAAAGCAAACTTTCATTTCAACCGTCTCAGTAGAATAACACATTTGTCTTTTATTTGTCTCAATACTGTGTCAAAGAAGCTTTCTATTCCAGCAGTTTTCCCAAAGAAGAGGAAAAAAAATTCAACATTAAAAACAACCACCTACACAGTCCTCTAAACACGGCTTTCTGAGTTAAAGTATAAAAGATTTGCAATGAGAGAAAATCACATAGGATGTCTATTTCGGTGTAGAGACAAGGAACTAAAGAGGAAACCCAAAATAGGAGGGATGGAAGTAGAACTGCCAGTTACTCAGTAGGGGACCTTTAGTAAATCACTTAACTTGGTCTCATTGCCTTTCAAACTAATCCAGACCTGCCCTCACCTCCCAGCCCTTTAATCCCTGTCCCATTTATATTGCTTCCCCTGCTTCCTCTGGGCCTAGGCTACTTCCCTCCCTCCTTTCGCTATGACTAAACATATTTCTTTTCTTAATACCTTTCCTGGGTAGTTTTTTTTTCTTTCCTCCTCATCTTGCTCTGTATGCCTGGAATGATTCTAGTGAGTCAGAGGTATCCTTTTAGAATCACAGTTTCCATAAAGCCTTCCTGTAACAAGCTGTAAGTTGCTGCTCACCCTTTTTATTTTAGTAATTATTAAAGCAAGCAGAAACTTTTCTTACTTTGATTTCAAAAGTTTAATCCCATTGTTTATCAAGACTTATCGAACTTGCTAATAAACTGCGTTGGTAAGATTTCACTCAGCAAGAGACATGATGTTTCTTCAAGTAATTACATCTTGCAGTCTCTGCTGTGCGCTTCCTTTTTCCTAGCCTGGGTCATGTGCACAGAAATAGATTTGGGGAAATGACACTTTTGTCCTAGACCTAGATGGAAGAGTTGTTTACATCTTGGATGAAGAAGTGAATGAACATAATTAAAAGTTAGAGATAGTATTCTCACCAGATGAAAAGTGCTGCTTTAACCCCCTATCTTATAGTTGTTCCCTAATAACGCTATTGGATTTATGAAAAGTTTGGAATTAGATCTAACTATATCTAAGCTTCAGAATGCTTGTAGAAATGCATTATGCATTTTAGAAATGCAAAAGATTGTATTCCTGTAATTGTGCTGAAAATTAATATTATTCCTAGGCACTATTTTTATCAACACTAAATTGAATTAATTGAGAAGTAGGAAAATTCCAGGGAGGCGCAAATTCTTATGTGAGAAACTGCTTCGTCTGGAACTGTCTTGGGCTGAAAATTGTTGGAAGAGGTCATTGAGAGGATGTAACTGCTGGTTGACCCACGGGCTGGACCCAGGCAAATGGAGGCTCCTCAGCCCCTCCCCTGGCCTTGGAATGTACGTTCTGCCCACTGTTCCCACAGTGGGAGCCATTATCAAGGACGCAGCCTTGAGAGAGAGCACAATGTGTTGCTGAGACCATCTGGACAGAACCCAGTTAAGGCCTCTGTATAAATTTTTAAGATTCTGGCAGGCAAGTGTGAAGATCTACTTATCTTGTGGCGCCCAAGACAAACCTCGTGGGTAAGTTCCTTTGCTTATTAAACCTGCCACCTACCAACATGGATGGGCTGCCTCTTTCTTCCATCTCCCTTGCCTTCTGTATACAGAGACCACTTTAACAAACCAATGAAATGGATACAGATGAATGGAAACCAAAACAATTCTGGTGTCAATTTTGATTTTGTTGTGTTTCTTGGTAAACTTTTTCAATAATAATCACCAAGGAGAAAGGTGGGGAAGGCAACTTACAGCTTTTTCTCCAGACATTTAGCATTATTATGTATTCTGTTTTACAGACAAGAAATATTAGATGGGTTCATGGTTAAGAACTGCACCAGGGCCAATATGTCTGCCTCTTTCTTGGCCCTAAAACCGATAAAGGGAATTATGGTAAGCAGAGAATCCGAAGACTAGTTCCATGCTCTATTATTTCTGTTAATTTCCAAGATGCTTCCATTTTCTGTGGGAATGGTTTTGAAACCTCCAACTGTAATGTGTAGGGCTTTTCTTTTTGTTTTTAACTGACGTTTTTGTATCATTTTAATTTGCCAATTTAAATCATTTTTGCAATACAGATTTTTAATCTCACATTACTTTGAAGTCAGCTGCATACCCTTTAGTTTTCTTCCCCCCCCCCCTCCCCGGCAAAAATCTACCTATTTAACTACGTGCTTAGACTCGTTGTGGTTCTCTTTATTTTCTCTTTCCTAGTTCACGGAATCAGAGCTATCTTTAGATGACTTACACTTTTTTAAAAAAAGGTTCTACCAAATCAGTTCTTACAAGCATTAAAAATGTTTGGAAGATGGGGGGGAAAAGGAGAAATGTTTTGATATTCTTAGGGGATTTTCCAGGGAACATGTTAGCAATGCTGACATTTTGTATCAAGTTTTACCCACACAAATGGGCTCTTTACTGCCAACTTGACTTTTGAGAGGGCCTGAAAATGTTATCTAGAATAAAAATTAATTCAAATGATGCAAGCTGACATATCACTTGCATTTCAGATCATACATATTTTCCCATATCCCCGGATACAACACAACAAATAAACATAGGGAGACTCTGAAAGGTGGGAAGAAAGAGGTGAACTGCCTAGAGACCTTGGGATTTGAGGAATGGCATGGTGGTGAATTCTCTGTGTTTCCTTATTACCTCCCATATGTCCTGGACAGGGCTCTCCAGAAGCCTCTAATCCAGAATTTCCAATAGACAAAGACAAAAGGAGGAAAAAAGTCCTTTTCCCTAGGCAGAGGATCTGGAGAAGGGTAGTTTAACAATAAAAAGAAAATTGGAAACACCCACCATACTTCAGCCAAACATCAATGGAAACAATGCTTCCCACCTCTAGGATTTCAATGGGGCTGAGTGAGGATTTGATCTTCCATGCCTGCACCTTGCCCCATGGAAGCAGGTGGTAGTACTCTAATTCTCTCCTTCCTCCAGGTGCAGGGCTAGGCAGGGGCCTAACCTTCTGAGCGGGGAGCTTATCTTCCATTTCCCGCCTGGTGGAAGGAGGCAGCACTCTAATTCCCCTGCTGAGTAATGTCAGCAGCTTATTCAAGGGAGCTGATCTTCCATCCCCCACCCAATGCAACCAGCAGGTACACTCTGGTTCCCCTGTAGGGATAGTGTTAGCGAGGCTGAGCTGGGACCTGGTCTTCCATTTCCTGCCTGGCAGTAGCAGGTGGTGCTCTGATTTCTCAACCAGGGTAGTGTCAGTGGGATCCAACTGTGAGCTGCGCCTCCACCTCCACCTGCAGTCAATGAGGCTGAGTGAGGTGAGAAGTGGGACTAGTTGGCATTCTGCTTCCTCCTCTCTGCTTTCCTGGTGTCGGAGGGGTCCATTTAGAAGAGTGAGCTTCTGCCCTCACCCTGCAGCATCAAGGTGATATGAATAAGTCAACTTCTTCCCTTATTCGTGTCAGCAGGGCCCAGCGGGAAGCTGAGCTTTCGCTGTGAGTCGGCGCCCCACTTTCACCAGGAGAATGTCAACACAGCCCAGCGGGGAGCTAAGCCTCCACCCCACTTGTCTGCAATGAAGCAGTGTGTGTTGCTGCCAGGAGAGTTGTTGGGATCCACTGAGAAGCAAAACCTGCACAGCAAACTGCCCTCACACTAAACTTGAACAGGGGACTGTCTGCTAAAAAGGGGACATTAAATAGGATCCAAAGTCTCATAATATCCAAAATGTCCAAAATAAAATAGAAAATCACTCGTCATACTAGAACGAGGAAAGTTATAGCATGAATGAATAAAAAAGACAACCAACTGATAATAACACCAAGATGAATCAGATCTTGGCATTATCGGACAGGGATTTTACAGTTATTGTAGTGTTTGTGTGATGAGGACACTTAAGATTTTCTTCCTAGCAAATTTCAAGTATACAATACAGTGTTATTAACCATAGCCACCATGTTGTACATTAAATCCCAGACTTATTCATTTTATAACTGAAACTTTGTACCCTTTGACCAACATCTCCTATTCCCCCCACTCCTCAGCCCCTGGTAACCACCGTTCTATTCTCCAGTTCTATGAATTCAACTTTTATTTAGATTTCACACATAAATGAGCTCATACAGTATTTGCCTTTCTGTGTCTGGCTTATTTCACTCTGACAAAGATTTTAAACCAATCATCATACAAATGTATAAACAAGCAATTACAAATTCTTTTAAAGGAAAAAATAGGAAATCTCAACAAAGAAATAGAATTTATTAAAAATAACCTAATGTAAATCATAGAACTGAAAAATACAATATAAATAAAAACTCAGTGGATGGCTCATTAGTAGAGTGGAGATTACAGAGGGGGGAATTAGTGAACTTATGGAGAGATTGTTAGAATTTACTCATTCAAAACATAGAGTTACCATATGATTCAGCAACTCCTATGTATGTGCCCAAGAGAAATGAAAACTTATGCCCACACAAATATTTGTAAATAGATATTCATAGCATCACTATTCATAGTGGCCCCAAAGTGAAAACAACCCACATGTGCATCAACAGATGAAAGGATAAACAAAATGTGTATATTCATACAATGGAATATTATTTAGCCATAAAAATGACTGGAGTACTGATACATGATACAACATAGCTGAATCTCAAAAGCATTATGCTAAGTTAAAGAAGACAGGTATAAAAAGTCACATATTGTATCATTCCATTTCTATGAAGTGTCCAGAATAAGAAAATCTATAGAGACAAGAAGTAGACTAGTGGTTTTCAGAGGCTGTAGGTGGGGAGAATGAGAAATGACTGCTAGTGGGTACAGGATTTCTTTTGGGAGTGATAAAAATGTTCTGAAATTGATTGAGGTGATTGATGGTTGCAAACTCTGTAAATATACTAAAACCCATTGAATTATATGCTTCAAATAGGTGAAATTTATGGTATGTAAATTATGTCTCAGCAAAGCTAAATGTAATATTAATGTAATAGACTAGGTTAGCCCAGTTTGAATACCTACATGCCTTTTGTGTGTATATAAAAATGGTTATTTAAAAGAAAAAGACATTTAAATTCAGTTCCACTCAAATCCTATCTTTTCTGAGTAACTGTGCCAGGCACTGGTTTGGGGGTGCTCTGAGGAATATAGAAATGAATAAGAAACAGGTCTTAACCTCAGAGAGCTTACTGGTGGTAGAGCCGTACATAAATATTTATAATCTAAAATGGTCATTTTCACATAATTTATTTCATTTATTGAGATACAGCAACAATACATAAAAATACAGCAGTTAATGACAACATTAGGAACCTTACACAAGTGAACCATGTTTTCTCATATTGAGCCCCCCCCCATAGCATTTATCAGTATAAGAAATAGCAAAACTGAAGCTTGGTTCATGTTAACTGTCATTCTTCATGATCCAATCAGATACTTATTACTAATACTTAAAGACCTTTCCTTTGGGCAATTGTTTGTGAAATCAACCTGTTCCACACTCCTATATTAACTTGGAAACAGTCATTATTTCTAGCTGTAACTCTTGACTGGGCTAATAATGTATTGAATTAATTGACTAGCTTACAGATGTGGAAGGATCTGCTTGATATATCTGTGTGGGCAATTTTCTGTGAGTCTTGTTGGCTCATTTAAGATACTGTGAAGAATATAATGATTGACAGAAAAGCTTCCCTAAAGCAGCATTTATTTTGGAGATACATTACCTTTTACTAGTGAACTTGCCAGTTCAACCTAATGTAAACTGACTGGAATTAACAATCACACTGCAAGCTACTAATGTCCACATTGAGAGGGAGTATTTGTCCAATCAAATGCGGTTAATGATCTCTTGATAAACCACAAAGTTGGAACTAAACTATGTAATCTGAGGTGGAAGAAAATGAAATGCACTCAGAAGATGGCTATCTATTAGATCAAAGTCTAGCAGTGCACATTTATCCAAACTTTTTCCTCTGACTCCTCTCCACCCAACAGCGAAAGGGGATTTGTGAATGAGGTCCATTTCTTGCAGGCCACAAAACTAAAAATTAATAGTAACTATCCAAAGACACTGATTAGTAGTGTAGTGTTGTCTGCCCTAGAGTAAACCTGCTTGGGTTCGAATCCCTCTTCCACCACTTAATAGTTCATTGACTTTGGGCAAGTCTCTATCCCTTTCTGAGCCTCAGTTTCCTCATCTGTGTAATTGGAATAGAAATAGAACTTATCACATGGGATATCTGAGAGTTTTGAATGAGATAATACAGAGTGTTTACCATACTGCCTGGCTCTTAGAAGCATGCTATACATATTCATACTTATTAATATCAACCATTATTTCACTCACAGAATGAAAGTTGGACAAATAGTGAGGATGTACAACCACCATGAGTATGATTGTGGACCACAGACATAAAGTTGGATACTGGGTTTTAAGGGCATTTGGGATCAGGTAAATGGATTAGGTCACCAAGAAAATTAAAGATTTGAAAAAGCTAATCGCACTGACCATACTCTATTTTTTTAAGGTAATGGCAGGATACTGCTGTTCCAGTTTATTAAAGGGATTTTTAAAAATTAATTAATTAATTAATTGATTTGGTGGCACTGGTTCTTAGTTGTGGCTCTCAGGCTCCTTAGTTGTGGCTCACCAGCTCCTTAGTTGTGGCATGTGAACTCTTAGTTGTGGCATGCATGTGGGATCTATTTCCCTGACTAGGGATCGAAACCAGGCCCCCTGCAATGGGAGTGCAGAGACTTAACCACTGTGCCACCGGGGAAGCCCCCATACTCTATTTTCTGAGGTACAGTTTTATGGATAACTGCAAAGATACTAAAAGTACCTAAAGCTACTCCACCGCTTCTTCCGGTGAAAGTGGTAACATTCCCTTGAAAAGCCCAAGTTATCTATGCTCTTCATTACATCTCTGCTAGGCAGTCAGAAAGCAGCTGAGCTTGTTGCATTTATTTCTATTTAATAAATGACTCCCATATTTAGTAGCTTAAAGCAACCATTTTACTTGCTTACTGTTTTGTGGGTAAGGAATTCAGGAAGGGCTTGACTGATACTTTTTCTCTGATCCCCGTGGTTTCAGTGGGGAGGGTTTGGACCAAGATGGGTTTGTCATTCACAAACTTAGAGCCTCGGGGCTCCCCGTCTCTCACTCTCTTTACATGGATCTCACTTTCCATGGCCTTTTATTCTGGCTTGGGCTTCTTGAAGACATGGCAGTCTCAGGGTAGCTGGACTTCTTATATGGCAGCTGAATTGCCCCATGGTATGGTTCTAAGAGGCAGGAAATGGACACTGCCAGTCTTTTAATGCCTGGGCCCACACTCTAGCATGGAAATATTTGTGCAGTATTCTATTGTTCCAAGCAGTCAAGAGCTCCCCAGGTTCAAGGGAAGAGGATATAGACCTCACCTCTCAATGAGAGAAGATCAAAGAATTTGTAGCCATGTTTTTTCCCCCAACTTTATTAAGGTATAATTGACAAGTAAAATTGTATATAAAGTGTACATTGTATTGATTTGATATATGTATACATTGTGAAATGTTTACCATGATTAAGTTAATTAACACATCCATCACCTCACAGTTACCCTTTTTTTGTGGTGAGAAAAGTTAAGATCTATTCTCTTAGCAAATTTTAAGAATACAGTACAATATTATTAACTATAGTCACTATGCTGTTTATTAGAGCCTCAGAATTCACTTTATAACTGAAAGTTTTTACCCTTTGGCCCACACTTACAAATTTCTCCTACCTCCCAACCCCTGGCAACCACCATTCTAGAATTTGTTTCTATGAATTTGCCTTTGTTTGGGAAAAATTTTACATGTTATGCCATACTAACAGCTGCGAGGTGATATCTCATTGTGGTTTTGATTTGCTTCTCCCTGATGATTAGTGATGTTGAGGACCTTTTCATATATCTGTTGGCCATTTGTATGTCTTCTTTGGAAAATATGTTATTCTGGTCCTCTGCCCAATGTAAAATCAGATTATTTGTTTTTATGCCATTGAGTTGTATGAATTCCTTATATGGCTGCCCCTTGGTACCTGTGGGGAATAGGTTCCAGGAACCCCCACAGGTACAAAATCTGAGGATACTCAAGTTGCTTACAGTCATCCCTTCATATGTGTGGGTTCTGCATCTGCAGAAATGAAGGGCTGACTGTATACATATATTGAAAAAAGTCTGTGTATAAGTGGACTCATGCAGTTCAAAGGTCAACTGTATATTTTCAAGGTTAACTCTTTATCAGATATATGGTTTGCAAATATTTTCTCCCATCCCATATGTTGCCTTTTCATTTTGTGGACTGTTTCCTTTGCTGTGCAGAAACTTTTTAGTTTGATGTAGTCCCACTTATTTATTTTTGCTGCTGTTGCCTGTGTGTTTGGTGTCATATCAAAAAAAAATTGCCAAGATTAATGTCAGGAGCCTTTTCCTGTGTTTTCTTCTAGGGGTTTTATGGTTTTGGGTCTTATATTTAAGTCTTTAATCCATTTTCAGTTAATTTTTGTGAACGGTGTAAGACAGAGTCCAATTTCATTCTTTCACACATGGATATCTGATTTTCCCAGCACAATTAATTGAATAAAATATTCTTTCCTCATTGTGTGTTCTTAGCACCCCTGTCAAAGATTAGTTGACCATATATACCTGGTTTTATTTCTGGGCTCTCTATTCTGCTCCACTGGTCTATGTGTCTGTTTTTATGCCAGTACCATACTGTTTTGATTACTATAGCTTTGTAATATAGTTTGAAATCAGGAAGTATGATGCCTCCAGTTTTCTTCTTCTTTCTCAAGATTGCTTTGGCTATTTGGGGTCTTGCAGTTTCATATAAATTTTAGGATTGTTTTTTCTATTTCTGTGAAAAATGCCATTATAATTTTGATAGCAATTTTATTGAATCTGTAGATCACTTTGGGTCATATAGATGACCCAAATGTAACAATGTTACATTTAACAATGTTAAGTCTTCCAATCCAAGAACATGAGTTCTTTCCATTTACTTGTGTCTTCTTCGGTTTCTTTCATTAATGTCTTACGGTTTTCAGTGTATAGATCTTTCACCTTCTTGGTAAATTTATTCCTAAGTATTATAAATTTTGGTGCTATTGGAAATGAGATTGCTTTCTCTGTTTCTCTTTTGGATAGTTTGTTTTTAGTGTATAGAACCACAAGTGATTTTTGTATGTTGATTTGTATCCTGCTGTAGCCATATTTGATCTACCACAGAGCTACATACCTATATGAATATATTTTTCTCAGCATTATCATTTGTTGATTAATGAAGCCCTGGTGTATGGAATATAGAGGTTAATATCATGAGGATTATTTCTAAAGTTAAAACTGACATCAAATGTCACATTTAAATGTGTAGATGCTGAAAATTGTCTTTGGTTTTGAGTTTCCTTGGAAGCTTTCTTATTTGATTCTAGTGATATACCTAGATAAACTTTCTTGAATGAAATGAGACATATAAAGGAATTTGCAATTATGTTCTCAATAGCACCTTTCAGTTCCATAAAATAAAATAGGTCAGAAATAATAGTAAATTAATTAAAACAGGTAAATTTGTGAAAGCAAAATGTATTCTGTAGATAAAAATATAGGTTCCTAATGCAGATTGTTAGCATGGGCTCATTATTTTAAAATAATTGTTTGCATCCAGAGAACATTCTTTTTAAGTCACATTGTTATTAACATAAAAATTGCTGGACTTCCCTGGTGGCACAGTGGCTGAGAGTCCGCCTGCCGATGCAGGGGACACGGGTTCGTGTCCCGGTCCGGGAAGACCCCACATGCCGTGGAGCGGCTAGGTGCATGAGCCATGGCCCCTGAGCCTGCGCAACGGGAGAGGAGAGGCCACAACAGTGAGAGGCCCACGTACCGCAAAAAAAAAAAAAAAAAAAAAAATTGCTTACCCACCTAATTTATTCTGGTTATATGGCATCTATTTCCACTTGAATAAGAAAATGTTCCATGTGTTTCTTGCTAATAAGAAGAGTTCTGTGTATGAAAACTTCTTTTTCAATTTATATTGCATATTCCTGATTTTTACATATTGGTCTGCTGCCTAATGTCACTTATGTATGTGACTGACAGAGCCTCTTAACATTGCTGGTCCTGCAACAAAGGATACTAAAGCTTTATTTTGTCTCCCTTCTGCTTATAGGGATAAGGTGATATTTGGCCTAAGACATTAACCTGACCATTGTAAAAGGATTTGGTCATTTCAAAGTTTTGGTAGTATCTTTGTGCAGCCAAAAAGCGGCAAGCAAAGGCGCAGGGTATTGACCATGCAAAGTTGTCAATGGATGCTGACTAGAGGAACAGCTAGTATATTCTAATGACTTAGCTTTACTGTTTCCCTGGGGACATGAACAGAACTCATCTCAGGAGACCTGAATCTTCCTGGGCAGAGATTGTGACCTTTTTAGGGCATGGCACCACACTAAGCTCCTGGTTTCTGGGGACTCTTATTAACTAGGAGTGCTCCTCAAATTCCTGACCTAATTTTAGACTAAAGCAGTGATTTTCAACCTTGCTTCAATAACTAGAGTCACCTGGGGAGATTTAAGAACTCCTGATGCCTGGGGTTTACTGCAGAACAGTTACACTGGGATATTTGAAAATGGAACTCCAAGATATCAGTGTTTTCTAAAACCCCAGAGGTGATTCCAATAAGCAGCATAAATAGTGAGATTTTTATATATACAAATATGTATATGTATACATATATATTTTTGAAAACAGTATATGTAAACCTTAAAATTTACTAACTGGCAGGTTTACAATTCAAGGTTTCTGTAATTTTAAGCAGGACATACCAACCCACCAAGTGGATGTGGCATTTTGTGTTTCCTGAATGGTGCATGACACCTCTTATGTTACCCAGTCTAAACTGGGGAGATGTTTTTCATCATTTTTTGATTTCCTGTTTTGGTCATTGTCAATATTGTTGGAGAGCCTATTTTTTTTTTTCTTTTCTTGCGGTACGCGGGCCTCTCACTGTTGTGGCCTCTCCCGTTGCGGAGCACAGGCTCTGGACGTGCAGGCTCAGAGGCCGTGGCTCACGGGCCCAGCCGCTCCGCGGCATGTGGAATCTTCCCGGACCGTGGCACGAACCCGTGTCCCCTGCATCGGCAGGCGGACTCTCAACCACTGCGCCACCAGGGAAGCCCTGGAGAGCCTATTTTTAAAATAAAAAAAACTTCAATACAAAAAGTGAAATTAAAAAATTTAAAAGGACTATAAAGAGACGAACACTAAATTTGAATCCAAACTAAAAAATAAGAATATATCTATGTAAAATTGATAACACAACCACACTGGGAAAAAATAATTATTTGAAGTAACTTTTTTTTTTGAAGTAACTTTTGATTAAGGACTCTAATTGTACAAACTCAGTGCTCTATATTCTTGAACTTAATATGTTTATTATTAATAATGGAATTAGTATAGTAAATCTGCAACTATTTTGTATATATTGTAGGACAGAGCAAGTGAGTAAACATATAGAAGTTATTGGGAACCAGGGTTATCACTGTGGGAAAAAGAAGAATGATACAAATATGAAGTAGAGGGAAGGGAGGAAAAACCTGTGTTATTACATTTGAATAGAAGGTATCAGACTGAACAATGGTTTAACAGATTTTGTAACTCTGCTCATTGAAGAGGTTTAGAAGCAATATCATTCTAGTAATATTGAACATGCCTTGTTATTTCTGAATAACTTTTCCTCCAAAAAGGAACTAAGGCAACTTGGAAAAATTCTTGATTCTCACTCTGGGGGAGGTGAAGTATAAAGTGAAACTGGGACATTTCATTGTGCCAGAAAGCAAGAATGTGGTTTTAAAAAAATCAGTGTACTTCAAACAGACATAGGGTTTGAATAGACATTTCTCCAAGCACATATACAAATGGCCAATAAGCACCTGAAAAGATGCTCAACATTGTTAGTCATTAGGGAAATGCAAACAAAAAACATAATGAAATACCACTTCACACCCACTAGGATGACTATAGCCTTAACAATGGAAAATAGGTGTTGGCAAGGATGTGGAGAAATTGAATTTCTCATTTATTGCTGGTGGGATGCAATAGTGCAGCCACTTTGGAAAACATTCTTGCAGTTCCTCAAAAAGTTAAACATAGAGCTAGCACCATATGACCCAGGAATTCAACTTCTAGGTATATACCCAAGGGGATTGAAAACAAATGTTCACACAGAACTGTGTACACAAATGTTCATAGCAGCATATTCACAGTAGCTAAAAGCAGAAACAACCCAATGTCCATCAATTAATGAATGGATAAACAAAATATATATCCATACAATGGAGTATTGTTCAGCCATAAAAAGGAACGAAGTACTGACACATGCTGCAACATAGATGAACCTGGAAAATGTGATGCTACATGAAAGAAGCCAGACATAAAAGGTCACATATTGTATGACACAATTTATATAAAATACCCAGAATAGGAAAACCCATAGAGACAGAAAATAGATTCATGCTTGCAGTGGCTGGGGTGAAGAGATAAGGGGAGTAATTACTTAACGAGTGCAGGGTTTCTCTCCGGTGATGAAAATGTTCTCGAGTTAGTGGTGATGGTTGCCCAACATTGTGAATATACTAAAACCCACTAAATAGTACACATAAAAATAGTTTAAATGGGGACTTTTGTGTTATGTGAATTTTATCTCAGAAAAAAAACCCTACAAAAAGCAGCAAGTATCTTAGAACCAGACAGATCTGAGTTTATATCCAGACTTTGCTATGTCCTAGATGTGTGACTGTGTGTCAAGCACTTCATCACTGTGTATGTTTCATGCTCTGTAATATGGGTATTAATAACCCCTAGCTCAAATCTGGGGGGCATATTGCAAGGGGCCCAGATATAACTTTCTGGAGTGCTTATAATATTTGTGTCCCCCACATTTAAACTGAAACCTTCTTCTCAAAAGTCAAACCCTCTCCATCCTTTACCTTACCCGGATACGGTACAGTTATCTGCAGAGTTCACTCCATTTTCAAACACATGTATACTCTTTCTGCTCCCATGTCACCACACCCTGTTTTTTCTTTGAATTATGGTGTCTGTCAATTGGCTGATTCCTCTTTTCGTGCTTGCCTTTAAGTTTGGAAGACCTGGTTTGCATTCTGTCTGAGGACCACTTAGTTTTTCGGGCCAGGTAGTGTCTCCCAGGATATTCATCCATGTCTTATTTTCGACCACAATATATAAGCCAATAACTCCCATTTATTTTACTTCTGAGATCTGGGGCTAACTATGCTATTGACTGGTAGATATCTTCCACTGCGTATGACAAGTTAGCACCTCAAACTCAAGGTCTAAGAGATGAAAATGCTTCTCTTCCTAGCTTGAACCTTTTCTTCAACTTAAATTTCATTTAACAAAAACCACCACCTACACAGTTCTCAAGATAGAACCTGGAAAATTGTCTTAGACATTTGTCTATGAATCAACATTGCATCCTATTAGTCAAGTTTGTGTAGTTTTCATGTTGAATATAAAATTCATCTATCTTTACTTAGAGCTACCAAACAAATATTTACTTAAATAATAGGAAGACATGTTATAACAGAAGTTAACAAACTAGATTCTCAAATCAAACAGAAATAACGATTCTACCACTTTGGAGCCAGGCAATTTGGTCCTGTTAGTAACCTACCTGAATTTCAATTTCCTTATCAGTAAAATGAGATAACCCATATCTTACAGTATTTTGGTGAGAAATAAATGAGATAATGCATATAAAAAATTAGCATAGCATGGTACCAGTACATAGCAAGTAACCAGTTCAGGAAATCTTTTTTTTTTCAGATTTTATTTTATTTTGTTTTATTTTGATTACCAAAGAGAAGACATTGATAAAGCAAATACAATCTGTAATAATAAATACATCTGCAATAGATGCTAAATATCATTAAATTATTATATAATTTAGACAGTAAATATGGTCTATTTTTGCTTCTTTCCAATAGAATACATTTGATCACATTTCTTTCTATACAGCAGGTTCTTATTAGTCATCAATTTTATACACATCAGTGTATACATGTCAGTCCCAATCACCCAATTCATCACCCCCCCCCCCCCCCCCCCCGTGGCTTTCCCCCCTTGGTGTCCATACGTTTGTCCTCTACATATGTGTCTCAATTTCTGCCCTGCAAACCAGTTCATCTGTACCATTTTTCTAGGTTCCACATATATGCGTTAATATACGATATTTATTTTTCTCTTTCTGACTTACTTCACTCTGTATGACAGTCTCTAGATCCATGCACGTCTCTACAAATGAACCAATTTCATTCCTTTTTATGGCTGAATAATATTCCATTGTATATATGTACCACATTTTCTTCATCCATTCATCTGTCGATGGGCATTTAGGTCGCTTCCATGACCTGGCTATTGTAAACAGTGCTGCAGTGAACATTGGGGTGCATGTGTCTTTTTGAATTGTGGTTTTCTCTGGGTATATGCCCAGTAGTGGGATTGCTGGATCATATGGTAATTCTAGTTTTAGTTTTTTAAGGAATCTCCATACTGTTCTCCATAGTGGCTGTATCAGTTTACATTCCCACCAACAGTGCAAGAGGGTTCCCTTTTCTCCACACCCTCTCCAGCATTTGTTGTTTGTAGATTCTCTGATGAAGCCCATTCTAACTGGTGTGAGGTGATACCTCATTGTAGTTTGGTTTGCATTTCTCTAATAATTAGTGATGTTGAGCAGCTTTTCATGTGCTTTTGGCCATCTGTATGTCTTCTTTGGAGAAATGTCTATTTAGGTCTTCTGCCTATTTTTGGATTGGGCTGTGTATGGTGTTAGGGAGTGTTCTAACTTCATTCTTTTACATGTAGCTGTCCAGTTTTCCCAGCACCACTTATTGAAGAGACTGTCTTTTCTCCATTGTATATCCTTGCCTCCTTTGTCATAGATTAGTTGACCATAGGTGCGTGGGTTTATCTCTGGGCTTTCTATCTTGTTCCATTGATCTATGTTTCTGTTTTTGTGCCAGTACCATATTGTGTTGATTAGCTTTGTAGTATAGTCTGAAGTCAGGGAGTCTGATTCCTCCAGCTCTGTTTATTTCCCTCAAGACTGCTTTGGCTATTTGGGGTCTTTTGTGTCTCCATTACAAATTTTAAGGTTTTTTGTTATAGTTCTGTAAAAAATCCCATTGGTAATTTGATAGGGATTGCATCGAATCTGTAGATTGATTTGGGTAGTATAGTCATTTTCACAATATTGATTCTTCCAATCCAAGAACATGGTATATCTCTCCATCTGTTGGTATCATCTTTAATTTCTTTCATCAATGTCTTATAGTTTTCTGCATACAGGTGTTTTGTCTCCCTAGGCAGGTTTATTCCTAGGTATTTTATTCTTTTTGTTACAATGGTAAATGGGAGTGTTTCCTTAATTTCTCTTTCAGATTGTTCATCATTAGTGTATAGGAATGCAAAAGATTTCTGTGCATTACTTTTATATCCTGCCACTTTACCAGATTCATTGATTAGCTCTAGTAGTTTTCTGGTGGCATCTTTAGGATTCTCTATGTATAGTATTATGTCATCTGCAAACAATGACAGCTTTGCTTCTTCTTTTCCAGTTTGTATTCCTTTTATTTCTTTTTCTTCTCTGATTGCTGAGGCTAGGACTTCCAAAACTGTGTTGAATAATAGTGGTGAGAGTGGACATCCTTTTCTTGTTCCTGATCTTAGAGGAAACGCTTTCAGTTTTTCACCATTGAGAATGATGTTTGCTGTGGGTTTGTTGTATATGGCCTTTATTATGTTCAGGTAGGTTCCCTCTATGCCCACTTTCTGGAGAGTTTTTATCACAAATGGGTGTTGAATTTTGTCAAAAGCTTTTTCTGCATCTATTGAGATGATCTTTTATTCTTCAATTTGTTAATATGGTGTATCACACTGATTGATTTACGTATATTGAAGAATCCTTGCATCCCTGGGATAAATCCCACTTGATCATGGTGTATGATCCTTTTAATGTGTTGTTGGATTCTGTTTGCTAGTATTTGGTTGAGGATTTTTGCATCTATATTCATCAGTGCTATTGGTCTGTAATTTTCTTTTTTTGTAGTATCTTTGTCTGGTTTTGGTATCAGGGTGATGGTGGTCTTATAGAATGAGTTTGGGAGTGTTCCTTCCTCTGCAATTTTTTGGAAGAGTTTGAGAAGGATGGGTGTTAGCTCTTCTCTAAATGTTTGATAGAATTCACCTGTGAAGCAATCTGGTCCTGGACTTTAGTTTGTTGGAAGATTTTTTTTTTTTTTTGCGGTATGCGGGCCTCTCGCTGCTGTGGCCTCTCCTGTTGCAGAGCACAGGCTCCGGACGTGCAGGCTCAGCGGCCATGGCTCATGGGCCTAGCCACTCCGTGGCATGTGGGATCTTCCTGGACCGGGGCACGAACCCGTGTCCCCTTCATCGGCAGGCGGACTCTCAACCACTGCGCCACCAGGGAAGCCCTTTGCTATTGTTTTATTTGTTTCTGTTTCATTTATTTCTCTCTGATCTTTATGATTTCTTTCCTTCTGCTAAATTTGGGTTTTGTTTGTTCTTCTTTCTCTAGCTCCTTTAGGTGTAAGGTTAGATTATTTATTTGAGATTTTTCTTGTTTCTTGAGGTAGGCTTGTATAGCTATAAACTTCCCTCTTAGAACTGCTTTTGCTGCGTCCCATAGGTTTTGGATCGCCGTGTTTTCATTGTCATTTGTCTCTAGGTATTTTTTGGTTTCTTCTTTGATTTCTTCAGTGATCTCTTGGTTATTTAGTAACGTACTGTTTAGCCTCCATGTGTTTGTGTTTTTCATGTTTATTCCCCTGTAATTCATTTCTAATCTCATAGCGTTGTGGTCAGAAAAGATGTTTGATATGATTTCAATTTTCTTAAATTTACTGAGGCTTGATTTGTGACCCAAGATGTGATCTATCTTGGAGAATGTTCTGTGTGCACTTGAGAAGAAAGTGTAATCTGCTGTTTTTGGATGGAATGTCCTATAAATATCAATTAAATCTATCTGGTCTATTGTGTCATTTAAAGATTCTGTTTCCTTATTTATTTTCATTTTGGATGATCTGTCCATTGGTGTAAGTGAGGTGTTAAAGTCCCCCACTGTGATTGTGTTACTGTCAATTTCCTCTTTTTTTTTTTTTTTTTTTGTGGTACGCGGGCCTCTCACTGTTGTGGCCTCTCCTGTTGCGGAGCACAAGCTCTGGACGCGCAGGCTCAGCGGCCATGGGTCACGGGCCTAGCCGCTCTGCGGCATGTGGGATCTTCCCAGACCGGGGCATGAACCTGTGTCCCCTGCATCGGCAGGCGGACTCTCAACCACTGCGCCACCAGGGAAGCCCTCAATTTCCCCTTTTACAGCTGTTAGCAGTTGCCTTATGTATTGAGGTGTTCCTATGTTGGGTGCATATCTATTTATAATTGTTACATCTTCTTCTTGGATTGATCTCTTGATCATTATGTAGTGTCTTTCCTTGTCTCTTGTAACATTCTTTATTTTAAAGTCTCTTTTATGTGATATGAGTATTGCTACTCCACGTTTCTTTTGATTTCCATTTGCATGGAATATCTTTTTCCATCCCCTCACTTTCAGTCTGTATGTGTCCCTAGGTCTGAAGTGGGTCTCTTGTAGACAGCATATGTATGGGTCTTGTTTTTGTATCCATTCAGCAAGCCTGTGTCTTTTGGTTGGAGCATTTCATCCCTCACGTTTAAGGTAATTATCGATATGTATGTTTCTATGACCATTTTCTTAATTGTTTTGGGTTTGTTTTTGTAGGTCCTTTCCTTCTCTTGTGTTTCCCACTTAGAAAGTTCCTTTAACATTTGTTGTAGAGCTGGTTTGGTGGTGCTGAATTCTCTTAGCTTTTGCTTGTCTGTAAAGCTTTTGATTTCTCCATTGAATCTGAATGAGATCTTTGCTGGGTAGAGTAATCTTGGTTGTAGGTTCTTCCCTTTCATCACTTTAAGTATATCATGCCACTCCTTTCTGGCTTGTAGAGTTTCTGCTGAGAAATCAGCTGTTAACCTTATGGGAGTTCCCTTTTATATTATTTATCGTTTTTACCTTGCTGCTTTCAATAATTTTTCTTTGTCTTTAATTTTTGCCAATTTGATTACTATGTGTCTCAGTGTGTTTCTCCTTGGGTTTATCCTGTATGGGACTCACTGCGCTTCCTGGACTTGGGTGGCTATTTCCTTTCCCATGTTAGGGAAGTTTTTGACTATAATCTCTTCAAATAGTTTCTCGGGTCCTTTCTCTCTTCTCCTTCTGGGACGCCTATAATGTGAATGTTGTTGAGTTTAATGTTGTCCCAGAGGTCTCCTGGGCTGTCTTCATTTCTTTTCATTCTTTTTTCTGTATTCTGTTCCACAGCAGTGAATTCCACCATTCTGTCTTCCAGGTCACTTATCCGTTCTTCTGCCTCAGTTATTCTGCTATTGATTCCTTCTAGTGTAGTTTTCATTTCAGTTATTGTATTGTTCATCTCTATTTGTTTGTTCTTTAATTCTTCTAGGTCTTTGTTAAACATTTCTTGCATCTTCTCGATCTTTACCTCCATTGTTTTTCCGAGGTCCTGGATCATCTTCACTATCATTATTCTGATTTCTTTTTCTGGAAGGTTGCCTATCTCCACTTCATTTAGTTGTTTTTCTGGGGTTTTATCTTGTTCCTTCATCTGGTACATAGCCCTCTGCCTTTTCACCTTGTCTGTCTTTCTGTGAATGTGGTTTTTGTTCCACAGGCTGCAGGATTGTGGTTCTTCTTGCTTCTGCTGTCTGCCCTCTGGTGGATGAGGCTATCTAAGAGGCTTGTGCAGGTTTTCTGATGGGAGTGACTGGTGGTGGGTACAGCTGGGTGTCGTTCTGGTGGGCAGAGCTCAGTAAAACTTTAATCCGCTTGACTGCTGATGGGTGGGGCTGGGTTCCTTCCCTGTTGGTTGTTTTGCTTGAGGCAACCCAACACTGGAGCCTACCTGGGCTCTTTGGTGGGGCTAATGTCAGACTCTGGGTGGGCTTATGCCAAGGAGTACTTCCCACAACTTCTGCTGCCAGTGTCCTTGTCCCCATCGTGAGCCACAGCCACCCCCTGCCTCTGCAGGAGACCCTCCAACACTAGCAGGTAGGTCTGGTTCAGTCTCCCCTGGGGTCACTGCTCCTTCCCCTGGGTCCTGATGCACACACTACTTTGTGTCTGCCCTGCAAGAGTGGAGTCTCTGTTTCCCCCAGTCCTGTCGAAGTCCTGCAATCAAATCCCACTAGCCTTCAAAGTCTGATTCTCTAGGAATTCCTCCTCCTGTTGCCGGACCCCCAGGTTGGGAAGCCTGACATGGGGCTCAGAACCTTCACTCCAGTGGGTGGACTTCTGTGGTATAAGTGTTCTCCAGTCTGTGATTCACCCACCCAGCAGTTATGGGATTTAATTTTGCTGTGATTGCACCCCTCCTATCCTCTCATTGTGGCTTCTCCTTTGTCTTTGGATGTGGGGTATCTTTTCTGGTGAGTTCCAGTGTCTTCCCGTCGATGATTGTCCAGCAGCTAGTTGTGATTCTGGTGTTCTCGCAAGAGGGAGTGAGAGCACGTCCTTCTACTCTGCCATCTTGGTTCAGGCCTCCAGGAAATCTTGTTCTTGTTAAGTTTGACCCTTTCCATTGCAGAAAATATTCTAGGTCTTATCCCTTTCTTTTGATCTCAGATATTCTCAGACCTTATTTGGAGTATGGGAGGGTGTTACCACTCAGGGTGATTAGAGAGGGACCAGGCAAAGCCTTAGGATGAAAGAAGTCTTGAAGCCCTCTGGCACCGTATAGAATACTGACCAGGCAAAGTCATCAGTGGATGCTGACTAGAGGAAGAGCTAGTATATTCCAATGGCTCAGCTCTATTGTTTCTCTGGGAACATGAACAGAACTCATCTCAGGGGACCTGAGTCTTCCTGGGTGGAAGTTTTTTACCCTTTTAGGACATACCACCATAATCAGTTCTTGGTTTCCGGGGACTCTTATTAACCAGTATTCTTCTGCTTCTCCTCAAATGCCTGACCTAATTTTAGACTGGAGTAGTGATTTTCAACCTTGCTTCCATACTACAATCACATGGGAAGATTTAAGAAATCCTGATGCCTGGCCTTAACTGCAGAGTAGTTAAATCAGGATCTGTGGAGATCTGGAGATGGGACTCCAAGACATCAGTATTTTTTAAAACCCCCAAGGTGATTCAAAGATGCAGCAAAGGTAGTGAACCACCAATCTAATGTCTTGCAACACAAAAATGTGGTCTGTGACAAGCAACATCCACATTAACTGGGAGATTTTTAGAAATGTAGAATTTTAGCCATATCCCAGATCTACTGAATCAGAATCTGCAATTTCATGAGACACTTGAGTAATTATGAGAAGCACTGGTTTAGAACAATGATTCTCAATTCTGGCTATACATTAATATTAGTTGTAAGATCAGGTGTTAGAGCAGATTTGAGAAGATAGGGAAATGTGAGTCAGTAAAGAGGGCCCAAGGGAAGTGGAGTCGGGAGGGAGACAGCCTATTGATTGATGCAAATAATCCAAAGATATGTCTTAGTATGTTAGAGGCTGCAGAGGATCACATTTAATGTTTATTTATCACTTTTGATTTGTGGTAGCCAACCTCCAAGAGGATCTCCAGTGACTCGTACCTCCTGGTATTCAGGCCCTTATGTAGTCTCCTCCCACACTGAATCAGGACAATAATAGAAATAATGATGCTGGTTTCAAGGTTAGGTAATAAGAGACATTGCAGCTTCTGATTTGGCCTCTTGGACCCCTTGCTCTGGGGAAAGCCAGCTGCCATACTGTGATAACACCCAAGGAGGCCCATGGAGAGGCGTGTGGAGAAGAACTGGGGCCTCCTTCCAAACTGCCAGCCATGGGAGTGAGTCAGCCATCTTAGAAGTGGGCCTTCCAGTTTTGGCTGAACCTTCAGGTGACAGCAACCCTAGCCAGTATCTAACTGCAGCTGCCTGAGAAACCCCGTGAAAGAAATGCCTGTTAGAGCCCTGACCAAATTCTTTATCTACAGAAACTGTGGCATAATCAATGAGTGTTTTATACCACTAAGTTTTGGAATAATTTGTATTCTACCATTAAATAATTGCAACAGGGTTTGGTACCTGGAAGTGGGGTGCCAATATAACAAAAACCTAAAATGTGGCAGTGGATTTGGAATAAGAAGACAGGCAGAAGTTGGAAGAGCTTTGAAGAGATTGTTAAGGCCCTAAGGGAGGCTGCCAATGAGACCTTAAGGGACAGTGAGGAAAATGTTGCTAGAAATTAGAGGAAAGAGGTTTCTTTCTTCTAACAATGATCCTTGTTATTCCTTGTTATATAGTGGTAGAAAACTTTGCGCCATCACCTATGGTAACATGGAAAGTAAAAAATGCAGCTAGTGAGTTGGATGATATAGCTAAAGAGATTTCCAGACAGAATGTTGAAGTTGCCACTTGGCTTCCTTTTGATGCTTATAGTAAAATATAAGAGATAAACTACACAGGAAGTACTATTAAATATAAATATAAAAGAGCAGTAATTATTAAGTTTGAAAAAAAGTTTCTCACTCCAATATTCTCAAATTAAGAAAAGGTTTCAGAGCAGAGTATATGCAAGAGGAGACTATAAGACACTTTGTTAAGAGCTCAGAAAGATCTAAGGTGGTGTCTTGGAGGACCATTCTATCTCTCTGTCAAACAATAGGACTAAGAGTCTAACAATCTTTAGGGCATTGTTCCTCTCCAATGTAGAGAGGTCTTATCTTGAAGAGATTTATGAGTATGGTTTTGTTGGGAAGATCATAAATTGATTCACAGGAAATGTACAGTTTTTTAAAAATTATATCACTTTGGACTGAAAGGGGCAGAGAAAGTACTCAATGAAAAGAAGACTATTGGGTCTCCAAATATCTGCAGGTAGGAAACAAGCTGCAAAAACTACCAAGCTGCAGACACAGGGTATTTCTTTACATAGAAAAGGAAGAATGACTCAGGGGGTGGAACCAAGAACTTAGAAGGCAGAGCCAAGAACCATATCCCGGGCAGTAGGACTGAGACCTGAGGAACTAGCAACATGTGCTTGGCTGGATTTCAGAATTGCTATGGACCTGTGACTCCAGTGTGCCTCCACCTTCTCCTGTTTTTGAACTGAAGGGTCTATAGTGACTATCCTCAACTTGTCCACCCATTGCATATTGGGTGTATGGGGGGGCAGACAAATTGGTTTTGGTTTATAGGTCCTCAAACTGAGAGAAACAGTACTAGAGGATCTGTACTTAAGGAACCATACCTGTACTTAAGGAACCATACCTGAAGAGTCTCATCTATACCTGAACCTGATCTAGATAATGAGATTCTGGACCTTGAGCTTGGTTCTGTCATGGGACCTTGAGCTTGGTTCTGTCATGGGACATCTTTTGACAAGATATGAATGTATATTGCATGTGGGTGGGATGTAGAATGTTATGGACAGAGGGTTCACAGTGGCAGATGATACTTTCTATATATGGCTGCATGTCTATATACATACTTTCCATATGCTCTGCTAACAATGTGACCAACATTCCATCTGAAGAGGTGGAAACATAAATATTCCTTCTCCACAAATCTGGGGCTGGTAACTGCTCCAACCAATAGAATATGGTAAAAGTAATACTGTGGAACTTCCAAGGCTGGGTCAGAAAATATTACAGCTTATACTGGCTCTCTCTCACTCTTGGGAAGTTTATCTTTGGTTCTCAGCCTCCATGATGTAAGAAAGCACAAACTAGCCATGTGGATGGAGAGACCACTTGGAGAGCCCAAATGGAGAATAACTGAGGCTCCCAACCAACAGCATCAACACCAGATCTTTGAGTAATGAGCCTTCAGATGATACCAGCCCCCAAATTTTGGGTCTTCCAGCTCCACATTGTAGAGCAAAGACAAGCTCTCCCTCTTGTTCTCTATCCAAATTCCTGACCCATAAAATTTTAAGCATAATATATGGTTGTTTTACCCCACCATGCTCTGGGGTGATTTGTTACACAATCATAATAATGGAATATAGTTCTTAACTGTTTTTTGGGGGCATCTTGAGTTGAGACTCTAGGAAGTAAAGGGCAACTCTGTAGCTTTCAGTTGTAACAAAGGTTCTTACCTAAACTCTAAAAATCTCTACCCCTTACTCAAATATTCACAATCATACAGGGAAGCTGAAGTTATTTCAACATGATTACTATTTTGTGATATTCTTGAGGAAAACAAGTATATAAGTAATTAAAAATTTGGTCCAAATGACCTTGTCTTTTAGGTAATGCAAGAATGGACTAAATAAAGGTACTATTTTTATAAAGAGAGATCTAAGCACGATAGGTGACAATGTCAGAATATTAAAGCAAGATTTAACACAGTGAAGCCTTATTTTAATAATTTAGTGATGATTATAGAGATGAAAGGAAATGTACAAGAAGCTTTTTTGTTTGTTTCTTTTTCCACAGAGGACAGGCCATGAGGGAATGTGATGGAAACTGGAGCAGGAGGAATTGGGGTCATAAATTAGGAAGCATTTCCTGACTAAGAGTTGTGAAATACTGAATATGTTAATAAGATAAATTGTGTCATCTAATAAAATTTAAAGAGACATTTATATAGCTTTCTACTTAATTGAAAAACTACCTCGCAGTTCTATAAATTTGGAATTTTGTCAAGTATATTGTATATAAAGAATCTACTGACAAAAATAATTTTAGGTGAGGGTGTTGGTTACTCAGTTTTTTGCAACAATTATCTGTACCCACACATCCTAGTCCATTATAGAAGTCTTGAATCTTTAAGTAATTTTATGGTGACTATTGTAGTGGAAAGCACAGTATGTACAGAGTCAGAAGTTCTGGTTTCTCCCTCTTTGTCATTATTGAGCTCTGTGACCTTGGTTAAATCATTTAGCTTCTCACAATTTTGGTTTCTGTATACATAAAACATGAATAATACCTGCCCTATTGCCTCACAGGGTTGCTGTACAAATCAAAGGAAATAATGAATGTTCCATGCCCTACACATAGTATACATAAAGGGAGAACTGCTTGTAGACAAGAGTGGAATCGGACTGGATGTGGCCTGAAAACTTAAATATATTGATTATTAATTCATGATTCTTAAGGCTGTAGACGTCTTCTTTAACAGATTCACATCCAGCTTATGAAACCCTCAGTTACATTTATATTCTGAAATAAGCACAGATTTTGGACTCTGAGAATATGGACCTGACGCTTATTATCAGTGTGATTTGGGGCAAGTCAAACATAGTCTATCATCTGAAAAATGGGGAAAAGAATGATAACACATGACTTACAGGGTTAATGAGAGGTTTTAAGTAATATAACACATCTAAAAATGCCCTCCCAGCTGTACAATGAATTTTATTTATAAGTTCCCTGATATTTAAAAGAAGGGGAGCATGGTGTGTGTTGAAGCAGCCTGCTTCATTGGTGAACAGATGTCATCGTTGAGAGGGTCCTCAGATCATAACAAAATTAATTTTCTTAAAACTTCCAAGTATTGGTCTTTCTTCTGCCTCTTGGAATAACACTGACTAAAAATACTACTTCCTCCACAACATAATACTTCAAAATATTTGGAGACAGCTATCATATCTCTTTAGGCTTTCCTCTCAAGACAGAAATACCCAGTTTCCTCAAAAGTTCTTTTTGTAAATGGGTTTGTCTAGATTTTCTCTGGATCTTCTCCAGGATTCCTTCTGAAGTGTAGTGTCTCGCATGGGGCAAAATTTTCCAGATGTGTTCAGGCCAGCATACGTCACCTCCATTGAATTAGGGTCTAACTACCTTTGGTTTTGTTTAGATTTATTTTTGGCATTACAGTAATAATTATAGTACCATCAGTGAATGCTTACTACATACCATGCACACTACTAATTCTATTCTAAAAACCTTGCCAACCAGGAATTGTTTTTCCTATTGTATAGATAGTTTAGAGAGTTAAGCACTTGCCTAAGTTCACAAGTTCACAAAGGCAGTAGCATGTGGAAAAAGAGGTATTTGGATATAGTTCTGCCTGAGGCCCTTCCACATGACCTTATATTGCAGTTAAAGCAATGGCAACTCCTTAACCTAAATGTTAAGATGTATTTTCCCCCTATGTACAGTTAAAATTTTTTCATTTTGGTTTGTAATTATTTTTCAAGCATATCAAAATATTTGAAAAACTATTTTGGTCTTTACATATATTGGACTTTGCATAATCTGTAAACCAATATGAATTCTGTCAATATATTCATCAAGCCCACTGATAAAACAGAGTTCACTGGACAGACCACCAGAGATCTCTCTCCATGGTGACTAATCCAAGAATTGATACCTCTTGGATCTGGTTGTTCAACAACTATAAATTCAACTTAACTGTATTTTCATCCAGCCCACATTCCTTCATCTTGCCTCTAACAATAACATGAGAAATCTTATGAAATACCAGGTTAGAATTAGGTAAGTGATATCCTTATTTCCAGGCTAATGACCCATGTTGATTTATGGTTAATCAGACAGAGGGTTTCTAAATGACAAAAAAATATTAAAATTTTCATCATTGCTATAAAATCACAGAGGAATGCTTGTAAAATATTCAACTCCAGATATAAAATGCATTTATTTAGAAATTATGTTTTAATTGTTAGAGACTATAATCCAAAATCAGTGAAAATCCTGTTATTGTAATTTTAACCATGTTTAGAAATTATAGGTGTGGGAGGCAATAACAATTTTCACTTTGTGACATTTTCATAATGATACTAAAAATATTTTCAAAAAGTTAACAGCATTATAAAGATGTGAAAGTTCATGCAATTATGAAAAAAAAACATGCTACCAAAATGATTAAATATGTGACTGATTAAAAAATGTTGCATACTCCCGCGCCCGGGCCCGCTCGGGGCCGCGCGGTGGTGGTCACGCTCCGACGGGCTCTGCCCAGCAAGACCCGGCCGGTTCTGCTGGGCGCCCTGCCCCGGCTCTGCCCCGGCGTTCAGGCCGAGGCTGCCGCGCCTTACCTCCGCCTCAGGCACCCTCGCGGCCGGCGTCCCCGCGCGGCACGGCGTCCCCCGAGCGCGCCTTCTCAGGGCTCGTGGTTCGCGCAACCCCAGCTGTGGGCCACGACAGACCCTGTTCCTTGCTCTCCCTCCCTAGTTTGCGACACCTTTTTCAGAGTCTTTGCGTGGTGTCCTAGTTCTTGCGGGGCCATTTCTTTCACGACGTGATAATCTAGAGCCTCCGTTACAACCAACTTGTCCTACAAATAGGTAGAGGAAAGGTGGTACCTGCACCACTCAGTACGGAGTCACTTACTCTGGATGTTTACAGATACAAGGATTCATTGAAAGAAGACCTTCCGAAAGCAGATCTTGTTATTAGTCACGCAGGTGCAGGAAGCTGTTTGGAGAGTCTGGAAAAAAGAAAGCCGCTCACAGTGGTTATAAATGAAAAGTTGATGAACAATCATCAGCTGGAATTGGCAAAGCAGCTACACAAAGATGGGCATCTCTTCTACTGTACCTGCAGCACGCTTCCTGGGCTGTTACAGTCAATGGACTTTTCAACACTGAAATGTTTTCCTCCTGGCCAGCCAGAAAAATTTTCTGCATTTTTGGATAAAGTTGTTGGATTACAAAAATAAACACTAAACTCTCCACACTTTAAAAACACCCCTCAAATTCAATTTATGGAATGTGGTTAAATCAAATTAACTATAGAGTATATATTTGTAGAATAATATGAATTAATAAGCCTCCTACATCTGTAGAATGTATAGAAAATTTTATGGTGTGAATGTTAGCATTTGGGTCCAAATTCTAAATGCAATTTCACAAATTTATTAGATTTTTCCCTAATCTTCATATTTTAGTAAAAGAAATATGTAGGGAGCATTCACACGTTTTATCCTAGAACCCAAATGGATTTGGAATCATGAAAAAAAATGAATTAAATATGAAAACTTTGACAGAAACCTCAAATGTAGTTAATTTGATATTAGAGTAAAAAATGAAACAGTAACAAACTTGTAAAAAAAAAATTTGAGTCAGAATCTTTAGCTTCATAATCCAAGGAACCAAATTAAAAAAAAAAGACCAACAAAAATGATGGATTGTGTTCTGTGAAATAAAAAGCTCAGTAATTACCTTAAAAAGATTAACTATCAAGTCAGTTGATCTATTGTACTTTGAGAAACTACTATTATCCTGAAGATAATAGTAGTAGAGTGGAGTGGTTGTGTTCACTGTTTTCCTATAAAATATATATAGAAAGTGACAAAAATAATCTTGCCCAACGTCAAAGCTTTACTGGTTTGGGAAGAGTAAATCAAAAAGCACTTGTGCCAATAGGACTTGCTGTTATTTTTTAAGGACCCCCCCTCTCACAGTGGTATTGAAATATTTACTGTAGTATCATAGAGGAATTTATGCCCTTATAAAATTAGTTTTACAAATGAATAATTGATCTGATGTGTATAATGGCCTAAATATATGGTTTTAAAATTCACATAACTCAAAATAGTTACTTTATGAAATTCTGATTATGGTAAGTGGTCTCAAGACCTATAAAATAAACTAGATTATCCATAAGTATTGATAGTTTTCTGGTAGAAAGTTTAGATGTAATTCATCCATAAAAATAGAGCGTTCACTATAAAGATTTATTTTCAATTATATTATCCCAAAATGTTGAATATTCTAAACATTTTACTTGGGATGCATTATATAATGTTTCTGTAGATTTATTTTCCTGATTGTGTTTTACTTAGGCTAATATTAAAATAAATTCTTACTAATGGTAAAAAAAAATGTTGCATAGGTTTAAATTAAACATAACAGATCTTATCTTTCAGGCTTTGGACTCTTTTTGTCTGGACTAATCTATGCCTCTTTTGTTCATTCATTCATTCATTTTTCCATCTAACAAATAAATTATATTAGCAAATATTGTGCTTGTACTTCGGAGGTCTCGTAATATATTAGACCTGATTCCTGTCTTTATTAAGTGTTGGGAATAATCCTATAATTCAGTAAGGAAGAGAAGAAGTATATAAATTATCCAAAGTAGATAATGATAAGTTCTGTAAAAATAATTTAGACTGAAGAAAGATCAGTTTTGGGCAAGGTAATCAGCAGTGTCTCATGAACACAGGTAGAATATAAGCTGAGCCTGTAAATCTAGTGATATTTCAATATTTCAGGATGTGATGAAGAGTGTCTGAGACTGAGGATGGATTATCCCCACTCTAGTCCATTTTAATTTTGATGGTGTTTATTTAAGCCCTAGAAGTAGCAGAGGAGAAATGTGATCCCTTTCCTGGTCAAGAGTGGAATGGTGTCTTAGTGAACTTCAGGGCACACCAAGACAATATCTTTTTGAACACCTAGTTAAGTCCAAGATAGTGTACTGTAAACTGAGTTTACAGAAAAACAAGAAATAATCCTTGCTCTCTAAGAATCTATAGTGTAGTGATAACTAAGGAAAATCTTGCAAGATGCCAAATTAAAGTATTTAAGTCCAGGTATTCTCATACCTTTACCTGCATTGGACATTATCCATCATTTTAATCTTGGGCAATCTGAGGTGACCCTCCAGAGATAGCTAGGTAGGTCTTTCCTGTAAGGTCAGCATATCAACCAAATTAGGAGACAGAACAACATGCCATATGAAAACGTGGTGCCACAGATCAAACAGGGCCAAAGACTGTAAGGTTTGATTTGTTTCTAGTTTGAAATGAAACAGTAATGAATGTTAAGCGAAGTTTATTATTTAGGATGGTGAAGGATCATGGATTACAGTAGTCATTTACTGTATAATGTTTATGGTTGAAAGACAATTTCTTTTATTACTCTGTGATCACTGTAAAATGTGAAGTTTCCTCAGATTTTCATTTTTTGGAAGAAAATTTTTAGAATGGTCCTCCCTTTCCCCCGGTATTGTGTTATTTTGTCAAACAAGCAGCATTGACAGTATTTTCCCTCCTCCCCATCCAATTACCGTGTCAGTCAGGTTCCAGTCAGAAAAGAGAAATTGTTCTAGGTATTTTACGCAGAGGAAATTTCATACAAGGGCTTACTTAGGAGGGTCATTGAGGATCTGAGGATCCAAAGAGGGAGCATAAGGCAATCTAGACATTAGCAGAAGCAGAAACTGCTGCCACACTGAGGCTGACAGGATAAAGAGAGGGGCCATTGTCATTAAAGGTGAGATACTGATAGTGGAAGCTGGAACTATAATAGGTCAGCCTGGTGGGAGATGGAGCCACAAAGGAAAAGCCTCACTAGACTTCAGAGGTGGAGCAGAGGAGCTACTGTTGCTGCTGGAGACATGGCCCAAAGCAGACAGTAAGTGGAGGAAAGACCCTGGCTTCTCCCCTCCTCCCACCGTCTAATCTTACAACATTGCCTCCAAATACTTGAACTTATTTGGGAACCAGAGGGAAAGGGACACAAAGATATGTAGTTCCTTGTGATGCAGTAAAGGACAGAGAGATGTGGGAGAGGGATCTGAGAGCAAAAAGCCAGCCCATGACTCAGAGACAACCAATGTTGATATCATTTCAGCTATCTTGTATGCATAAATAAAATAAAATGTTTACACTGAAATGTAAATGAAATATATACAACCATATATATTTGGATTCAACAAGGTTACTTCACAATTTTCACGCTATAATGCAATTTCCTTTTTCTATTTCACACATATTACGAGCATCATTCTGTGTTGCCACATGCAGATCGTTATTTTTAACAACTGCCTAATATTCCATTGTATTGATGGACTATAATGTATTTAACCAGTTCTCCTCAAGGGCTGTTTTGATTATTTTTAATTTTTCATGATTACAAACAATGCCAGATTGAAGATACTTGTACTTGTAAAATTGATCACTTCTACAATTATTTCATAGGATAGATTTCTAAAAGTGGATTTTTCAGTGATGTATATGCACTTTTAAATTTTTGATAGTTATTTCCACACTCCCTTTCTAATGTTGGTAGTAATTTGTATTCAAATCAAGATTGTATGAAAGAGGTTGTTAATTAATCATTTGCTCCAATATTATATACTATCAATCTTTGTCAATCTGATAAGTAGATATATGTGTATATGTATTGAAGTCTGTATCTGTATGTGTCTGTGTCTGTGGAATGGCTATGGCTATATCCATATATCTATGTTTTCGTGTATGAACACGTTGATATCTTTACCTATATGTCTGTGACTATGTCTTTGCTGATATATCTACATAAATGTAGTGGAGCTTCATTATTCATGGATTCTATATTTGTAAATTTGCCCACTTGCTAAAATTTATTTGTAAGCCCCAAATCAATAACTGCAGTGCTTTTGTGATCATTTGGGGACATGTAAAAAGTAGTGAAAAATTCAAGTCACGTTACACACATGTTCCCAGCTGAGGTCAAGCAAGGTGATGCTCTGTCTTCTTGTGCCAGCTCTCAGAGTACAAACAAGTGTTCTTTTCACAGTGTGTTTAGTGCCTTTTTTTGGTGTGTGTGCTTTTTCTTGGTGATTTTGCTGCTGAAAATGGCCCCCATGCATAGAGCTGAAGTACAGTCTAGTGCTCCTAAGTGCAAGAAGGCTGTGATGTGCCTTATGGAGAAAATATGTGTGTTAGATAAACATCATTCAGACATGCGTTGTAATGCTCTTGGCCATAAGTCCAATGTTAATGAATCAACAATATATATTAAACAAGTTGTCTTTAAACAGAAACACACATAAATCAAGGTTATGTATTGATTAATTGATGAAAATGGTATAAACAGAGGCTTGAAAGAACCTAACCCTGCATTTCCCGTAAGAGAATGCTGAGTGTTTAGTAACTTGATATTCACAAGGACTTTATAGTTCATAACTACTGCATATAATGAGACAATTATATCCATATCTATGGCTCTACCAATCTTTCTATGTCTTTGATTCAATAAATATTTACCAAGTGCCTCTTATGAACTAGGCACTGGGAATAAAATGTTAAGCAAAGACACCAAAAACACAAACAACAAAATTAAAAATAGGCAAATTGTACTACAACAAAAATAAACACTTGAGTGTTTCAAAGGCCTCTTATCAACAGAGTGAAAATGAAACCCACAGGAATGGGAGAAAATCATATATCTGATAGTAGATTGATATCCAGTATATGTAAAGAATGCCTGTGTCACAACAACAAAAAATTCAAACAATCCAATTTAAAAATGGACAAAGACTTGAATAGACTTTTCTCCAAAGAAGATATACAAATGGCCAACAAGAACATGAAAAGATGCTTGATATCATTCATTAATCATTTGGGAAATGCAAATCAAAACCACAATTAGATATCACTTGACACCCTTTAGGATGGCTATCATAAAAGCAAAAACAAAATAACAAGTGTTCATGAGGAAGTACAGAAATTAGAACCCTTGTGCACTGCTGGTTGGGAATGTAAAATGATGCAGCCACTGTGGAAAACCGTATAGCAGTTCTTAAAAAAAACATTAAACATAGAATTACCATATGATCCAGCAATTCTACTTCTGAATATATACCCAAAAGAATTCAAAGCAGGAACTCAAATAGATATTTGTACACCCATGTTCATAGCAGCATTACTCAGAGTAGCCAAAAAGTAGAAGCAACCCAGTACACATTGATGGATGAATGGATAAGTATAATGTGGTATATACATGCAATGGACTATCATTCAGCCTTAAAAAGGAAAGAATTTCAGACACATATTAGAATATGGATGAGCCTTGAAGACATCATGCTAAGTGAAATATGCCAGTCACACAAGGGCAAATATTGTGCGATAGCACTTATGAGGTACCTAGTGTAGTCAAATTCAGAGACAAAGTACAGTGGTGATTGTCAGGGGTTGAGGGTAGGGGGCATTGGGAAGTTATTGTTTAATGGGTGTAGAGTTTCAGCTGGGGAAGAGGAAAAACTTCTGGGTATGGATGGTAGTGATGGTTCCACAACAATGTGAATGTACTTAATGCCATTGAACTGTAAACTTAAAAATGGTTTTAAATTTTATGTTGTGTATATTTAACCACAGTAAAAAAGAAAGTTGAGCAAAATGAGCACTGTAGGATTTTGCAGTTTCATTGGTTAAACTCCACTACTAAAAATGGACTAAAAATTAACAACAGAGACAAACATATAACATATACAGTTCAAAACTGAAAGGATTTTTATAATGAAAATGTGTAAATGTGACATGAGAGCATGAAACATGGGAAATTGACTTTGTTTGGGGGTGTTAAGGAAGGCTCATGTTTAGTGAGCCTTAACATTTAAAAATATGTTTCAATTGTGTGTTATTTTCAAATGAAAATTACTTTTACAATTCCTTTTATTTTAGTTCATTTAAAATTATTACTTGATAAGAATAATTGGAATCTTTAAAGCTACTATTCCTGTAATGTCTGGGGTAAATGTATTTCTCACTTTACTTCTACATCTTCCTTCTTTTCTTCCTTCTTTTTTCCCCCCTCCCTCCTCCTTTTTTTTTTTTTTTTGTGATCATTGGCCTTTCAAACAAGTTTATAGCGTGCCACATCCCAACAGTATAGAAATGCATACTGTGATTTCTTCTACCACTGTTACTGTTTTAATTTTTGCTTTACAATTTTTATCAATTTGGTATTTATTTTGATATCCAGGATATGCTTTATTTTATTTTCCAGATAGGTTGCCTGTTATCCCTATATAATGTATTTCATTATTTATATCTCTCAATGATTTGAAATATGTATTACTCACTGTAGTCCAGAGGTTTACAAACTTTTTCTGTAAAGGGTCAGATAGTAAATAATTTAGGCTTTGTAGCAATATGTTCTCTGTTGCAAATACTCAGCTCTGCTGTTGCAACACAAAAGCAGCCATAGACAATACATGACTTCATAAAAGAACATGATTGTACTTGATTAAAACTTAAATTTACAAAATCAGGTGGTTGAGTGGGTTGGTCCTTTAGTGTTCAGACACCTGCTCTGCTATTTTGTTGCATTGATCCCTCTGTCTCATCTATTTTATTTAATTTATTTTTGTTGAAGTAGAGTTGATTTTCAATATTATATTAGTTTCAGGTATACAACAGTGATTCAGTATTTTTATATATTATACTCAATTTAAAGTTATTATAAAATATTGGATATGTTCCCTGTGCTGTACATTACATCCTTGTATCTTATTTTATACCCAGTAGTTTGAACATCTTAATCTCCACCCCTATCTTGTCCCACCCCCACCCCGCTGATAATCACTAGTTTCTTTTCTGTATCTGTAAGTCTGTTTCTGTTTTGTTGTATTCATTAGTTTGTTTTATTTTTTAGATTCCACATATAAGTGAAAACATACATTATTTGTCTTTGTCTGACTTACTTCACTAAGCCTAATACCTTCCAGATCCATCCATGTTGTTGCAAATGGCAAAATTTCATTATTTTTATGGTTGAGTAATATTCTATTGTATATATTTACCACATCTTCTTTATCCACTCATCTGTTGATGGACACTTAGGTTGCTTCCATATCTTGGTTATTGTAAACAATGCTGCTATGAACATTGGGGTGCATATGTCTTTCTGAGTTAGTGTTTTCATTGTCTTTGGATATATACCCAGGAGTGGAATCGCTGGATCATATGGTAGCTCTATTTTTAGTGTTTTAAGGAACCTCCATACTGTTTTCCACAGTGGCTGCACCAGTTCACTTTACTACCGAAAGTGTACAAGCATTCCCTTTTCTCCACATCCTCGACAATATTTGTTATTTGTGGTCTTTTTGATGATAGCCATTCTGACAGGTGTGAGGTGAGATCACATTATGGTTTTGATTTGCATTTCCCGTGATGTTCAGCATCTTTTCATGTGCCTGTTGGCCATCTGTATGTCTTCTTTGGAAAAATGTCTGTTCAGGTCTTCTACCTATTTTTTGATTGGGTTCCTTGTTTTTTTGATGTTGAGTTGTATGAGCTATTTATATATTTTCCATATTAACCCCTTATCGGACATATCATTTGCAAATATATTTTCCTGTCCAGTAGATTGTCTTTTCATTTTGTTGATGGTTTCCTTTGCTGTGCAAAAGCTTTCAAGTTTAATTAAGTCCCATTTTTAATTTTTGCTTTTGTTTCCCTTGCCTTAGGAGACAGATTCAAAAAAACATTGCTAGCATTTATGTCAAAGAGTATTCTGCCTATGTTTTCATCTAGGAGTTTTATGGTTTCTGGTCTTACATTCAGGTCTTTAATCCATTTAAATTTATTTGTGTATATGGTGTGAGAAAACATTCTAAATTCATTTTTCTACATGCAGCTCTCCAGTTTTCTGAGCACCACTTATTGAAGGACTGTCTTTTCTCCATTGTATATTGTTGTCTATTTTGTCGTAGGTTAATTGACCATAAGTGTATGTGTTTATTCATGCACTCTCTACCCTGTTCCATTGATCTATGTGTCTGTTTTTGTGCCAGTACCATACTGCTTTTGATTACTGTATCTTTGTAGTATAGTCTGAAGTCAGGGAACATGATACCTCCAGCTTTATTCTTTTTTTCTCAAGACTGAGTTGGCTATTCAGGGTCCTTTGTGGTTCTATATCAATTTTAGGATTATTTGTTCTAGTTCTCTGAAAATTGCCACAGGTATTTTGATAGGGATTGCATTAAATCTGTAGACTGCTTTGGGCCATTTTAACAATATTAATTCTTCCAATCCATGAACACAGGATATCTTTGTTTCTCTGTAACATCTTCAATTTCCTTCATCAATAATTTATAGTTTTTAGAGTATAGGTCTTTCACCTCTTTGGTTAAGTTTATTTTATTCTTTAAAAAATATTTATGTATGTATTTATTTATTTATTTTTGGCAGCATTGGTTTTGTCTTAGTTACAGCATGTGGGCACTTTGTTGCAGCACAAGGCCTTCTCTCTAGTTGTGGCATGTGGGGTCAGTAGTTGTGGCACATGGGCTTAGTTGTCCTGCAGCATGTGGAATCTTAGTTCCCCAACCAGGGATCAAACCAGCATCCCCTGCCTTGGAAGACAGATTCTTAAGTGGACCACCAGGGAAGTCCCATTGGTTAAGTTTATTTCTAGGTATTTTATTCTTTTTGATGTGATTCTAAATGGGATTGTTTTTGTGTTTTCTCTTTCTGATAGTTCATTATTAGTGCATAAAAAAGCAACAGATTTTTGTATATTAATCTTGTATCATGCAACTTTACTGAATTCATTTATTAGTTCTAACACTTTTTTGGTGGAGACTTTATTTTTTATTTTTTTAACATCTTTATTGGAGTCTAATTGTTTTACAATGGTGTGTTAGTTTCTGCTTTATAACAAAGTGAATCAGCTATACACATAGCCCCATATCTCCTCCCTCTTGCGTCTCCCTCCCATCCTCTCTATCCCACCCCTCTAGGTGGTCACAAAGCATCGAGCTGATCTCCCTGTGCTATGTGGCTGCTTCCCACTAGCTATCTATTTTACATTTGGTAGTGTATATATGTCCATGCCACTCTCTCACTTTGTCCCAGCTTACCCTTCCCCCTCCCCATGTCCTCAAGTCCATTGTCTACATCTGTGTCTTTATTCCTGTCCTGCCCCTAGGTTCTTCAGAACCATTTTTTTCTTTTTATAGATTCCATATATATGTGTTAGCATATGGTATTTGTTTTTCTCTTTCTGACTTACTTCACTCTGTATGACAGACTCTAGGTCCATCCTTGGTGGAGATTTTAGATCTTTCAGTATCATGCCATCTGCAAATAGTGACAGTTTTACTTCTTCCCTTCCAACTTGAATGCCTTTTATTTCGTTTTCTTGTCTGATTGCTGTGTGTAGGACTTCCAATAATATATGAATATATGGCAAGAGTGAACATCCTTGTCTTGTTCCTGATTTTAGAGGAAAGCTTTCAGTTTTTCACTATTGACTATGATGTTAGCTGTGGGTTTGTCATAAATGCTCTTTATTATGTTGAGATATGTTCTCTCTTTACCAACTCTGTAGAACATTTTTATTATAAATAGATGTTGAATTTTGTCAAAAAATTTTTTTGCATTTATTGAGGTGGCTGTGTGATTTTTATCCATTGTTTTGTTCATGTGGTGTATCACATTGACTGACTTGAGGATATTAAACCATCCTCGCATCCCTAGAATAAATCCCACTTGATCATGGTGTAAGATCCTTTTTATTTTGTTAATTTCAGTTTGCTAATATTTTGTTGAGTGTTTTTGCATCAATATTCATCAGAGATATTAGCCTGTTATTTGCTTTTTTGGTAGTGTCTTTGTCTGGTTTTCGTATCAGGGTATTGGTGGTTTCATAGAATGAATTTGGGAGTGTTCCTTCCTCTTCAATTTTTGGAATAGTTTGAGAAGTATAGGTATTAACCCTTCTTTCTGTGCTTGGTAGAATTCCCCCATGAAGCAGTCTAGTCCTGGACTCTTGTTTGTTGACCGTTTGAAATTGTTGGGAGTTTGAAATTGAAAATGATTCAATTTCAGTACTAGTAGTGAGTCTGTTCAGCTTGTCTGTTTCTTCCCAATTCAATTTTAGAAGGTTGTATGTTTCTAGGAATTTATCCATATCTTCTAGGTTCACCATTTTGTTGGCATATAACTGTTCATAGTATTCTCTTATGATTTATTATATCTCTGTGGTATTGGTTGTTATTTTTCCTCTTTCATTTAGTATTTTGCTTATTTGGGTCCTCTTTTTTTCTTTAATGAGCCTGCCTAAAGGCTTATTAATTTTGTTTATCTTTTCAAAGAACCAGCTCTTTGTTCCATTGATCTATTCTCTCTCTCTCTTTTTTTTAATCTCTATTTTATTTAATTCTGCTCTGACCTTTATTATTTACTTCCTTTTGCTGAATTTGGACTTTTTTTGTTCTTCTTTTTCTAATTTCTTTAGATGGCAGTTTAGGTTGTTTATTTGATATTTTCTCGTTTAATTTTTTTTTGGCCGCACTGCATGGCATGCAGAACTTCCCTGACCAGGGATCGAACCCGTGCCCCATGCAGTTGAAGTGTGGAGTCTTAAACACTGGACCACCAGGGAAATCCAATATTTTCCTGTTTCTTGAGATACGTCTGTATTGCTATAAGCTTCCCTCTTAGAACTGATTTTGCTTTGTTCTATAGGTTTTAGAAAGTTGTGCTTTTATTTTCATTTATCTCGATGTATTTTCAAATTCCTCTTTGAGTTCTTCATTGACCCATTAGTTATTTAGTAGCATGTTGTTTAATCTCCACGTGTTTGTGTTTTTCCCATTTTTCTTCCTGTAATTGATTTCTAGTTTCATACCGTTGTGCTCAGAAGAAATGCTTGATATAATTTCTGTCTTCTTAAAGTTGTTGATATTTGCTTTGTGACCTAGTGTCTGATCCATCCTGGAGAATGTTCCATATGCATTTGAAAAGAATGTGTTTTCTGTGGGTTTTGGATGTAATGTCCTTTAGATACCTCTTAAGTCCAACTGGTCTAATGTGTCATTTAAGGCCACTGTTTCCTTATTGATTTTCTGTCTGGATGATTTGTCCATTGATGTAAGTGTGGTGTTAAAGTCCCCTACTATTATTGTATTATTGCATTTCACATTCATCACCATCATTGTCATAGTTGTCATCGTCATCATCATCGTCATCATCTTTCTTATGGAGTTTATATATTGTGCTAAGCACTTGACATACTAGGCTCCTGAGCCTTACAAAACAGATCTGTTCATCTCTATTTTATAGATGAGGAAACTGAGGCTTCTTAAATTTAGGTTAACTGCCTAAAATAACACTTGCTGATTTATTAGCCTGGGTTTCTTTGAAAGCAGGGCCTGAGGCAGGGTTCTTGTATGCATATGTTAGGTGATTCTTGGGCTTAGGTTGCAAAGTCACGCTGGCCTCTGCTGCCACAGACTCACCCCGCATTTTGTACCCCTCCCTTCCCCCTGGCCTGAATGAGCCAGAGCCCCCTGGTCAGCTGCTACTTTAACACTGTCCTGTCTGCGCAAGGAACAGATGCCCTCAGGTGACCTACAAGCAGAGGCGGGGCCAAATGCAAAGTTGAACCCCAGGAGCTCTGCAAACAAAGAAGAGAAAGGGAAATTTCTCCCAGCCGCCTCAGGAGCAGTGGATTAAATCTCCACAACCAACTTGATGTATCCTGCATCTATGGAATACCTGAATAGACAATGAATCTATCGAAAATTGAGGCGGTGGACTTTGGGAGCAACTGTAGACTTGGAGTTTGCTTTCTGCATCTAATTTATTCCTGGCTTTAAGTTTATCTTAGTTTAGTATTTAGAGTTTATTATCACTGGTAGATTTGTTTACTGATTTGGTTGCTCTGTTCCTTTTATTTCCAATAGCGATATATATATCTTTTATCCTTTTTCTCTTTTTGTGAGTGTGTATGTTTCTTTCTGTTATTTGGTCTGTATAGCTTTGCTTTTACCATTTGCCCTAGGGTTCTGTCTGTCCGTTTTTTCTTTTCTTTCTTTTTTTTTTTTTAGTATAGTTTTTAACGCTTGTTATCTTTGGTGGATTTGTTTTTTGGTTTGGTTGCTCTCTTCTTTCTTTCTTTCTTTTTTAAATTAGTTTAAAAAATTTTTTAATAATTATTTTTTATTTTAAAATAGAAAATATAAACAGACCAATCACAAGCACTGAAACTGAGACTGTGATTAAAAATCTTCCAACAAACAAAAGTCCAGGACCAGATGGCTTCACAGGCGAATTCTATCAAACATTTATAAAAGAACTAACACCTATCCTTCTCAAACTCTTCCAAAATATAGCAGAGGGAGGAACACTCTCAAACTCATTCTACGAGGCCAACATCACTCTGATACCAAAACCAGACAAAGATGTCACAAAGAAAGAAAACTACAGGCCAATATCACTGATGAATATAGATGCAAAAATCCTCAACAAAATAGTAGCAAACAGAATCCAACACCACATTAAAAGGATCATACACCATGATCAAGTGGGGTTTATACCAGGAATGCAAGGATTCCTCAATATATGGAAATCAGTCAATGTGTTAAACCATTTTAACAAATTGAAGGAGAAGAACCATATGATCATCTCAATAGATGCAGAAAAAGCTTTTGACAAAATTCAACACCCATTTATGATAAAAACTCTCCAGAAAGTAGGCATAGAGGGAACTTACCTCAACATAATAAAGGCCATATATGACGAAACCACAGCCAACATCATGCTCAATGGTGAAAAGCTGAAAGCATTTCCTCTAAGATCAGGAACAAGACAAGGTTGTCCACTCTCACCACTATTATTCAGTATAGTTTTGGAACTTTTAGCCACAGCAACCAGAGAAGAAAAAGAAATAAAAGGAATCCAAATCGGAAAAGAAGAAGTAAAGCTGTCACTGTTTGCAGATGACATGATAATAGAGAATAGAGAATCCTAAACGTGCTACCAGAAAACTACTAGAGTTAATCAACTAATCTGGTAAAGTAGCAGGATACAAAATTAACGCACAGAAATCTCTTGCATTCCTATACACTAATGATGAAAAATCTGAAAGAGAAATTAAGGAAACACTCCCATTTACGATTGCAACAAAAAGAATAAAATACCTAGGAATAAACCTACCTAGGGAGAAAAAAGACCTGTATGCAGAAAACTATAAGACACTGATGAAAGAAATTAAACATGATACAAACAGATGGAGAGATATACCGTGTTCTTGGAATGGAAGAATCAACATTGTGAAAATGACTCTACTACCCAAAGCAATCTACAGATTCAATGTAATCGCTATCAAACTACCACTGGCATTTTTCACAGAACTAGAACAAAAACTTTCACAATTTGTATGGAAACACAAAAGACCCCGAATAGCCAAAGCAATCTTGAGAAAGAAAAACAGAGCTGGAGGAATCAGGCTCCTGGACTTCAGAGTATACCACAAAGCTACAGCAATCAAGACAGTATGCTACTGGCGCAAAAACAGAAACATAGCTCAATGGAACAGGATAGAAAGCCCAGAGGTAAACCCACGCATATATGGTCACCTTATTTTTATTTTCATTTTTTTTTTTTGCGGTACGCGGTCCTATCGCTGCTGTGCCTTCTTCCGCCGCAGAGCACAGGCTCCGGATGTGCAGGCCCAGCGGCCATGGCCCACGGACCCAGCCGCTCCACGGCACGTAGGATCCTCCTGGACCGGGGCACGAACCCGTGTCCCCTGCATCGGTAGGCAGACTCCCAACCACTGCGCCACCAGGGAAGCCCAGTCACCTTATTTTTGATAAAGTAGGCAAGAATATACAATGGAGAAAAGACAGCCTCTTCGATAAGTGGTGCTGGGAAAACTGGACAGCTACATGTAAAAGAATGCAATTAGAACACTCCCTAACACCATATACAAAAATAAACTCAAAATGGATTAAATGTAAGGCCAGACACTGTAAAACTCTTAGAGGAAAATATAGGCAGAACACTCTATGACAAATTACAGCAAGATCCTTTTTGACCTACCTCCTAGAGAAATGGAAATAAAGACAAAAATAAACAAATGAGACCTAATAAAACTTAAAAGCTTTTCTACAGCAAAGGAAAACATTATAAAGACGAAAAGACAACCCTCAGAATGGGAGAAAATATTTGCAAATGAAACAACTGACAAAGGATTAATCGCCAAAATTTACAAGTAGCTCATGCAGCTCAATATCAAAAAAACAAACAACCCAATCCAAAAATGGGCAGAAGACCTAAATAGACATTTCTCCAAAGAAGAGATACAGATTGCCAACAAACACATGAAAGGATGCTCAGCATCACTTATCATTAGAGAAATGTAAATCAAAAAAAAAAAAACAAACTACAATGAGGTATCACCTCACACTGGTCAGAATGACCATCATCAAAAAGTCTACAGGGCTTCCCTGGTGGCGCAGTGGTTGAGTGTCCGCCTGCCGATGCAGGGGACACGGGTTCATGCGCCAGTCTGGGAAGATCCCACATGCTGCAGAGCGGCTGGGCCTGTGAGCCACGGCCACTGAGCCTGCGCGTCCGGAGCCTGTGCTCCGCAACGGGAGAGGCCACAACAGTGAGAGGCCCACGTATGGAAAAAAAAAAAACAGAAAAAAAAGAAGTCTACAAACAGTAAATGCTGGAGAGGGTGTGGAGAAAAGGGAACCCTCATACACTGTTGGTGGGAATGTAAATTGATACAGCCACTATGGAGAACAATATGGAGGTTCCTTAAAAACTACAAATAGAACTACCATATGACCCAGCAATCCCACTACTGGGCATATACCCTGAGAAAACCAAAATCCAAAAAGAGTCATGTACCCAAATGTTCATTGCAGCTCTATTTACAGTAGCCCAGAGATGGAAACAACCTAAGTGCCCATCATCGGATGAATGGATAAAGAAGATGTGGCACATATATACAATGGAATATTACTCAGCCATAAAAAGAAACAAAATTGACCTATTTGTAATGAGGTGGGTAGACCTAGAGTCTGTCCTACAGAGTGAAGTAAGTCAGAAAGAAAAAGACAAATACCATATGCTAACACATATATATGGAATTTAAGAAGAAAAAAGTGTCATGAAGAACCCAGGGCTAAGACAGGAATAAAGACACAGACCTACTGGAGAACGGACTTGAGGATATGGGGAGGGGGAAGGGTGAGCTGTGACAGGGCGAGAGAGAGTCATGGACATATACACACTAACAAACGTAAGGTAGATAGCTAGTGGGAAGCAGCCACATGGCACAGGGATATCGGCTCAGTGCTTTGTGACCTCCTGGAGGGGTGGGATAGGGAGGGTGGGAGGGAGGGAGATGCAAGAGGGAAGAGATATGGGAACATATGTATATGTATGACTGATTCACTTTGTTATAAAGCAGAAACTAACACACCATTGTAAAGCAATTATACCCCAATAAAGATGTTAAAAAAATATATATATATATATATATATATATATAAAAGTCTACAGGGCTTCCCTGGTGGCGCAGTGGTTGAGTGTCTGCCTGCTGATGCAGGGGACACGGGTTCATGCCCCGGTCTGGGAAGATCCCACATGCCGCGGAGCGGCTGGGCCCGTGAGCCATGGCCGCTGAGCCTGCGCGTCCGGAGTCTGTGCTCCGCAACGGGAGAGGCCACAACAGTGAGAGGCCCGCGTATGGAAAAAAAAAAAGAAAAGAAAAAAAAAAGAAGTCTACAAACAATAAATGCTGGAGAGGGTGTGGAGAAAAGGGAACCCTCATACACTGTTGGTGGGAATGTAAATTGATACAGCCACTATGGAGAACAATATGGAGGTTCCTTAAAAAACTAAAAATAGAACTACCATACGACCCAGCAATCCCGCTCCTGGGCATATACCCTGAGAAAACCATAATTCAAAAAGCGTCATGTACCACAGTGTTCATTGCAGCTCTATTTACAATAGCCAGGACATGGAAGCAACGTATGTGTCCATCAACAGATGAATGGATAAGGAAGATGTGGCACATATATACAATGGAATATTACTCAGCCATAAAAAGAAATGAAATTGAGTTATTTGTAGTGAGGTGGATGGACCTAGAGTCTGTCATACAGAGTGAAGTAAGTCAGAAAGAGAAAAACAAATACCATATGCTAACACATATATATGAAATCTAAAAAAAAAAAAAAAAAAAGTGGTTCTGAAGAACCTAGGGGCAAGATGGGAATAAAGACACAGACCTACTAGAGAATGGACTTGAGAACTTGGGGAGGGGGAAGGGTAAGCTGGGACAAAGTGAGAGAGTGATACTGTATATATGAACATATATACACTACCAAATGTAAAATAGATAGCTAGTGGGAAGCAGCCACATAGCACAGGGAGATCAGCTCGGTGCTTTGTGACCAGCTAGAAGGGTGGGATAGGGAGGGTGGGAGGGAGGCAGATGCAAGAGGGAAGAGATATGGGGATATATGTTTATGTATAACTGATTTACTTTGTTATAAAGCAGAAACTAACACACCATTGTAAAGCAATCAAACTCCAATTATAATGTTAAAAAAAAGAATCTTAAGGTTGGAGAAGTGGAAAAGACTTATTTATCTTAATAAGATTCAGGAGCTCTACTAGCAGAAGGTTAACTTTGCTGTGAAAAAGTTTTTACTTCTGCAATTTTGTTATTACTCCAACTTTTAATGTTTTAATTTTGAAATAATTTCGAACAATTTAAAAGTGGTAATCGTAGTATAAATAACTCTTATCTATCCCTCATCTTCACCCAGGTTGACGAACTATTAATTGTTTGCCATTCATGCGTTCTCTCTCCCTCTCTCTGTCTCTCTCTGTCTCTGTCTCTCTTTGTGTCTCTTTATATCTGTATGTAGATAATGATTTGCCATTTATAGGCATCATTCCTCATTTCCCCTAAACATTTCACATTTCACTGTGTGGTCTTTATGAACAAAAATATCATCTTATGTAATCACAGTATAATTATCAAAATCAGGATACTTAACACTGATACTGTTGTAACATCTATCTGCATTCATATTCAAATTACTGCAATTGTTTCAATAATGTCCATTATAACAACTCTTTTTTCCTGTCCAGGATCCAATCCAGGATCAGATTTTGTATTCAGTTGTCATATTTCTTTGGCTCCTTTAATTTGCACAGTTCCTAAAGCTTACTTTATCTTTCATGATATTGACATTTTGAAGAGTAAAGACCAGGTATTTTGTAGAATGTCCTTCAGTTTTGGATTGTCTAAAATTTCCTCCTGATTAGATTTAGGTTATGTATTTTTGGCAGGAATACTACATATGATTTGTTGTGTTTTTACTAGTGCATTATATTAGGAGGCACATGATGTTGGTTTAATTATTGGTGATGTTGATTTTGATCACTTAGACATGGTGATCCCTGCCAGGTTTCTCCATGGTATGGTTGCTATTTTCTCATTTACACTTACTAAGTAATATGGGAGAGACTTTTGAAGATATTCGCATGTCCTGTTCCCTTTTGAACTTTCATTCATTAATTTTAGCAACCATTGATATTTTATTTGAATATTGAATACTTAAAATTGCCAAAAAATATTAACTTTTACTCCATCATTCTTCCTATATTTATTAGTTGATAGTCTACCGTATGGAGGCACTGTACCTTTCTCTAGCTCTTTCTCTCTCTCTCTCTCTCTGCTATCATTATGGACCCATAACTACTTATTTTATTTAAAGGGTTATAATATATTAGTATTGTTTTGGCCACCTTTATTATTATTAATACCAAATTGTGTGTATTATACACACACACACCCCCAATACACACACACAATGGAATATCATTCAGCCATAAAAAATGATTGAAATATTGCCATTTGCAGCAACATGGATGGATGTAGAATTTATCATACTGAATGAAGTAAGTCAGCCAGAGAAAGACAAATATTATATGATATCACTTATATGTTGAATCTAAAAATAATACAAGTGAACTTATTTACAAAACAGAAATAGACTCACAAACATAGAAAACAAACTTATGGTTACCAAAGGGGAAAGGGGAGTAGGATAAATTAGGAGTACGGGATTAACAGATACACACCACTGTATATAAACCAGATAAACAACAAGGATTTACTGTACAGCACAGGGAACTATATTCAATATTTTATAATAGTCTATATGGAAAATAATACATATACATAATTGAATCCCTGCTATATACCTGAAACTAACATAATATTATAAATCAACTATAGTTCAATAAAAAAGAACATCGACCACTTTTTATGATACATTTTACAAAAAAAAAGTAGCTTCTACTTCCTTTTGAGTTATTCTCAACATTCTTTGAGAATTTTCTTACTTTCTGCCACAAAAGGTATTCTAGGTGTGTTTTTCTTTGACTCAGCCTTAGAATAAGATGTTTCTTGAAGCCCTCTGTAAAAAGTTTTGATTATATTTCAGTTACGCAGACTATTTTTTCTAAAACTTCTCTTCTTCCTTCCACCACTATCTTGTTCTTGTTAATTCCTCATTCCCCGTCTTTGTAGTCAAGATAACTGTTTTGTCTACCCTTATGCATGGGTTGAGTGTCATTCTTTTACTCAGCTCTACTTTATGATTGGGAGAGTGGGTGTTGGTCCTGGGAGAAGAGAAAGCAAAAGTCATTCTTGTGTATAATTTCATTAGCATTTTATTTGCTTGTCATGTCAAGTGTGTTATTGGTGTTTTTTTTCCTTCACATTTAAGGTTATTGCACGACTGATAAAATTGCATTCACCTCAGCAATTACATAGAGGGTGGAGAGTGTAGAGAAAAGAACGTGGAAGTAGAATGCAGGAAATCTAATTTATGACATAGACTCTATCTAGATATTTGGTGAGTTAGTATGGTTCTACGATTCTGTTTTCTCAACTTTCAAATGGGAATGATTTCCTTTTCCCAGTTATCTGAGAGTACTATAAAAAAGGAATTTAAAAACTTAAGCTGTGAAATATTATCTCTTTGCCTTGAATTTCTTTTTGCCCCTTAAGAAATGAAATTATTTTATAATAGAAAATAAATTAAAATATTATTATCTCAATATATTGTAACACAATGACAGGTTAAGTGCTAATATATTTATAGATGTTGAAACAAACTCAAAGCAAGATTGAGGAATTGTTCTTTTCTTCATAAACATATTTTTAATTAAATGGACAAATTATTGTTATCAGGTTTTTGTTTGCTTCAACAAGCATATTGTAAGGTAATCTGCCATAATGCTAACGTTTCATTGCTTTAGATATGAGGAAGGTTTAGTGATTGTTTAGATTCTACCTTTCACATAGTAGGGGCTTATAACTGTTGAATTTATTGAATGAATAAAGAAGAAATCGTATCATGATGAAGCTGTCACAATTTTTTCTCATGCAAATAAGAGCCTATTTATAACATTAAGTCCAAATAATTCGAGACTAATGCTTGAGAGGCTGGATATACAAAGGGACTATGGCCAGACCATATATAAAAATAGGTCCCTGATCCACAACGTGTAGAGCAACCAGTCCAGGAAGCAAAACTACAACCACAGCAATTGGTCCCAAATGGTCAGGACTTGGTCAATAACCATCTGTTTCCCTAATTTTTGTCCCCACTTACAACTTAGAACCAAGCAGAGAATGACAGATATATTCCCCTATTTTATCCCCAAAGATGCCCTACTTGTAGTTAACCCACCTCCAGTTTCCCCCTATCAACAGCCTCAATCAGGGCATACCTGAAGACTTCCATTTTTTCCACTATAAAGCTTTCCCACTCCCCTGCTTGCCTTGGAATCTCTGCCAAATCCAGGTGATGGTGGCTGACTCCCTTGATAGAGCAAGCTTTGAATTAATAATGTTTGCTTGTTATCTGGGTGGTCTTTGTCTATATCCATGTGACTGTCTTTTTTTTTTGACAAATCTCTTGGTGACTTCCCACATGACCTGCATTAAAAATGTCTACAAGAAATTTGAGTTCATAATTATAGTGTCAAGTTCTTTGTATCTAGCCTTTTACTGTATTCACTAATGAAAGATTTGCCAAGAACTTGCCCTATTTAAAAATATAATTAAGAGTAAATATGGAGATAATCAGTATTTCTGGTAAATATGGAGATAATCAGTAACTGGCAGTGTGCTTTCCTATGAAAACAAATTATTTGTCTTTAAATGGTTGTACAGGGATGAGGGTCAGAATATGCGCATATACTCAAACATAAAGCCACCTTTTCTCTTTTCTGCGACCTTGAAAACTAGCCATGTCGTAAAATCATATACAGTTGATTCTTGAACAACACAGGGGTTAGTCTGGGTAAAACTTATAGTAGGCTATCTGGCCGTCTGTATTTAGGGTTCCCTCCACATCTGTAGATTCAACTAACCACTGACCCTGTAATACTGTAGTATTTACTATTGAAAAATATCCGCATAGACATGGACCCACACAGTTCAAACCCATGTTGTTCAAGGGTCAAATGTAATGCATTTTTTAAAAATTAATTTTATTTATTTTTGGCTGTGTTGGGTCTTTGTTGCTGCATGCAGACTTTCTCTAGTTGCCGCGAGCAGGGACTACTCTTCGTTGCAGTGCGCGGGCTCCTCATTGCGGTGGTTTCTCTTGTTGCAGAGCACGGGCTCTAGAGCACAGGCTCAGTAGTTGTGGTGCACGGGCTTAGTTGCTCCATGGCATGTGGGATCTTCCTGGGCCAAGGTTTGAACCCGTGTTCCCTGCATTGGCAGGTGGATTCTTAACCACTGCGCCACTAGGGAAGCCCTGTAATGCATTTTAAACTCACCTAATTTGTTGTATTCTGAAAGATGGATGACCAGTTTAAGTGATAAGTCTTCTGATAAACAGTCATCTCTGGACTCAGACATTGGCACATATAGGTAGTTTTCTTTTATAAATACTTAGATTGTCTAAGCACAGGTGTTCATGGCAATCATGGACAAATACTACTCTTTGGCCACTGGGATCTAGCTGCTAGAAAACAAAAGACAAACCAACCCATAGTTCACAATTTCTAGCAAATCACTAAGCATTCTCACATAATCTTTCTGGAAAGAGTTGTCAGCAGTTAAGAAGGTCCCAGCAAATCCATTCTTCTTGTTCACTATTCCATGATAACCTATTACCATGCCCTATCTCTACTTCATCCATTCAAATACTACCATCTTTCAAGATAAAACTAGATTCCCATTTACTTAATGAAATATTACAAAATCCCATTTGAGCTCAGTGTTAGTTTTCTCTTTTCAAAATCTATAGCCCTTATAACCTATGCCAAATAGCATCCCTGTAATCCATTATTGGGCCAAATACTTCTTCAAGGCAAGGGCAATGTCTTGGTTTGTCTCTGGATCTCCCATGGAATATTTTACCACTGTCTCCCCGCACGTGTGTTGAGTTAAATGGAAATTAGTTGGGTTTAGCTTATCCTTCTCTATACTTCACAGTGCCTAGGATGATTATTAATGCAGGCCAAGTACTCACTAAAAAGGTCTTTTGGCTAATTATTAGTTAATGCCCCTTTCTTAGCCTAGGGACTAAGAAAATTTGATAGGTAAAAATTATCACATATGACATTCGTAATACGTATGTTGCTATTTATGTGTGTATTTTGACTCTGAGTGTCAGTTCCTAGTATTTACTCCTCATGTTTCTTGGTGGGAGAAGGAATAAAGGAAGGAGAAGGAATAAAGTCAAATGAACTGACAACTTATCTGCTGACTCTAAGGATCCCATCTTATAGGTTGTTCCCTTTGTTTTGCTCCATTAAACACCATCTTTCCCATCTGTTCCCTAGAAACATAATCAGTGACTTCTAGATTGTTAGGGATAGTCATATTTTCGTGGAAGATTACTGGTAAAGGTCATGTACATGTATATTAATTTCTTTCCTTGTTCTCCACTTTTCTAGAGGAAGTAATTGTTTATTTGCAATTTTCATCATTATCATTTGTCTTGATATGAAAGATTTATAAACAATTTTATGTTTTGGAGGAGGATTGGTCATAAGGAGCTAAGGAATCCACATTTACCGAATGTGTAATACATGCCAGTCATTGTGTTTTCTTATCTCACAGAATTGTTGTGATGGTCTTATGAGGTGGAATTTAATATCTACCTTTTAAAGTTGAGAAAATTGATACTCAGAGAGGTTAAACTATATGAAATAGGGTGCTTTCTTTCATTTATTGTGCTTGGTTAGACTGCACACATCTTTTAATTAAAAGATAATCAATTGCTATGAGTATGTTTATATGTAAATAAATGTGTGTACATGAAGACTTAGAAATACATGTATTATACAGAATTTCCCTTTTATGAGCTTAATGTTCAAATCAAACAAACAGATATTTCTTACTAAATCTCCAAGGCCTAATGAAGAAAAAAATCAAGAAAATTATTTCCCTGCTTTTCCTTGAGGGCACTAGTAATCCCTTCTCCAGTGATAACTAATTCAACTTTGAACAGCACTGCACCGATCATTATCACACACAAACACACACGCTAACACACACTACAAAATCAGGCATTTAAATAACATGACAGGTTATAACTTCACTAACATATTAAACACAATTCCTCACCAACTCTCCTTAATAAGACACTAAAAAGGATTTTAGTATTAAGTGGGCCACTACCAACAAACTCAAAAGATATACTGCTTACACATGCCAGAAGAGGCAAGAAACATATTTTATTGGAAACCTGGCTTATTTATACAGGGTGATGTTTTTCAAATGTAAAGAAATCCCAAACCATACGTGAGTAAAGGAGAATAAAATGAAAAGTCTTTGGATTCTAATTCTTAAATTATCTCCATATTAGGTGTTGTTATTTCATTATTCTTTATTGCATACATTATTTCTCTCTTTCATCTGGTCTCCTTATAATGTCAGGTAAAGGCAAGGTCTATTTATTAATTTTTTTGCTTTCCATGCAGGGATGTATAGGAGCTGTGGAGCAAAACATAAGTGAAAGATAATCTATGGCCCCTTCCCTTTATGAGTTGATAACCATTACAGGGCAATAAAGCTTGCTATATAGAGGTTGTGTAAAGTGAAAAATTGAGTAAAAATTCATCCCTATAGAAATCCAGAAGTGGGAAAGTATGAAGTAGAAGACAAGGGAGGGATTTAATAGAAGGCCACGGAAGTGAAATATAATGTAGTGGCTATGATCATGGAATCTTGAAGAGCCCAACTCACTTGACTCATGAGTCTGTTGTATATTAGTTGTGCCACTGTGATCAAGTTCCTGAAGTTAGGTAATGCTCCCTCTCTTCAGGTACAATGAGGATTCTAATAGTATTACCTCGTAAGGTTGTTAAGAAGATGAAATAAGATAGTGCATTAGAAATGCTTTATTTATGGCATGTAGCAAAGTTTCAGTAGGAGTAATCTATTATTGTTATTGTAAATGTTAAGTGAATAGAACTTGAAATAGACTTTGAAGTTGACATTAGATTTACACTAGATTGCATTAGATTTGGTGGAAAGAAAAGCGCAGGCAGTCATGGTTTCAATACAGTTTAAGTCTGGTGTTGGGAACACTAAATGTGAAAGACAGTTAAAAATAATAACTTATCTTGATATGGCCCTTTACAGTTTGCAAAATAATTTTTATTGACACCATGGCATTGTAGTCTTCCAAAAATTTTGTGAAGGAAGAACTATTACCTCCAGTTTAGAAATTGGGAAACTGAATCACAGAGAAGCTAAGTCCTATGTCTAGGGCAACAGTGTGAATTCATACCCTGGTCTGGCACTCTTTCTTTCAACTGAACTGCAATTTGCTCAGTGAACAGTCTGGGGTTTAGTGTTTAGAGATAAGGGTAAGTACGTGATGGTTTGATTGCCAAGGATGAAGTATTTACATTTGCTTTATTTATTTATTTAAAATTTTTATTTTATATTGGAGTATATTTGATTAACAATGTTGTGTTAGTTTCAGGTGAACAGCAAAGTGATTTGGTTATACATATACATGTATCTATTCTTTAAAAAGCAATGTAGAGTTAAACTAAGTTGAAAGATGACATTAGGAAGATAGATTAAAACTTTGGTTACATATGCAGTGATGAAAACTATGAGAAACTGTGAGAACACTGTCCTACTCCATATTCTTCATTCTGCGGGATCTCTAGAGGAGGAGCTCAGAAATGTTTTGTTGAGTAAAAGGACATTTGATATCATTGAAATGGATAGTGGGCTATTAAAGTAATCTGATATGAAATGGATAGGAGGGTACCATTGGGAACAAAGATAGATGGAATCCAAATGAAAAGTTAGATGATGAGTAGGAAAAGAAAGAGACAAGGAGAATTCAGGGGTTATTAGATGATAAATATCAATTGAACACATCCTAGAGAGTTATGTTCCCAATTTCCAAGTAATAAGCAGAGTATTTTTTGCTTTGAAGGGACTAGATCACTGAGTTAGGAAATGTATGCTCCAGAATGTGTTTTTCCTTGTCTCTGCTTCTTTAGTGAGGGGAAGTGAGTGGAAGAGGTAAATCTCAAGCTGGATATCTTCAGATAAAGTGTGGGAATCCTCCCTCCCACATCACTGTCAACTCACTTGGTGTTCAGGAACCCATTCGTCCCCACCTTCCCTCACCCTCCATTTATCGGCATGGCCTAAATGGGGTATGGCTGATAGGCAATGAGCCTGGAGTCAGGAACACAGAGGAAGAGTCACGGGAAGGGAAGGATACCCCCACGGCTCCTACTTAGGTAGAGACCAAGTGAGCCTGAATGTAACTGGCTTAATTGGTGGTCACTTACTCAACTCCCATGTGACTCTCAGATGCTAGTACAAGTGGTACCCATTTGGCAGGAGGCCTGGTGCTCAGCAGACTCTGTCTCTGGCCTTGGTCTCTCAGATCCAGACTCCTCTGTAGAGCCCATGCAATCCTCCTTAAATCCTTTCCCTTCCCTTCCTCTCCTTCATTTCAACCTGCTCCTGCAAGGACACTTTGAAAAATTTCTCTAATCAGGGAGGAAATTCTGGCTCTCATTGATCATGATTTTTATTATTGTAGGTCATTTATAACAGTCTGAATTAAATGTATTCTCTAGCAGTTCTCATTAAAAAATTTCTGAAAGGAGAATGCCTTCAAATGGGAAAAATGTCAGACTTATGATTATATAGGGGATATTATCATGTTTCCCACAAATGTGGGGGAAATTTATAATCATAGGGACTACAGAACTTTATTATGAGAACTATAATTAAAATTATCTAGTGCAATAGTTGTCCTTTCTCTGTATGTGGAAAGGGGTTGCTCATTTGAAAATAAAATAGACGTCAAGCATTGCCCCCATGCTTGCTTTATATAACACTGAGGTTTTAAATAATACATCACTTTACTTAAAATCATTTACATGGTAATTGCCACTGTATAATGTATGAAAGATCACTTCACTGAGTTTAAATCTGGTTTACAATGTGGACTTGACATATATTTTATTATTTTAAAAAAGCCTCTTAAATTACCCTTTGTGTATTTCTAAAATATAAGTAGCTATTTTTAGAAAAATAATCATGAACTCTAGCTGTTGCTAACCTGTTTTCTGATCCTTTGCTTTCTAGATTCGGTTGCCTCTTTGAAATGTCATTTTGCTTCTTTAAAACGTTAGGCAGGGCTTCCCTGGTGGCTCAGTGGTTAAGAATCTGCCTGCTAATGAAGGAGACACGGGTTTGAGCCCTGGTCCGGGAAGATCCCACATGCCGCAAAGCAACTAAGCCCATTTGCCACAACTACTGAGCCTGTGCTCTAGAGCCCATGAGCCACAACTACTGAGCCCATATGCCACAACTACTGAAGCCTGCACGACTAGAGTCCATGCTACGCAACAAGAGAAGCCACCGCAATAAGAAGCCTGCACACCACAAGGAAGAGTAGCCCCCGCTTGCCACAACTAAAGAAAGCTTGTGCGCAGCAACGAAGACCCAAAGCAGCCAAAAATAAATGAATAAATAAACAAATTTTTTTAAAAAGGTAGGCAGCAACAGATTTAAATACCACCTAAGAGACTGTTATTTTTTAAAATCCTGTTTCTAATTTCTTACATGATAAAGCAAACTTATAAAAGTCCTGTTTTGTACATGTTATTATATATACAAAAAAGCAATTGCTCCAAAGATTTTTTTTTAACATCGTTAATTAGTTCTTCATTACTAGGCCTTGGCACCCCCAGAATGGGGGTCCATTGGTGGTTGCTCGGGGTTCAGTACATTTATCTGTCTCCCCATATTGCTCTCTATTTTTCCCCCTCTCCTCTAGCCTTGCTCCTTTAGAACTACCAACCCCCTTTAGTATGAGGTTCTTTTCTATTTATCTGTTGCTGTCACTGTTGCTAGCTGTCAACCGTCCTGTGATCTGCACAGAGACCTAGCACATAGTAAGGACTAAATTAATATCTATTCAATAATTTCATCACTATGATTGGCAGTCAGGAAGAGAGGATTTTACCCTGATTGTGTTAACAGGAAAATTGAGAAATTTATCTGTTACGGGGAGGACCTAGTGGTTAACTCAGCTGAACCAATAATGATGTCACTCTTTTGTACTGGGGTTTCCAGATTGCCTTATTTTACCCTGAAAGATTCAGTCCATGGACCTGTTTTAATTTCAGTCTGCACTCACATCTTAGGTGATGTCATCTGGACTCCTGACTTTAATATGCAGGTGATTCCCAAATTTACAGCTCTTCCTAGAGCACTCTCTAAACTTTACTCTCGTTTACTCCCACATCTCCACTTGGCTATCTAAAAGGCATCAAGGTGAAATTCATGACACAATAGAAAAGATATGACTATAAAGGCTATAATCTTAATTGAAAATATAATCTAATTGAAAATTTAACATACGTAGACAATAAAAGGGTTAATTCCATTGCAATCAAATGATCATTTTCTGGTGTAGACAGAGTGATGGAAGTTTAGTGAATTTATCGTTAGATAATAGTATGTGTCTGAAAATGGCAGAGAAATGAATTTAAACGTGTTTAAAAATAAGAATTTTTATTGGCCCATGTAACTGGAAGTATAGAAGTTGGGTCAATTTACTACAGAAAGCAACAGAGCTCTAGATCTGTTTCTATGTGTGTTCATGTTTGCGTGCATGCGTGTGTGTGTGTGTGTGTGTGTGTGTGTGTGTGTGTGTGTTTTAGCTTTGCCTTATAGTATATGTGAGCTTTGTGCTTTGTTTAGCTTCCTTCATGATGGTAGGATGGCTGCCAGCAGCCCCTGGGGTAATATAGTTTCATGTTCATACCCACCAGATAAGAGAGAGAGACAGACAAACAGAGACAGAGATAGACAGAGAGTGGCTTTCCGTGGCTCTCTCTTAAGAGTGAGTAGTTTTTTTTCCAGGAATGCCCTAGCAAGGTTTTTCTCATGTGTCAGTGACCCATACTAGCTTAAGTCAGCCCACATCTGAATTTGTTCAGTCATCAGCCCTCTCCTATGTAGCCGATGTCCCCCTGGGTAAGCTAATTCCAGCCCTATTTCCTGAGGTCAGTTTATATTTGTCTGAGCCAATTGGGCAACGTCCATTCCTTTGCCAGTAAGTAGGTTCTGAAATCCAGGCTTAAGACAATTAGCATGTACATCATCCTAGAAACCAAGGACACAGTTCATCATTACAAAAGAAAGAACATATGTTCCATGCTTTGTAGGAAGTAAAAAATGCCTGGAAGTGAATGCCTGGAAGAGAATGAGAAGGCCCATTACCTGGTTAGCTGTCAGAAGCCATTTTGTAATCCAGAGGCAAGCTAGCCAGTGAGCAAAGCTGATCCCATGAGTGTATTGCTAGTATACTTGCTGGGAAATTATGTCAGAGCCATTCACTGATCCAGATTTTGTGGGGCCTAAACATTAAGCGATTTTTGTGGGGGAGAGGGGATCTCATCAAGAAAATTAATACAAAAACTGTACGCAGAAGTAGCCGAAGGGCTTTAAAAGGGGCCCATGCAAGTGATAGCCTCTAAAGTTTAAGCTTGATTAACTTCTCAGTGAATCCACCTCTCAGGGTAACACTGTTGAAGGTCTTACCTTCCACCTCTCGAACTCTGGACTTCAGGTAGTGAAGTAAATAAATTCCATATTGTTACTAACATATGAAATCACCCCAACTGATGCAAAGGTATGCATGAGAATAGAGTGTTCAGAAGTGGCTCTTATACACATTGTTTCCTAGTGTTACAGAAAAATAGTATATTATACCTATTATTCTTAATTTTCTAAAAAATACATAATTATAAATTTCAGTACCTTGGTTCCAGCATTTTTGGTCAATGGTTGTTCAACAGTTAGTTGTGATTTTGGTGTTTCCGTAAGAAGTGGTGAACTCACATCCTTCTACTCCGCCATCTTGCCTCCTCTCAAATTTCAGTATCTTGGAAGTAATTGCCTTTTAGCAGTAATACTTACAGTATTTAGAATATAGTTTACTTGAGTACCAATTAACTAATTTACCAATTTACTTCTTGGACAAGTAAAAGCTGGTCTACTTGAAGTCTTAGAATTCCTATCATATCTCCCTTTGTTGTCCTAGGGAAATTCTGTGCTACCCTAAATATTCTTTGAGCACAATTTGCAAATGACCAACCTTGCCGGTGCTTGCATCGTACAGATAAGGAGCCCGAAGTCTTGAGATGTGAGTAGATATGTCTCATAACTCTTCATCAACAGATGTATGAGAAAACCAAACTTTATGACTCTCCAATTATCCTTTCACTATTCAGCATTGCCTCTTTGATGAAGTCATTTTCCTATCAATTTTTTTTTCACACAAAGAAACCAGATGATTTCTTTCACACAGAACCATTTGGAAGTGAGCGATCTAGAGCTATCTGGGAGGTTCTGTCATCCTTGTTATGTTGTGTCCAAGTACAGTCTGGTCATTGCCATCTTCCTGACAATGGGACTAGGGAAAATAAGTCCAGAAGCAGCTTCACTTTTATTTACTTTTTCCATTGTTTATTCTTTTAATGGCTAAAAATTCCATGCAATAATTCCTTACAGCATCTTTTTGTCTCTGCTTTTTATTGTGGTAAGAATATTTAACATGAGATCTACCCTCTTAAATTTTTAAGTGTTCAATACAGTATTGTTAATTGTAGGTACTACGTTGTATAGCAGATCTCTAGAATTTAATCATCTTGTATAACTGACACTTCATACCTGTTGAAGAACAACTCCCCATTTACCCCTCCCCTCAGCCCCTGGCAAGCACCATTCTACTCTCTGCTTCTATGAGTTTGACTTTTAAAGATATCCCATGTGAGTGGAATCATGCAGTATTTGTCCTTCTGTGACAGGCTTATTTCACTTAACACAATGTCCTCCTGGTTCATATGTTTTCCCATATGGCAGGATTTCATTCTTTTTTTAAGGCTGAATAATGTTGTATATCTCTCTATACATCACATTTTCTTCATTTATCCATTGATGAACACTTAGCTTGTTTCCATTTGTTGGTTATTGTGAATAATGCTGCAATGAACATGGGAGTGCAGATTTCTCTTTGAGATCCTGATTTCAATTCTTTTGGATATATACCCAGAAATAGGATCGCTGGATCATATGGTATTTCTATTTTGAAATTCTTTTAATTCAGGAAAGCCATTCGTTGAGTTTACTAATGTAATTAATCTAACACAAATGGTGTTAAAAATGATCCTCTTTTGCATTTCGTTTGAATCAGAATCCAAATAAAGTGCCACATTGTGATTAGTCTTTTTGGTTCTCCCCACTTCTCTTTTTTTTTCCCTTGTATTTTATTTTTTAAAAGAGAATTTGGAATTGCTTTTTTTTCTTTCAGTTTTATTGAGATATAATTGACATACAGCACTGTATAAGTCTAAGGTATATAGCATAATGACTTACATACATTGTAAAATGATTATCTTTTTAAAATTTTTTAAATGAACCTCCATACTGTTTTCCGTAGAGGCTACACCATTTTACATTCCCACAATAGTGTACAAAGTTTCCAATTTCTCCACATCCTTGCCAACACTTATTTTTTGTTTTTGTTTTTGTTAAAAGCTATACTAACAGGTGTGAGGTGATATCTCATTGTGTTTTCTTTTTTGTTTTTAATTTATTTGGTTGCGTTGTGTCTTAGTTGCATTGTGGCACGCAGGATCTTCATTGCCTCGTGGGTGATCTTCCTTGCAGCATGCGGGATCTTTTTTAGTTGCAGCATGTGGGATCTTTAGTTGTGGCAAACTAAAGTTACAAACTCTTAGTTGCAACATGTGGGATCTAGTTTCCTGACCAGGGATCGATCCGGGGCCCCCTGCATTGGGAGTGTGGAGTCTTAGCCACTGGACAACCAGGGAAATCCCTCATTGTGGTTTTGATTTGTACTTCTTTTCCTAAATGAATGGTTATTTCCATTACTTAAAAAATCTTTTTTTTTCTCATTTATAAAAAGCACAAGTTAAAGACGTCTTGAGTTTACATATACTAGAATAGTATTCATTACTCTTTGTAAAATAATAATGACAAAAACAAAATTATGAAATTCATTAGAACTAAATATATAATAGTTTTCCCCAGGGTAGAAGGATGATAATGTGGGCTCTCTTTGTATCTATAATCTAGCTTCAACATAGGTGATATTAAATCTGAACAACAGCAAATAACACTTTTTAAAGGTTATGTCAATCATATCCATGAACTAAAATGAAATATACAACTGAGAACTTTCAGAGTTAGCTTGTTCATTATGTTTCATCTTTCTTTTTATGATTTGGAGTTGGAGCTTTTATTTCTGAATTAATTCCTAAATTTGCTTCCTGGGTTGATATCCGGCACTCAGTGGATAAAGAAGAGGCGTGATGGGATGGTCTGTAAGAAAGCTGAAAATATAGCTTTTTATAGATGAGTAATTTGAGGCAAAGAGAAGCAAAATGACTTACTTGCCTGTGATAAAACAATGACTCAGGTTCCTAGCAGGAATAGAACATGAGCTCTGTACTTAAGGCTGCTCAATTTTACTCCAAGAAATTATTCTTTTCCCTGTAGTTTCTTTAGTAATGTGCAATATACATTGACACTTGAGTGAGAGAATTTATTTTTTGATTTTGTTCCTCTTCTGTATGTGTTTCACTGCCTGATTATCATGTAAAGATTGCTCTTCAAGATTCTACCCACCTTCATTTCTGTCTTAAGAGCTGCTAATTTCCTAAGTTTGCTTTGACATATGAGAAGTTTTCGCTGCATTTTTGCTTCTGTAATCACTTTTCTTTGTCAATCTTATGATCCTATATATAAACCAACATAAATATGGTCCATAACTGCAGACTGAAAGCTTTACATCCCTCCCCCGTTTTGTCGTTCATTGCTGTTTTTAAAAATAATTTGGTAGGGGGACTTCCCTGGTGGTCTAGTGGCTAAGACTCCGTGCTCCCAATGCAGGGGGCCCGGGTTCGATCCCTGGTTAAGGAACTAGATCCTTCATGTCGCAACTAAAGGTCCCACATGCCACAGCTAAGACCTGGCACAGCCTAAATAAATAAATAAATATTAAAAAAAATAATTTGGCAAAGTTCTATTTACATTTGTGGGGTTATCGATCTTGTTTTCCTATTCCTTTTCCTTTCAGTTACACAATGACAATTATAGGTTAAGGGATACAAAATGGTGTTTAACAGTTCCATCCTTGTCATTTTCAAAGTATTTTAAAATTTCCATTTTGGGAGCACGAATATACATTTTCATGATTCACTGGAAACTATAGTGTTACGTTAAGAGCAATGCAAAGCAGGGAACACAATCTCTAAAATTATCATTATCAGGATAACTGTTTCTAAAAACCTGTTTTAAAAAAATTCTCCAAAATTAGACTTTTTATTTTGTGGGTGAAAGGGAAAATACATACTTTGCGTCAAAAACCTACAAAATCCCAAGTTTAGGAAATGACAGTGCTATCGCTTAATAATGCCTATTTCACAATGTCCATGTGATGATCAAATGATGTAAAATTTAAAAGGATCCAGTATAGAGCATGCGACACATGGTAACTACCCAGTAAATAATGGTTGTTTTCCCCCTTCCCTTTTTCTGCCCTTGTTCAGGAAGGTTGTAGAGAAATTTACTTTTTCTGGTTATAAAAGCAATTTATGTTCATAAACTTCGGAATACAGAAAAGCTTAAGAAAATATTAAAATTCATCCCAACTGGAGACAAAAACTTGTAATAACTTTGTATCTTCTCCATCTTTTATGCATACACAAGTATTTCCGTATTTTCATAATATTAAGACCGCGTTTTTTTCAGTTCTAATTTGCACAATATAAGTTTTTAAAGGATCAAGATTTAGGTTGATATTGAATTTCACAAGAAAAATGCTAGGTGAAAGGAGACAATGTAAAGTTCAAGAAAAAAATTGGACCTAGAATTTTACCTCCACTGAAATATATAAATATGAAAGTATAAAAAAATTTCTTGGGATTAAAATGTTCATAACACTTATTACTCAAACACACTCTTTTTTTTTTGCTGGAGGTTTGCTTACTGTTTTTATGTAACTTCATAATCATAATCAGCAGTATTTTATTCCTGTTATTTTTTGAATTTTATTTTATTTTTTATACAGCAGGTTCTTAATAGTTATCTATTTTATACATATTGGTGTATATATGTCCATCCCAATCTCCTAGTTCATCCCAGCACCACAACCACCCTCCACTTTCCCCCCTTGGTGTCCGTACATTTGTTTTCTACATCTGTGTCTCTATTTCTGCCTTGCAAACTGGTTCATCTGTACCATTTTTCTAGATTCCATATATATGCGTTAATATACGATATTTGCTTTTCTCTTTCTGACTTACTTCACTCTGTATGACAGTCTCTAGGTCCATCCACGTCTCTACAAATGACCCAATTTTGTTCCTTTTTATGGCTGAGTAAAATTCCATTGTATATATGTACCACATCTTCTTTATCCATTTGTCTGTCGATGGGCATTTAGGTTGCTTCCATGACCTGGCTATTGTAAATAGTGCTGCAATGAACATTGGGGTGGACACACTATTTCAAAGCACTCCTGGAGGAAGCATTTCAGTGAAAAAAGAAATGACCAATAAGATTGGAAGTGAATATCTTCTTATGGTTCACTGTTGTCTGCAAATAATGATTTTAAAACTGTATTTCTCAAACACCTGGATACAAAACTCAACCCAGTAGTTCTCAAATATATTGGTCACAGTATCTATCTACATTCTTAAAAATTGTTAAGAATGCCCAAAGAACTTTTGTTTATCTTGATTATATCCATCAATATTTACCATGTTAAAAACTGAAACAGAAAATTTTAAACTTTGTTAAAAATAACACTAATGAGCCCATTGCAAGTTAACGTAAATGGCATATCTTTTATGAAAAATTCTAAACCAAAAACAATTTGGGACTGGCTTTGTTCTATGTTTCTGCAACTCTTTAGTGTCTAGAGTAATAGGAAATAGCAAGATTCTCACCTGTAGTTCTGCACTCAATATGTTGTGATACAATATGTCACGTGGCCTCTGCAAAATCTACTGCAAAATCTACTGTATACTCATGAAAGAAGTGGAGTGAAAAAGGCAAATGAATACTTTGTGCTATTGTAAAAATAATTTTAACATTGCAGATGTTTTTGAAAGCAACTTGGGAACCCCCAAAAGGCTGTAGACCACACTTTGAAAACTGCTGTCCTGAATGATGCTAATGTTGTGAGTAAGGGTGCCAAGGTAGGAGAAAAGAGCAGAGGGAGGAGAGAGTGTGCTTAGCTACCTGTTTTGTCTGTAGGAGGGAAACCCTAGATATTGAGAAACTTTAGAGATGTATTGGTAAAAACAAACATAAATATTAAATTTAATAATGTAGTGTAATTATCTGATGAACAAAAATATAATATTCCAACTTCAATCCAGAAAATAATTTGATATGTCCAATGAAAGATAAAAAAGGAGGCTGCTCTATGTTTAAAAAATGACTTTTAAATTAAAAATATAAAAGATGCATAAATGAATCCTAATATAATAACAGATTACAGCATATATAAATATGTTAAATTCATGTGCAGATATAGAGACTGTCCAAGTCTAGCTAATTATTAAAATAAAATGGGAGAAAAAAGATATACCAGATATAGATGAAGAAAGGCAAGCTGGAGAGGCAATTTTAACGTCAACAGAGATTTTTAAGTTGAGCACACTACATGTTTGTAAAAAAAAAGTAAAAAAAAGACATAACTGAAAAAGATATTACAGTCTTGAACATGTTTACATGGACAATAGTGTCAAAATATGTAGAACTTCAACTGACAGAACTAAACAAAGAAATGCAGAAATCAACTATTGTGATTATAGATTTTATTACACACTTTTATTACACAGTGATAGATTAAGTAAGAAATAAAGGATAATTGAATAATATGATTATTAAGCCTGGACTAAAATATATATACATGGAGAGAATTTTACTCTCAACAAACACAGAGTACATGTTCTCTTTAAGCACACATGGAACATTTACAAAATTCAACTATGTTCTAGGCTTCAAAAGAAGCCTCAGTTAATCTCGAGGACTCAATATATTGAGACAATATTCTCTGACTGTAATACAATGAACTTTTAAAAGTGTGACAAAATTATAGTTTAAAACAGCCTATAAATTTGTAATTTTTTTAGAAAAGCTACTATATAACTTCTTTAGTAAAGAAGAAATTTGGTAAACTATAAAATACTTATAGCTGAATGACAGTAGTGACAATGAAAGCACATGGGGAAAGTGTGTGGAATGCAGTATGTAGAGAAATTTTATATATTTAAAGGTATTTATCAGAAAACACAAGGATTTTAATGAATGATCTAAGTGTTCAACTCAAGAACCTAGAAAAGGAATTTAAAAAATTATAAGAAAGAAATAATAAAAATAAAGGTAGAAATGAATGAATTTCAGAAGCAAAAACCAGTGAAAATGATAATAAAACCCAAAAAGCTGGCTCTCTGGAAGGACTAATAAGATAGACGTCTTAAATGAGATTAATAAAAATAAACAAATATGTAAATAAGCAAATATAAAATAAATTGGAAAAGAACTGCAGTGATAAAAGACAATAAAATCATTTAAAAATGTTATAAACAACCATAAGCAAATATATTTGAAAATCTAATGAAATGTAGAAAATGTGCATGGACCAAAAGTTCATGGTGAAATGAAAATATTTATCTATTGTTCCCCTTTTATTCACTCATAACCTCTCTTCCCCAAAGGCTCAGATCCAGATGACTTTACTCATGAGTTCTACCAAACTTTCAAGAAATATATAATCTTTTCTCACAAAATACAAAGAAAGAGAAAACACTGCCCAATTCACAAAAAAGTATGGTACAAAAATTAAAATTATTGACTGATTTCAGTTAGAGACACATTTTGAAAAATCCTAAACAAAACATTGGCATCTGAATCTAACAGTGGTTTTTAAAAAGTCTCATAATTCAGTAGAGATTGTATCTGCAATAAATGTGGTTCAATCTCAGAAAAACTCTCATATGTATTAAACACCTTTTGAACTAAAGAAAAAAAGTCATGCAATTTAAATATATGCAGGCAAAGCATTTGCTAAATCCAATACATTTTTATAAAAAAAATAAAAAGAAATCGAAGGGTATTTCTTAATTAGATAATAGCTAATGAATAGTAACCCAAAAAAATCAACAGCCAATATTACACTTCATTTACAAAGGTAAGATGCATCCCACTCCATGGTGATCATTAAGGCAAGGGTACCACATAAAGTTTTACAGTTAATCTAGAGCCTCTGGCAAACTGAATAAGGCAAAAAAATATATAAAGATTTGAAAGAGATAAAGTTGTCACTTTTCTCAAAAAATATGGATAAAGCAGTCCTGTAAAACAACATCCAGCTAGAAAATATAATCAAAACCAGGATACATGAGCAGAAAGATCCAAAATGTAACTAGCAATTAATTTAACCAAGAATTCACAGGACATTTATAGAGAAAATTTTAGACCTTTCCTAAATAGAGTATAAAAGCAGGCATGAATAAATGGAAAGATATACTAGGTTAATGAATGATAAAATAGCATTGTAAAAGCTAGATTAATATTTTTTTAATTAACATTTTATGGAATGCTATTCAAAATCCAAGTAGAGTTTTGGAGAATGTGACAGATTGATTCTGTTCTTTTGTGGAAGTGTAATGAAAAATCAAAGCAATTTTGAGAAAAGAATGGTAAACAGGTGAGATTTACCTTTCCAGAAATTAAATCATATTACACAGCTATATTAAACAGTCACAAAGAATTACTGGATTACTGGAACAAACTGCACTTGGTTATAATATATTCTTCTTCGTACACACTCATTTATTCGACATATTACTATTTTCTTCAGAATTTTAGCATTTGTGTTCTATATTTTTGTCACCATTTTAAAAGATTTTGCCATCAAAGTTATAGAGTTGTAATAAATTGAATTTGAGATTTTTTTCCCTAAAAATTGGAAAATTTAAAAAAATACTGAAGTGAGCTTTCCTCCAGAAGTTTAGAACCCAGGTGTAAAATTAACTTGTCTTGATGTCCTTTTTAATGATAGATTTTAAATTATATTTTTATTAATGTTGACAGTAATAAGTCTAAGTGTTTGACTTTATATTTTGTTAGCTTTATATAGGAATTCTGTTAGCTTTATATGTAGTTCTATGGCACCAAATTTGGTGCCATAGAACTACATGTGTTATAAAATTATCGTTATTTTAATCACTCATCTATGTTTGTTATGTCACCACTCTTATTCTTAAATTTACATTTTCTATGTTCTCCTTATTCAGACTTATAAGACAAAGAAAATCTTTGTAAAGATTTTGCTTTTTTGAATTCTTTTTCCTTAACTTTTTTTTAAACATCTTTATTGGAGTATAATTGCTTTACAATGTTGTGTTAGTTTCTGCTGTATAACAAAGTGAATCAGCACATATATACAATGGAATATTACTCAGCCATAAAAAGAAGTGAAACTGAGTTATTTGTAATGAGGTGGATGGACCTAGAGTCTGTCATACAGAGTGAAGTAAGTCAGAAAGAGAAATACAAATTTATCCTTAATTTTTGTTATTTATTTATTTTTAATTAATTTAAGCTCTTAACTATATTTTATCTATATTAATTTCCTTTTTCTGGTTCCTTGTGTTTCCTTTCTGTTGGTTTTTTTTTTAATTTAACATCTTTGTTGGAGTATAATTGCTTTACATTGTGTTAGTTTCTGCTGTATAACAAAGTGAATCAGCTATACGTATACATATATCACCATATTCCCTCCTTCTTGCGTCTCCCTCTCACCCTACCTATCCCACCCCTCTAGGTGGTCACTAGACACCAAGCTGATCTCCCTGCACTATGCAGCTGCTTCCCACTAGCTATCTATTTTACATTTGGTAGTGTATATATGTCAGTGCTACTCTCTCACTTCGACCCAGCTTACCTTTCCCCCTCCCCGTGTCCTCAAGTCCATTCTCTATGTCTGAGTCTTTATTCCTGTACTGCCCCTACATTCACTAGAACCTTTTTTGTTTTAGATTCCATATATATGTATGGAATTTGTTTTTCTTCCTTTCTGTTTCTTAATTTCTTTCCGTGAGTATTAATAGTCCTTTAAAAATTATTGTTCAGTAATAATGGAATATTATTGAAATTTAATAATAATGAAAGCATTTAAGGATATTAAGGATATATATTTTGTATACATATATTTACATATATATACATATACACATAGAGAAAGAGAGTACAACTTTAGATGACTCCCATTTATTTTTATATGGAGTGTTTTTCTTTTCTTTGCCTTTTAGATAGCTTTTTAATTTGTTTTTGCTTTCCATTTTTTCTTAAATTCCAAGTATTTATTTTGGTCACCTTCTGATTTATTTCTAATTTTACTGGATCATCAACAGTGAATATTTATACTATGAGGCTTTCAATGTTAAGTGTCATAGATTTTGATAGGATGTATTCATTTATTCATTAAACAAATACTATGAAGAAATGAGCCTTAAGGGAAGACTCAGTTGTGGTAAGATTGGGGAGGGGAGACCCAGGTGGATGCAGAGGGCATTTCATTTAGAGGGATTAATATGAACGAAGGTGTAAAGTATGAAGGAACACCATAAGTTCAGGACCCAGAGGCAGAGAGGAATTTTTGGAGCACAAAGTAAGTGAGGAGAAGAGTTAGGCAAGACGAGACTACCTAGAAAACGATGACCTTTTGAAAGTAACCTCCCCAAATTTTTCATTCTCTTAGAGCCAAAAGCACATCGTGAGCAGGATCTGGAAGACATGCTAAGGTACTTGGAGCAGAGGCCCCAAAGACCTCTCCTTCTCCAGCATAGGGGGCTGCTTTCCATTCCTAGGGCTGGCTTAACAAAGAACCACACACTGGGGTGGCTTAGAACAGCATTAATTAATTTTCTCACAGTTCTAGAGGCCAGAAGTCTGAAATCAAGATGTTGACAGGGTCATGCGGCCTCTGAAACCTGTAGGGGAGAATCCTTCCTCGCCTCTCCCTACCTCCTGGGGGTTGCTGGCAGCCCTTGGTATTCCTTGGCTTGTACCTGCATAACTCCAATCTCTGCCTGTGCTGTCACATGGGATTTTCCCTATTGGTCTCTTGTCTTCACATGACATTTTCTTATAAGGACACCAGTTATATTGGATTAGGGACCTACTCTAGTATCATCTTAGCTAATTATATCTTCAATGACCCTATTATCAAATAAAGTCACATTCTGAGGTATTGGGAGTGATGACTTCAACATCACTTTTTGTGAAAGACATGATTCAACCCATAACAAAGGCACAGTTCGAGTTTTTAACCACTGCAAGCAAATACACTGATTTTCTTCGAGATATTATTGTGTCTATGGGCCATTAACTCAATTTTGACAAATATCTGTTAACACATAGCCCATTATGTATCTACAAGCAGACCAACCCAGCCTTTATTTTTGCCATGTTCTTCTAGAAATCCTCTTCTTGGCTCCTAAGAAAAAAATGCTGTGCTATTGTGTGTTAGATATGCACCACCCTCATGCTTGGATTTTGAGAACAGAACTTCAGGGTTGGGAAAAAAAAAAAGTATTAGTTGTTAAACTCAGCATCCTATCTGGTGCTTGATTGTCCACCACAGCAGTTGTTTTCTGAACTTTTTGATTGTACAGATTTTTGTTCTTAATATCAAAGTTGTTCATGGCTTCCCAACTGATATAGTGTTGATTTTAGGATTCAGTTATTGAGGAAATAACTCAAGGCCATCGAAGAGTCCATAGTCTAAATGTTGGGAAACACTATTTTAGCATAGCCTCCAAAATTATCTGAATAGCTTTGTCCCTCTCAAAATTCTTCTCCTTGGTAGGAGATGCATACACAAGTATTCAAAAGTAGGGTGACTGAAATTCAGTGTCACCAAGATTCCTACTTTTTCTGGACTTTTCCAAAAACAGCTCTTTCTGGACTCTTCCAGCTATTTAGTTTCTTTTCATTCCCTCCTCCCACTCAAGCTTTTTCTCCTATATTGTTTGTTTCCTCCTTCCTGCACTTATACTTGTTCCTACTACGTATCTGGTAACTGACTTTTCTAATTAGGTCAAAGAAGTGACTCTTGTAAAAACCTCTCCAATAGATATTAGCATGGCCCGGAATGTTCCATTCTGTTTTCTTTCCTGGATCAGAATTTAGTATCTAAACCAAGAACAAGTGGACCATCCTACATGCTGTCCATACAATGCATGGAAACTTTGCTATTCTAGTACCACATCTTTTGGATTGGTTCCCTGGATTTTCAAATTAACTAATTTGAGAAATGTACCTTTGTTAAAGTGGTAAATCATCTTCTTGATTCCAAAGGGCAATATGTGGATATAACCAAGTTCTTCTATAGATGGTGCTCAATTAAATGATCAGTAATTCATGCTTCAGACGAGGTAAAATGGGTGATATCTTTGGAGGCAGAATGTATCTTTTGGCATCTTTCCATTAAGTCTGCTCACATGTAAAGCCTGCTAGGGATTGACTTCTGCTCTTTTAACATTGACATTCAAGTATACATTTACTAAATAATCTACTATGGACCAAGTGAAGGGAGGTGGGCAAGGAACTTGTTAGTTAACTTATTAGAGTTGACCTTTGAACAACATGGGGGTTTGGGGAGTAGAAGTTTATAGTTGGCTCTCCATATCCACAGTTCCACATTTGCAGATTCAACCATACGTATTTAGTGAAAAAAATCTGTGTATAAGTAGACCCCTACAATTCAAACCTGTGTTGTTCAAGTATCAACTATATTTAGAATCAGGTGAATGATATATTCCCTTCCAAATATTTTATATATAATTGTAAGATTTTTAATTATTATTTTAAAAAGCTATTTTTCTTCTTAAAACACTGTTTAAAAAGGTAACCCACTCATAAAGTTATTCTAATATATGAGTTCTTCCAAAATAATGTGTAATTGTTATTGTTGGACAATTAATATCCCAAACTGCGTGAACTAGTCTCTTCCCAATTGTCATCAATCTATTGCAGTAAAGTCTGGTGTCGTAAAAGCTTTTAAAAACAACTTTAAGAGAATCATTTCATTTGAGTACAAAATGGGTAATTCATCTTTCACGGATCATTAGAAATAGAGGACTAATGGTAAGGTAAGACTGTATGGTTTTTAGTGAAATGACAAGTCCTTGAAATGAAATTAAATCTGCAATATGTTTCAAACTCTTTTTGCACTTTCCTCTTGGCAGAAATTACCGTAGCACTGGGAATCCAAGAAAACAATACGGGAACACAAAACCTATGCATCAACCTACCTTTAGGATTTTCTTAGGCAGCTATTGTGATTCAAATAAATGAGCAATTGAGACTACTTCTCTATTCAACCTTATTTCACAAAGAGTGAACTGAGGAGAGCAGAGATTCATTAGTCTCAATGCTGAGGTGTGGTGACAATTTATAAGACTAGGTTCGAAATAATAGCACCCCAACAAAGAATTTTTTATTCTTTCATTTCACTTTTTCAAGTTCAATAAAAATATAGAATGATGTTTTGGAATGAACCTATGGGGTTTTTACAAGGTAATAAAAGGAACATTTGTTTTTGAAATTCCCATATGATTTTTCAGAATCCACTCAAACTAAGCAGTGAGAATATGATGAAGAACAGGGTGTCTCTTGAAAACTCATTTGTGAAATGCACACCCCCTTCAGCGTGACTGATTCTCTATTCATTTGAGAGGCTTTGAACTTGGCTTATGCTGTTCATCTCCTTTTCTAAGCAGATAAAATATGGTTTCTGTGGGTGAAGTAGTAGTAAGCAAGATAAAGTTACATTATTTTAAAAAAATGACTTATAAAGAAATTTAAATATTATATTTGTCTTCATATTGTAAAGAAGAAAAGCTATAGGTCATTCTCTTCCAATGAAATTACTGTGGATTGGATGAACATATATGTATCCAAAATGAATTGATTTCACAACTTTTAGATGAAAATATTACTTTACAATACTTTCCTTTGACTGCCAAAAATTGAATTTATTTCAATATGGTGCCTTTTAAATAACATACAGTTAGTTTTACCATGATTGTGGAAAATGTATAACAAGTTCTTGAAAAACTGACTTTTTTCCTCTATGGAGGTAATATGTCATATCCCACTTCTGAGTTATCGGAAGTCTTCTCTTAGAAACAGGTACACAGTCCGGTTTATACTCAACAAACTAGCTCTTGATCTTTAGAATGTCTGTATTCACTGATATTTACTGATTTTATTCCTTCATGTTCCTCTCTTAAAAAGAACATGAATTAAAAATATGCTCTAGGGCTTCCCTGGTGGCGCAGTGGTTGAGAGTCCGCCTGCCGATGCAGGGGACACGGGTTCGTGCCCCAGTCCGGGAGGATCCCACATGCCGCGGAGCGGCTGGGCCTGTGAGCCATGGCTGCTGAGCCTGCGCGTCCGGAGCCTGTGCTCCGCAACGGGAGGGGCCACAACAGTGAGAGGCCCGCGTACCGCAAAAAAAAAAAAAAAAAAAAATATATATATATATATATATATATATGCTCTATTTATACCAATCACCATGCATTTAATAAATGTTTACTGAGTGCGTACTCTGTGCTAGGTTCTTACCTATGTTATGTCTAGTCAGTGTTGGTTCTTTTCTGTGTTCTATGTAATCAGATAATATTCCTGCCTTCATGCAACTTAAGCTCTAGCAGGGCCTGGGTTTTAGTGGTAGGTGTGGTTTGGGAAGATAGACAAGAAAAATTAATAAACATAAAATTACTTAAAGTATTAATTAAGAAAAAGGAGGTGAAAGGTTTTTTGAAGTCAAAAAACAGGGGGATAGACTAGATACCTATAGACTAGGTATCCTACTTTATACAAGATAGTCAGAGAATTATAATAGTTAACATCTATTGAATATCTATTATGTACCAAGTACTTCTCTGTTGACCTTCACATGGATGAGGCTACTTTACAAGCTTATGATATAGGTACTGTTATCATCTTAATTTTAAATATGCAGATACTGAGACACATTGGTTACTTCACTTTTTGAAGATCACACTATTAAGAAATTATGAAGATGGGATTTTAGCCTACGTAGTTTGACACAGAAACAGTGTTATTAATCATTATGCTGTTTTTGAGGAAATGACATGCTGCCTCACTGTAGACAGATGAGGTACAAAGTATAGGAAGGGGCAAATTAGAGACAGAGGGAACACCAAGTGCAAAGACCTTAAGGCAAGAAAAATCATGAAATGTTTGCAGAACAGGAGGTCGTAGGGTTGGATTGTAGTGAGTAACTAAAAATGGCATGTAAAAATTGCTTTGAGAATCACCTTGGTGTACATCAGATAGGGCCTTGTAAACCATAGTAAAAGGTTTGAATTTTATTGTCAGTGCAATGCAAAGCAATTAGAGGACATTAAAACAAAGGAGATACATGATTTGATTGACATTAGTAAAGTCTACTTACTGTATGGAGGATGGAGAAGAGTGGGATATGGGAGCAAGGACAGTTGAAAGGCTATGGTGGTAGTCAAGGAATGAAGTCAAGGCACCCTGAACTAGGGAAGTGGTAGTGGAAATGGAAGGAAAAGAATACATTCAAGATATCTTTTGGATAGGAGGTCAGTGATAATTGATCTATTGGCTGTGTAGGATTGAAGATAAGTAAGACATCAAATTCCATTTTGAATATGTTCCTTTTGAGATGCTTGATGTCTAAGTGGAGATATCAAATAGGTACATGGAGTCTAAAGCTCAGGGAAAAGGTCTGAGCTGTTGGTATCTATTTGGAATCATCAACATATAATTGGTGCTTAAAGCTATGGGCCTCAATATTTTCTAGGGCAGAGTTCCTCAATCCTGGTTGTACTTTTGACTCATCTAGGAAGATTTTTAAAAATAAAGATTCCATGCTTTGTTTCAAGCATTAAATTAGAATCTTTTAGGAGATAGTCCTTGGACCATATTTTTAAATATCTCTCTAAGTTATTTGAAAGAGCAGCCAGGCTTGAGAACAACTGCTCTAGGACTGTGCTCTGGACCACTCCATTATGTGGAGGTGGAGAAGGGGTGAGAACAGAAAAGAGGTGAGAAGCAAACAATCAATAATATAAGGCTAAAAGTTTGGATTCCAGAGAAGAAAGTGTTTTAAGGATAGACCTACTTCAAAAAGGTCAGCAGAGTTAAGAGATATGGAGAGGTTGAGTAAGATGAGAACCTTTGGATAAGGCAATATGGAAGCTGTTAGAAGCCTTGACAAATGTAGTTTTGATGAGCTGGTGGCATGGGTGGTGAGAAAGTGGAGGCATCCAAAATCACAGTGTATTTGAAAAGTTTTTACATGAAGAAAAGCAGAGGAAATGGGTGTTGGTTGAAGGAGGATATAAGAGAGGGAATTCTTTCGTTTTATAAGCAGGGAGGTGTGGAAGTGTTTTACACGTTGATGTGATTGACCTTGGAGGAATTGACCTTGAGAAGGCAGAAGGGATGCCACTCAGTGCTCAAGTGGAAGTGATGGCTTTGGATGGGAGCAGAGGTACTGTTGCCTTATAAAAAGAGTGAAGACACTGAGATGTTGATCAATTTGGAGGATGAAAAAGATAACTGTCTAATTGCTTCTTGTTTACTCATGAACTAGGAGGCAACCTCAGCAGCTGAGAATGTGGTGGGCGGTGAGAGTGGGAGATTTGAAGAGAAAGAGGAAGCTGTAAACTGGCCATTTTGGAAAGTGGAAAATAAACTCCCTAGGAAAATATATTAGGCTTCAGTATAGTAGGCTTTCTTGGGTTGATGTTATAAATTTAAAGTGGGAATGGTCAGCAAAGTTGTGTGGATTTTATTTTTCCCAGAAATTTTAAGTTGCTTGGATGAAAATAGTTGAAGGTTTGAGATCAATCTGCCAAGTGAGAGTAATTAAAAGAGTGAGAGAGTCCAAGGGAGTTGGTAGCATTTTTTAAGGAAGCGATTGTAATAATGAACCATAGGAACCTTGCTGGGCAAGGAGAAATGCTTGGAATGGACTTGCCTTTCCTTTTATTCTTTTTGAAGTAATCATTTTATTTTGTCCTGGTCACAGTACAGAGAACGTCATATTAAGATTTAGAACAAAATACTTTCTCATTTCTTGGAGTGGGTTTGAGTGGGCAGAAGCCAGCACTAGGTCGTGTCCATGATTCATAGGAACAGGAGATCGATTATCCCCTCTGGGAAGAGCTGATGATTCAAGCTCTAGGGAAGTCTAGGGAAGACTATACCTGGAGGTGGCTGATCCAGTAGTGAATTCCAGAAGTGCCCCAGTATGTCATGATTACATGATATGTATTTTTTTTCATTTTTCTGAGCTCTCTTTCTGCTGTAGGGGAGAAAAAAATGTATTTCTCCTTTACTCATCTTAGGATCGTTGGCTGGAGCCCTGAGAATTAGACTGAAAAAAGATTAACAGAAGAAAAACAAACAGAAGTTTTTTAATGCATGCATTACACATACACATGACAATACTCAGTGATGAGTAACTCAAAGGGATGGTTAGCACTTGAGCTTCTTTAGCATCTTATCAAAGAAAAATAATTTTGTAGAGCAGTGACAAGACAAAAGAAAAGGACTTTGAGCTTCTAAGGGTGGCAAATTGTTGGAAGGTAAATATATGGGAAAACTAATGGTAGATAAGGGCTAGTTTTAGCAAAGTTTGTTATGTATATTCCTCTGGTGCTATCTCTGGGCTGACAAAGGTCTAGAGTTGTCTCTGGTCATTAACTTCTGTACTTCCTGATAGAGCAGGGAGGAAGGACATCTTTACCAATTTATGTCCTGCTTTTAGGCAAATAGGTGGAGGTCAGAGAGCTTTTCTTATATCTGCTTTTTCTCAACTGTCTTTGTCTCAAAATAATCAATATGCTAAAGTGGCATACTTTGGGGAGGCATATTCTGCTACCCTTCATTGCCAAGTTTCTATAAAATGTAGTCCTTGCCAATAATAAATTCAAGAGATATATTGGTGCTTACCGATAGGAAAGAAAAAAGGGCCCCAAATGACCTAAGATATACTGAGATATGAACTTCTATGGCAGTGGAGTAAGGTTTGAGCTTATTGATTATTGAAATTCTGTCATTTCTGCAGAGAAACCAAACTAATTTTTACTTTAAAATTTGATAAGTATCACTTTTATTCTAACATATATCATGGTCTTAGATATTTTCATCTTTGAAATCATTACAGTGCTTCCTTTTATGTGTTGTGCTGTAAATACTATATCAATATTTTACATAACTTTATCACTTGGGTGAGGAAATGGCAAGGTCTCACCATTAAACCTCTAATACTGCTGTTTCTTCCCCAGCCAATGAGATATTGAGCTCATTTCTCTCCTGTGTGTCTAGGAGCTTTCCTCTTCAGAATCAATGAAAGTATGATAACTGAATAAATGGATGAATATGAAAAACCATTCCTATCAGGGTTTATGGCCCTATAAGAGCTTCACTGCACAGTGAACAAGTAAGAATTATAAGCCAAAACACTGGTAGTCTATAATAATGATATCTGGATTGGGTTTCATAGCAGCAGTGTAGAACTTGAACGAGTGAGAATTGATTTTTTTTCAGGCACAAGTGATAACCATGAAGCAATTATACCACAAAAAGCATGAATTGATAGTAGCAACTATATTTAGCCCATTAAAATGCATCTCCCATTCTTCTCATTTGATCCTTGCAATAATAGTGGGATTAAGTTGAGCATGTATCATTATCTTTAGTGAGACTGAGGCCCAAAGATAGGTAGATTGGGCAGAATCTAACCCGCCAGAGTATACGAAATAAAAGGAAGAGAAGTCAAGTAACAATGGTGGAGATTCGCCTGAGCACGACACTGACATTTCTGAGGTTGATCTGTTCCAGCTGCAATTTATAGTATGTAATTTATATTATCTGGGATTCAATTTATAGTGTTATAAACAACACCAGACCAGGGTTCAATAAGGCCCAGTTAGCAGAAACTGTCAGCTGACATTTCAGGAATGTAACTGAATGAGAAAAAGACCTTTGCCTATGTCACCTACATGGTGTAAAGTTACAGGAGCAGCCTGGACGACAAATTGGAGGGCAGCAAGCAGTTTAAGTGAGGGCAAAGCACATTTTAAGGGACTGAAGAATAATGCTTAATCCACAGGTGACATCTGTTACAGTTAAGCCCATAAAGACTGTTAAAAAATTTCCCAGTTGGTTGGAGAACTAAGACTTCAACCCAGTGATTTGTTTAACAATCTGTATACCTTCCTCTATGCTACTGACATTGTTGAGCTTTCCCTGAGCCCTCTGCTCCTGGAAAACAGTAACAAGTAATTCCTCTCTTTTGTGTTCTGGGAAAGAGCTTACAACACAGAATCACCCTTCTCCAAAAGACTTAGGGAAGACTCCCAGATGCCCCCCTTGTTTACCTATGGCAAGACCACCTACAGACCCTCCAATTTCCTGTTCTTTATCTCATAAGTGATTAGCTGAACTGCTTGTCCCCACTGATGAATGGACAAATGCTTACTAACTTGACATGACCAAAGTTTAGTTAGGCTTCTCTCCTCCCAGGCCCCTGAACTTTAGCCCACCTTTGAGCTTAAGCAAGCATTGAATGCATAACCCACTCTGCTTAATGGTCCCTCCCAAGGAAGCAGCTGACCTCAAGAAAAACATTTCCTGCTTAACTGCCCCATCATTCCACCTGCTTATCCCATGTTCCCACACCCAGTTCTTTCTAGACTTGTTTCTTCCTCCCTGTAAAAGAAAAGCCATGTGCCTGACATTTGAGATATTTACAGATCACTTGGTCAGTATTTTCCCTATTGCAACAGTTCCCTTCCTCTTACTGCAAGTCTTTTTTTTTTTTTTCACATAAAATCTCTCCTTACCTAAGTCCACATTTGTTTTTTATTTGACACTGCACTGGCTCTCTGTTTTTAAGTCAATGACTTCTTATAAATAACAACATTTATGATCACACCCCTCCTTCCCCTACATCCACATTTTGTACCACTCCTGGAAGAGAGGAATATAGCAAAAGAAAGAATCAGGGTAGACATGAAGAAGGATACTCTATGCATCAGCAGAGGACAGGACCCAGATGTATCAAATAAACTTTTTTCTCTCAGAAAACCTAGTAGATATTTTAGAACTATGTTAGGGCCAAGTTCATGTATCAATATTGGGCACTATGGAGTTATCTTGGCTCTATTTCCCTCAGACGCTGACATCTTAGGTTAGCCTTTAATTTGCTTTTAGCCTAACCGTTAACCTACCCTAATATTACTTAAGTAAACTTGAATCCCTTGATGCAAGTTTATTGTTTTTTAAATGTGCTCTGTTTTTCTCTTAATGTGACATCTAGAAAACTCAAGATTTGACATTATTTGGTTAAATGAAATACTATTTGGGAGACCTGACAATGAATTGAGGATTAAGTTCCATCCTAAAGAAATATCACTCCTTAGCATTTTTCTATACAAGCAATATGACGCATGCAGAGCTGGCTTTAAGAACATAGAACAACTTGTGATAAGATCTGAGTCATGAGAAAAAATTATCCAAGCTCTCCGGAGTTTAAAACCTTGTTAATAATTCTTTTAAGTTCTGAAAATTGTGTTAATAGATTTAAATTTTAATATGACTTCATATTTCTGTCCAGATCTAGCCTTGGATGCAGTCATTTGGCCAAAGTTCTGTGAAATAACTTGTATCAAAAACTCCCAGGATTTTATAAAATATTTTTCCAGGCCACTGCATTGAGTGGAGAACTGTCATTGTAAAGAATATATTTTAAAGGAATTTTTCTCAAATATTGAAAAGTAGGAGTAATAATTTTCCTTTGCAAATTTTAAAGTTATACTTTATTCATAAAAGTCACTATTTTTAAAAAAGTCACTATTTTGTTGATGCATTACGTGTTGCTATGTAATATCATATATATCAAAAAAATATTTTCCTTAAAATTTCGGATTGGTGGCAGTATTTTTTCAATTGTGATAAAATACACATAACAAATTTTACCATCATGTTTAACTGTACAATTCAGTAGTGTTAAGTATATTCACTTTGTTATGCAACCAATCTCAAGAACCTTTTCATCTTGCTAAACTAAAACGCTTTCGTTAAGCAACTCCTCATTTCCCCCTCTCTCCTAGACCCTGACAACCACCATGCTACTTTCTGTGTCTGTGAGTTTGACCACAGGCCTATCTCAGAGATATTGTGGGTTTGGCTCCAGACCACTGCAGTAAAGTGAATATTGCAATAAAGCAAGTCACACAAATTTTTGGTTTCCCCGTGCCTATAAAAGTTATGTTTACACTATACCGTAGTCTATCGTGTTCGATAGCATTACATCTAAAACAATGTACATACCTTAATTAAAAATACTTTATTGCTAAAAATGCAAACCGTCATCTGATGACGCAGGGTTGCCACAGACCTTCAATTTGTAAAAAATTGCAGTATTTTCGAAGCACAGTAAAATGAGGTATGCCTGTAATCTAGATAACTCATATAAGTGGAATCATGCTATATTTGTCTTTTTGTGACTGACTTATTTCACTTAGCATAATGTCCTCAAGGTTAATCCATGTTGTAGCAAGTATCAGAATTTCCTTTCATTTTAAAACTGAATAACATTCCATTGTGGGTATATAGCGTGTTTTGTTTATCTGTTCATCTCTTAATGGACATTTGGGTTGCTTCCACCTCTTGGCTATTGTGAATAATGCTGCTATATAGATGGTAGTATTTTCAACCAGTGGTGGTACATCCCCCAAGGGCAACTGGAAATGTGTGGGAGGTTTTTGGATGTCACAATGACTTGGGTGCTACTAGCATTTTGTACCCAACTGGCAAGGATGCTAAATATCATGCAATATTCAGAACACAGATGATTCATATTAAAGAACTGTCCTGCTCAAAATGCCAGTAGCACCCCCATTGAGAAATTCTAAATAAGTCAGGTGGTTGTTAACATATTGGCTCAATTCTTCCCCAGAATCCAGTGAATTTTAAAGCCAGTATGCAGCTGGCCTTCACTTAATGTGCATGATAATGCCCTTACTTATATACTTGGATCTAAGCCTCTACTCCTTGTGGAGGAAAACTCTATAGCACAGAGCTTTAGGGCCAGGCTTGAGTGCATCTGTGTCTATATGATTTCTGTTATAATGGTAACATATAATGTGTGAGGAAAGGGTAAGCCATTAGAACACTTCTTGACTGGGTAAAAAAACCCTTGTCTTCTATCCCTACACATAAGCACTGAAGCATCAGAAATGCATGGGATCTGAAATAATATAAAAACATTAAAGGAAACCATGGTACCTGGATATGGGAATGGGAAACAGCGTATCTGTGCTGTTTGTATGCCACTCTAGTTTGATGTTCTATTTAAAAATAATCATTTATCAGCAGAATTTTTTTTTCAAATAAAAACTTGTATGGCTTTTATGATAGTGATATCCTTAGCTGTCTTTATAATTAAATTTCGTATGTGTACACTCATAAACAAAATAGTTTAGTTTAAAAATGAAATCATGTTGAATATATTCTTTTATGTCATGCTTCTTTTTCTCAATATTATTTCCATAATATTAATCCTTTTTTTAAAGATTTGTTAAGGAATTTTCATAATCTCTGGAAACAGCTCTCCTTTGTATGATAGGTCTAATATGTAACATAGGGGATTAGAGCCCTGTATTGAATATACAATTCTTGCTTTTCACTCTAACTCCAATAAGTGGAGCATGATATATAAATCCAGTAAGAAAATTATCAACAGCAAATAGGATCAGGAAGTTACTGTAGAAAAAAAATTATGTTTCCATGCAAAACCGTACATACCTCTAGGTTACTGGATTCTAGCCTTGTTCCTTACCTTTGAGCCATTTTACAACCTTTTAGGCTGTAGATAACTGATATATGTGTAAATTTTATCCTCTCTGATAGAGATTTAAGTAACATCCCCATCCCCACCACACATATACCTCAGCCCTGGAAAAACTAGCTTTGCCTCAACTTGCAATTCAATTCCTCTACACCATGTACATTTGTGCTTTTTGACTTTTCTTTTGAGCTAGTTATACTATTTGCCTGATTCTCTCATATGAGTCAGAAAATCTTTACCACGTGGTCATTTTTATATCCATATGAGAGTCGTGATTTTACCTTTTTCTGAACGTTATCTTTTAACATTATCAAACAAACAAAAAGCATTAACTTTAACATTATGAGTAGGGCATAATTTTATAAAGCACTCTCACCTTTGACAAGACTCATCCTTGTCTAAGGACTACCACTTTAGGGAAAATCATACATTCCTAAGGAGCAGAGAGTTAGCAACTGTTCAAATCTTGTGCTTTGTAGAGCTGTATCTTCCATTCAGTTAGAGTGAATGAATCACTGTTAACAACCACATTCTTGAATGGTTGAATGCTAACATACTTTTCTCACCAAAGCTACAATTTAACAAATTAGTGTAGATAAAATACTGCCCTATAACTTCCTGGTAATATCCTCTTTCATCATCATAAGCCATAATTGGCTCACAATATCATTGACTAAGTTTAGTGGCATATTAGGAAAGGTATTCCATGACACATTTTAATAATCTTCATGTACAGACTTATGATATCTAACAGGGGAAAAAAACCCACACATAACTTCAAAATTTCAATGTGACAAAAAAGAGATTGGAATTCTTAGTCCATTGACCTTAGAAAGACTCAGCATGTTGTCCTGAAGTCACTTCAGTGAAGGAAGGCTTTACAAAGTTGTTAATTAATCTAGGGCTGGCACCCTTTGGGAAGAATGCCAGAATATTGGAACAAAAAAGAGGTGCAGTTTACCTCACAGTAGGAAAGAAGGGACCTTTTAATTGGATTAAATCACATCACCACAAAATTTATGGATCCTGGCCACTGTGCCAAAGAGGTGAGAAAATTTTAAATTAACTCATTAGGCTAGTTGGGAGGGGTGATACTCACCATTCACTCAGAAATTTCAAAGGCAAAGTTTACTAATGCAAAGGCATAAATAAAAGGAATGAAAAAGAAAAGTTCTGAGAGTTTTGTGACATACTCCAAGCTGTCCATTATGTCCTGAAAGCACACGTTTAGGTTGGCTAGAATATCTAAGAACATTCCCAGGGAAAATTTTCTCTTATAAGTAAGAAAGTAAAATACCAGTCTACTGTATATTTTCTTCCTAAAAGACAAATTTTAATATGGATACAAAATATGTATTGTACATATGCATTAAAAAAAGAATATCCACACGAGTCTTATATTTAATTCATCATTTAAAATGTTGCAAAGATTTTTGATAGAAAATACTATGGAGTTTTATTATAAATCTTTACAATCATCTGAAACTTATAAAGCATGTTTATATTTAAGATAATATAATATTGTAAATTCCTAATTTATCTATCCAGAGAACATCTTGGGAAACTTTAAAAATAATAAATTGTTATTAAACTGATTTTTCTGCGATTAAACGAATCACAAATTGAATTAATTAATTCATGTAGAGTCAGTTGGAAGACTCATAACTGAATAAAGTGGATTTTCATAAAGCTAATTACTGTTTGAGGAGTTGGAAAATAATTTAAGAGCTTTGGTTATGTGTATCCTTATTTCTTCAAGGACTGATAATTTATGTTTTGGATTTCCTTGACCTTCTACTTTCTTACTTTTTATCATCTTTCCTTATTCTCCCACATAAAGAAAATTTGTCAAATAAACTATTTTTAAGATAAAATTAATTCAACTAATTTTAATGATATACATATTGGTAGAAAAAATGCTCTCCAGTGTTTTTCTTTTCCTGGACTTAATGATGTCCTGAAATTAGGAACCAGAATAAGTTGCACATTTTGAAAAGACTGAGATCTCCTCTTAGGGCAGAATTTCATCTTAGGTGATCTGTAAAGTCCATGGAGTGGGCAAGAATGTCCTCTTCTTGGGTAGCAGGCAAATTATAAAGTATTAGCTGAAAAAAATACTTGCTGGTAGTTTAGCACAATATTAGTACTGTTCAAGGAAGAAGAAACTATATATACATCTCTGACCTGCCAACTTATGTTTTAAGTTTCCATAGAATGATTTCCTACTATGAAACAATAACCTTGGTTTTTCTTTGCCATAAAACCAAAATAGGAGTTTTCTAGCATTATATCTATGTATATGAATTAAAGTATGGTTTCTATTAGCAAGAAAATAACCAACCAGCCAATTTATGGAATTGAAAATCTGAAAATTGGTCAAAGTTGATCACAATTTGTAATTAAAGAAATAAGAAGAAACTGAAGAGGTTAGCACATAGGTTAGCTAATAGTATGTATTAAACTTATACCATGTACATGACATGATATTAAGGGATTTGTAGTTTTACACTAGGTAGCACTTCCCAGTCTGATAGGGTAACATATGAACATTCAATGATAATTACAAATCAAATTATAAGTCAAAGTAATCTGTATTATATGATTTAATTTTTATAAGCTGCAGAGATTTAATATGACAATGCTGAACTTAACCCTGTGTTCCCCAAAAGCAGGAATGGTTGAGAAATCTCCCCACCATTTTGTTTTCAGATAAACCTTTAAAGGACCACATTGCACTTGAATATCTGAGATAAGATTTACTTAAAGATTTACTTATCTTAATTAAATGAGGATACACTCTTCCTCAATGACTCATATGAGACCCATCTCCATCCTTCTTGATGGCTCTCATAAGACCTACTGATGACTTCCTTGTTTACCTGCTTCCATAAATCCCAGGCTTCCTTCTTCCTCTTTGAGATGTGCCTCATGAATGAAAGTGTTACCTATTACAATAGCCTGAATAAAATAATCTCCTTAATTGTCCAATTCATTTTGTCTTTCAAAGTTTGGTACCAAGACTCAGATGGAATTGGACCCTGCCTTCAGATCCTTATTTACTCCACCCAAATATAAAGGCTTCTTAGAGCCCTTTGTAATCTGTTCTTGACTGGCTGAGACACAAGGATGAGTCTGATTCCTATTTCTGTGCTCCATATTCTTGTCCATCCTAAGGATTTGATTTTGATTCTTTGTGATTACTGGTTTGATTTCTGGTGCCAGCTTCTTTTGGTTTCATGGTCTGACCATTTGTGATCTATGTAAATGAATTACTGGTTTATAGAGATCTTGTCTCTGTTGGGTGAAAGATGACATGAATCTGCTTTGTTAGTCTTTACTATTTGTCTGTTTGATTATGTTGAGGCCAAATCAATGAAGAATTTCATGTCCACCAGGAAGTGGATACCTAGACTGGTTAGGTTTATGTTTCTATGTTTATGCTTGACCTTTGCCTGAAATTTTAGATTTGAAGCTATATGCTTTCTCTGTGTTTGTATATATGTTTGTGTGTCTTTTTTTAAAAAATTTTTTAACATCTTTATTGGGGTATAATTGCTTTACAATGGTGTGTTAGTTTCTGCTTTATAACAAAGTGAATCAGTTATACATATACATATGTTCCCACATGTCTTCCCTCTTGCGTCTCCCTCCCTCCCACTCTCCCTATCCCACCCCTCCAGGCTGTCACAAAGCACCGAGCTAATATCCCTGTGCCATGCGGCTGCTTCCCACTAGCTATCTACCTTACTACGTTTGTTAGTGTGTATATGTCCATGACTCTCTCTCGCCCTGTCAGAGCTCACCCTTCCCCCTCCCCATATCTCAAGTTGTTTGTGTGTCTTTAATTCATATAATTTACCCCTCATTGTGTGAGTATATATTATACAATATATAATATATTCCTACCTGCAGATAGTATTAATAATTAATAAATAAATAAACAAATACATAAAACTGTAAAATCTCTTAAATTAAATGAGATCTATTCTGATTGGCTTATAAAGATTAAAAACACACATTTAAATATAATATTCTTAAAGTTCTCAGACTATAAGGTGATTTAACTTCCACAACTTCCAGCGTGCTTCATTTAAAAAGTATCCTTACAGAAATCAACTCAGAAATATATTAAGAATTCAAATTTACATAATTTAGGTAAATCTTTGGCAAATGAGACTAGTTTTACATTTTTGGTTTAATAAAAATTATATCTTCTCTGATTTATCAGTGTAAAGTATAATATACTTATACATTGTTATACTACTTGGATATGAGCTTCCTAAAATTATACAAGTTTACTCAAATAAGCTAGCATTTCTTCTTCTTTTTTTAAATTGAAGTATAGTTGATTTACAATATTGTGTTAGCTTCAGGTGTACAACAAAATGATTCACTTTTTTCAGATCATATTCCATTATAGGTTATTACAAAATATTGATTATAATTCCCTGTGCTATACAGAAAATCCTTGTGGCTTATCTATTTTATGAAGCTAGCATTACTTCTATCAAATGTTTAAGATGATGAGAAAAGTAAATTGTGCTTAACCAAATCATATCATTATTTGACAGACGTTATTTCAGCAGCAATTATGTTTTGTATTATGTTAACCTGGACATAATTTCCAAGGTTTAGGTAATTTAAAATCTTGTACTGATACTAAAGTTAATTAATTAATGGATATTCATTAGATGTCTAGATCATTCCTAGGTAAAGTGAAATACTGAAAAGTTGATTAGTGAACATAATTTATGTACTTTTTCTTCTTATTTGTCTATGCTACACAGAGATTATAGATATTTGGATCTACTAATGAACACATTCATCATTGCCACTTTGAGGAGATACAGTATAAGAGAAATTTATGGATATAGACAATTGTAGGAGATTTTTGGAAAATGAATTTTATCTGTTGTGGTCAAAGCTAGCCAAGATTTGATGGGATTTTAAAATAATATATTCAAAAAGAGCTTTAGGGTCAAATATTATACTGATACAAAACTAGAATTTGTTTTTTTTTCTGTTAAAATGATAAAATTTTCTTGGATCATTAGTCTGCTCTTAATAAGAGTTTGCAAAATATTATTCTTTTTTAATAGTTATTTTTTATGGTGGCATAGTTGACACAACATTATATTAGTTTCAGGTGTACAACTTAATGATTTGATATTTGTATATATTGTGAAATGATCACCACAAGAAGTCTAGCTAACACCTGTCACCATATATAATTACAAAACCTTTATTTTTCTTGTAATGAAGACTTTTAAGACCTACTCTCTTAGCAACTTTCAAATATGCAGTACAGTATTAGCTATGGTCACCAGGCTGTACATTACATGCTCATAACTTAATTACTTTATAACTGGAAATTTGTACATTTTGACCCCCTTCACCCATTTCTCTGACCACCCAACCCTTGCTTCTGGCTATTTATCAGAGTCTTGCTACTGCTTTGTTTGATATCAGGCAACAATAGGATATAATTGGAAACATTGGTTATACAACCAAGGCCTTGCATGGAATGTCATATTCAAGAGTGATACTCATATAATAAACTATGACCAGACACTTTTGATGAGCTGAAGTTGACTTTATGGAGCCAATACTTACAAAGCCCTCCTGGGAAAACTGGTCTTGTACCTGGCTTATAGGGTTTTTAGGTTTACAGGTGAAGAAGGAGGGTCACTTCCTGGGAGGCCCAGGAAACAGGATATTTTGGAGACCTCAAGAAGAGAGGAATTTGCCTAAACCTGTATTACTACAGGTGGATCCTTAGTGTGAGTTCTTGGTTTGGCTTTTCTGCCTCAAGGGGCTTTTAAAAGTGCAATCCAGGGCTTCCCTGGTGGCGCAGTGGTTGAGAGTCCGCCTGCTGATGCAGGAGACACGGGTTCGTGCCCGGGTCCGGGAAGATCCCACATGCAGCGGAGCGGCTGGTCCCGTGAGCCACGGCTGCTGAGCCTGCGCGTCCGGAGCCTGTGCTCCGCAACGGGAGGGGCCACAACAGTGAGAGGCCCGCGTACCACACACACACAATATATATATATTATGTACAGCTTTTTGTCTGTCAATCATACCTCAATAAAGTGGTTAAAAAAAAGGAAAAGTCAAAACAGCACACATTTATATGGAGTGAAGTAATGTTGAGATTAATAGTAAACAGAGGCAAACTGTGGTTTTTATTTCGGGCTATGGGAGAGGACGTCAGTTAAATCTATATCAGCCAGGCCGGTTTAATAGAGTGCAGAAATTTAATGTGACATTGTTTTACTTTATTTGAGCCTTGTGTCTATCATCAGTTACCTACAGATTATAAAGAGGTGCAAAATAGCTCAAGGACAATGAACAGAGCTAGAATCTGATAACTCAGAAGAATGTACTATATAAGATGTACAGTTTTCCATTTAAATACAGTTTTTTTCCTACAGTAGACATACATGCAACTGTAAAAAAGAGATGATATTTTACTTTATTATTTCAGATCTCCTTTTTATAAAGAAATAAATTATAATAAATACAGTTAAATTGTCAAGCCCTTCTACTCCCATCCCCTTCCTACCCAAGAGTTACCACTACCCTGAAGTAATTATATATTCTCTCCAAATACCTTTTTGAACTTTTACTACTAATGTAAGTGCCTACAAAAATATAGCATTTGGGCTTCCCTGGTGGCACAGTAGTTGAGAGTCCGCCTGCCGATGCAGGGGACACAGGTTCGTGCCCGAGTCCGGGAAGATCCCCCCTGAGCCATGGCCGCTGAGCCTGCGCGTCCGGAGCCTGTGCTCCGCAACGGGAGAGGCCACAACAGTGAGAGGCCCGCGTACCGGGAAAAAAAAAAAAAAAAAAATATATATATAGCATTTGTAATTCTGCATTTAATAATTTAGAAAATTATATCATTATATTTTTATCCATGTGAAAAATTTTTTCCTCAACAATATATTTTTGAGATAGGAATGTGAATTATGCTCACACTTTCCAATTTTAAACCATCCTGTATTTCTGATATAAAACAATTAAAACCTTTGAGTTATTTAAAAACATATAGCTAAATTTGATTTTCTAATGTTTTTGGTCTTTTTTTTATAAGCAGGATTTGTCTTAAATTTTTCTTTCTCATATTGCCATGGCTGATTTTGGCATGAAGGTTATACTCACTTAATAAAATGATTTGGGTGATTTCTCTCTCTTACATTCTTTGGAACTGTTTGTCTAAAATAAGAATGATCTAGTCCCTGAAGATTTGTTAGACTGTCGTGTGAAAACTTCAGGCTGGTTTCACCCACCATCTACTAGGTTAGCTGGTGATTCAACTTCTTTAGGAGTTATAGATCTATTTAGATTTTTTAAAATTTCTTACTGAATTGATTTTAGTTCATTATACTTTTTTCCAGGAAATTGTCCATTTTATTACATTTTTTTACTTAGTTGATATAAAGATGTACGTGGTATACTCTTTTTTTAATTTTAATTTTATTGGAGTATAGTTGATTTACAATTTTGTGTTAGTTTCAGGTGTACAGCAAAGTGATTCAGTTATACACATACATGTATTCATTCTTTTTTCGATTCTTTTCTCATATAGGTTATCATAGAATATTGAGTAGAGTTCCCTGTGCTATACAGTAGGTCCTTGTTGGTTATCTATCTTATATATAATAGTGTGTGTATGTTCATTCCAAGTTCCTGATTTATCCCTCCCAGCCATGTTTCCCGTTTGGTAACCATAAGTTTGTTTTCGATATCTGTAAGTCTGTTTCTGTTTTGTAAATAAGTTCATTTGTGTCATTTTTTAAATTAGATTCCACATGAGTGATATCATATGATGTTTGTCTTTCTCTGTCTGACTTACTTCACTTAGTATAATCTCTAGGTCCATCCATGTTTTTGCAAATGGCATTATTTCATTCTTTTTTATGGCTGAGTAATACTCCATTTTATATATGTACCACATCTTCTTTATCCATTCATCTGTCAATGGACATTTAGGTTGCTTCCATGTCTTGGCTATTGTAAATAGGTATACCCTTTTTTGATTATCATTTTTATTGCTGTAAAAAGCACATAATATAAAACTTACCATTGTAAGTTTTTTAAGTGGATAGTTCAGTAGTGTTAAGTATATTTATATTGTTGTGTAACCAATCTCTAGAACTTTTTCATCTTGCAAAACTAAAACTCTATACCCATGAAAAAACAACTCCCCATTTCCCCCTCCCCCCAACCCCTGGCAACCACCATTCCACTTTCTGTTTCTGTGAATTTGACTACTATAGATAGCTCACGTAAGTAGAATCAGCCAATATTTGTCTTTTTATAACTGGCTTATTTCACTTAGCATAATGTCTTCAAGGTTCATCCATGTTGTAGCTTGTGTCAGAATTTCTCTCCTTTATAAGGTTGAATATATTTCATTGTGTTTATATTTTTGCTTATTCATTTATCCATTGAGGGACACTTGGGTTGCTTCCAACTCTTGGTTATTGTGAATAGTGCTGCTAGGAACTTGGGTGTGCAAATATCTCTGAGATTCTGCTTTCAATCCTTTTGGATATACATCCAGAGGTGGGATTGCTGGATCATGGTAATTCTGTTTTTATTTTTGGGGGGAACTATCATACAGTTTTTCACAGAGGCTGTATCATTTTACATTCCTATCAACAGTGCACAAGGATTCCATTTTCTTCACATCTTTGCCAACACTTATTTTCTGTTTTTATTTGATTGTTTCTTTGATAGTAGCCATTCTAATGGGAGTAAGGTGCTATTTCACTGTGGTTTTGATTTGCATTTCCCTAATGATTAGTGATATTGAGCATATTTTCTGTGTTTGTTGGCCATTTGTATATCGTTTTTGGAGATGTTCTATTCAAGTCCTTTGCCTATTTTTTTATCTGTGTTGATTTTTGTTGTTGAGCTGTCAGTGTTTTTCTATATTCTGTATATTAACCCCTTATCAGATATATGATTTGCAAATATTTTTCCATTCTGTAGGTTGCCTTTTCGCTGTTTATTGTGTCAATGGTATACTCTAATATGCAACAAGTTTTGCCATAACTACTGCAGTCATGTATTCTTTTTTCACTTTTAATACTGGGTATGTACCATCTCTCTCTCTCTCATACACACATGTACATGCACACACATGCACGCGCACCAATCGCCCTTTCTCAGAGTAGCAGCAGCAACAACACCTGAAACAACCAGCAGCACTTCATTTCCCTCTTTTATTTCTGACAACTGGGATTGAGGATTACTCTTTCTTTCTCCTGAAATCAGGCTATGCATTAACTTTTTTGTTGTTGGTATAACCAGCATTCCCAGGTGATTTTAGAGTTTTGTTTTTGATTTTGTTTTTGCTTAATCTTAGTTATCTTTCCACAATGGACCAATGATCTTCCTGTTGAACTGCCAAAGGACTAGCTCCAAATTTCAGCTACTTGGTAACGCAGAGCAATTTAGTTGTCCCTTTGTTATATCTCCCCTCTTCTAAGTGAATCTTCTCCAAAAGTGTTATGAAGGTAACCTTCCAAAGAAAAGACCAGAACACCTAACTGCCTTTCTCCCACTTTTAGAGCTCCCAGCTTAAATTTTTTTTTTTTTTTTTTTTGCTGTACGCAGGCCTCTCACTGCTGTGGCCTCTCCCGCTGCGGAGCACAGGCTCCGGACGCACAGGCTCAGCGGCCATGGCTCACGGGCCCAGCCACTCCGAGGCATGTGGGATCTTCCCGGACCGGGGCACGAACCTGTGTCCCCTGCATCGGCAGGCAGACTCTCAACAACTGCGCCACCAGGGAAGCCCTGCAACCATTCTTAAGTTGACATTTCTTTTCTCTAGTATATATTAGATTAAGCCAAGAATTTAATCTAGCATATAGATTAGCTATTTCAATCTTGGTGTGCACTGATGAAAAGCAGACAATCAATGGTAGTGACAGTCCTGTATGCTGTGTTGGGGAGATGCTCCTGGAACCTTATCAAATGGAACAGTATATGGGGGGAAGGCAGGGAGTGAGGATGCTTAACTCCAGAAGAGAAACCTTACAGGCATATGCCCATTGTTTTCAAATGTTTAATGTGTTGCTGTGTGGAACATGAATTAATTTACTCTAACTTGTTCTGGAGTGCAGTATAAGTTCCAATGGGTACATTTATAAAGATGTAGATTTTTGCTAAGTAGAATACAAACTGTCACAAATAAATGGCTTCTCTTTGGCAGGAATCAGGCTTGGAGGAACTTTAGCAGAGGTAGCTGACTCTGTCACGGGTGTTCTAAGAAGATTTTGGCAAGTGGAGGAAGTTCGAACTAGATAGCTTTCCATGTTTCTTTCAAATCAAAGATTCTTCTTTTCTATGAAGCTCCCACATCTTGAAGCTCTTCTATTATTGCATTTTAGTACTGTGAAATGGTGGGAGGTTTGTTAGCGATTAAAATAGACAGTTAACTATAGATTTTTGAGGAAACAGAAGTTGAAGGCTAGAGTGTATAAATAGATGAGCCAATCATTCTAATATTACTTTATCCCTGCCACTGTGCTGTTCCTCATTACTAATTCTCCTTTTTGTTTAAATGGATATACTATCTAGCCTGTATGAAACCTAGGGCCACAGAATTTATAAATTTATATCCCTGTTTTGTCATAAAAATGTTTTGGAATTCTTGCTTCAAAATTTGATTCTTTCTATGCCCAAATTAAAACCTTTTGTTTCTGAAGTGTCCCTTCCCTTTTCAACAACAGTAGGGCTTTTTCTCATCATTATGGTAGGTCCGTGTTTATTTCTGGTTGTTTTTTAAAGCTACGCTCAAGCTTCAGCTTTGAAACTTATTTAACACTAAGTGACATGAGTTGAATTTTTTTTTTTTTCTGGCATGCGGGCCTCTCACTGCTGTGGCCTCTCCTGTTGCGGAGCACAGGCTCTGGACGCGCAGGCTCAGAGGCCATGGCTCACGGGCCCAGCTGCTCTGCAGCACGTGGGATTTTCCCGGACCAGGGCACGAACCCGTGTCCCCTGCAATCGGAAGGCGGACTCTCAACCACTGCGCCACCAGGGAAGCCCACATGGGTTGAATTTTATCTCCCTCAAATTCATATGTTGAAGTCCCAGTACCTCAAAATGTGACCTTATTTGGCTAAAAGGTAGATGTGTTACCAAACCAAACTTGGGTCCACTCGCCCACGCACAGTAAAACCAATCTATTGACACCAGGTTTTGTTGAAGGAAAGTGCAGGGTTTGTTATAAGTCCAAGCAAGATGTCTGGGCAGCTAATGCACAAAAGACCCAAACTCCCCAATGGATTTAAGGGAAGCATTTTTAAAGCAAGTTGAGAGAGTCCCCGGGGTACGTGATTAGCACGTGCACAATCCTCTGACTGATAGATGGTGAGGTAACAGGGTGATGTTGCAAGGTTTAACATTATCAATTCTTAGGCTCCAGCTGATCTGGTGGCTATGTGTTCCTGGTCATCATGCAGTTAACTTCTTCCATCTGGTGGGGGTTTTAGCATCTGTATAACAAGATGTGCACCAGACACTGTTATCTATGTCCTTCAGGGAGTAACTAAAGATTCTGTGACTCTACTATATGGCTGATCTATTCTATAAATTGTTACCAGTTCTCCTGGCCCAACTGCTATTTTCTGTTGCTATCAATTCATGTTCACATTCTTTCAATCATTAATTCTTGAGCCAGACTTTTGTGACTCAGGGTAGGCCTGGGAGACTAAAGCTTTTCTACAAACAAGAGGCAGGCAGAAGACATGGGGGTCTGTCCTGGGAAGTCCCCATGGGGTTCTGCTCAGTTATAATCCCCCTTTTCTTTGATACTCCTCAATCTTGAGGGGAACAGGTGTGGGACAAGAAAGGGAATAAAGTTTTGGATAGAGGGGTTGAGGAACTTGGTTTTAGGGAGAATTCATTTTAGATACAGATGTAATTTGTTGAAATGAGGTCATACTAGAGTAGAGTAGGCCCCTAGTCTGACTGGTGTCCTTATAAGAAAGGGAAATTGGAACATAGACAAGCACACAAGGAAATTATCAGGTGAACATAAAAGCAGAGATGTCAAGGAGCCAAGGAATGTCAAAAGATTGCCAGCAAACCATCAGAAGCTGGGCAGATGCATGGGACAGATTCTCCTCATAGACTTCAGAAGGAGCCAACCCTGCCAACACCTTGATCTTAGACTTTTAGCCTCCAGAACTGTGAGACAATAAATGTTTGCTGTTTAAGTCACCCAGTTTGTGGTACTTTGTTATGGTAACTGTAGCATACTAATACACCAAGAGATGTGAAAAAACTTGACCTTACCACAAAATAAATCAGTGGGCTTTAGTTTGCAATGTAACAGAAGGTACCTTCTCCCCTTATAATGATCTTGTGAAGTTCCAAAATAGCTTAAAGTCTTAAGAATACACTGAAGTCAAGTATTTGGTAACAATAGAGCATGAATATTTTATTAACAAATATTTTAAATAAGGGTGCATTACTATGCACATATTTAAATTGTTTTCATTTAACCATGCGTTTGCCCTTCGTGTTCCTTGTCACTGACAAATATCCAGTCAGAAAAGCTCTTAACTTTTCAGTTACAAATGAAATGTTTTTCAGTGAAGCAGCAGTTCTTCCTCATTAACAAAAAGACCATTCAAATTTACTTGTCAAATAAAAATCTCATAGAAATTGTAAAGTAACCCAAATTAGAAGTTTGTTGCCTGAACAAAAATTAGGCCTATGTGAAAATAAATTAAGCTGAATGCATTATTATAATATATTATAATATAAATATTATATTTAATATTAAATTATATTTAATATCAAATTCAATATTATAAATATAATATAAATATTAAATGTATAATATAATAATAATAATAAATATGATTCATAGGATAATTAAAACAAGTTCTGCCATGGGTCAAAATTTGAAAGTTTGTTCAAAAATACCAGAAGAGCTTTTAGTTACTGATAGATTATTAGGCTAAAATCCAGAAACATTAAAAGTTGACTTAAGAAGCATTTGACTTCTAGTTAAACTAAGCTATAGGAGAACCTTCTATACTCTATAACTAGAGAATATTTTTCACCCTCGCCTTGAGAGATTTCTAGTGTATTCAGTTGGCCAAAAAGTTCGTTCGGGTTTTTCCGTAAGATCTTGCCTGTAGACTATTAGATTTGCAAGTTGAGGGACAAGTATCAAGGAGTAAGAGAGATTTTAATTAAGTAATGTGGATAATGTATTCTGGAGGCAAAAAAGATCTGGGGTCACATCCCAGCTCAGCCATTTAGAAGCTGCAGACAAGTTTTTTAAATTTCTCAGCCTTGGCCTCGGGTAGTCAAGGACCTACTTTGAAAGATTTTAATAATTATGAAAATTAAACGTAAAATGCCTAGCACAGTTTCCAGCTTGTGGTAGGAGGTCAATAAGTAGTAGTTGTTATTATTTTTTTTATTAGTTGTTATTATTAGTTTACCTTTCTTCCAACTAAATCTTATGTTATAATCCTTTCTTTTCCCCCATCTTGCTATGGTTGAACTTGGTATTCATTTTTCTTGCCATATGTGAACTTTCTACTGCTAATTTAAAAAAAGGAAAGAATATGGCTGTAGTGGCTTTAAGGATAAAGTAGGGTGGAGCCTGAATAGTGGTCCTCAATTATATCCATGTCCTAATCTCCAGAATCTGAATACGTTACCTTATAGGGCAAAAGGTATTTTGCAGAGGTGATTAAGTTAAGGACTTTGAGATGGGGGATTATCCTGGAGCATCAGATGGGCCTGATGTACTCACAGGAGTACTTATCAGAGGGGCACAGGAAGAGTCAGATTTAGAAGATATGGTGATGTGATGAGGGAAGCAGAGACTGGAGTGATGTGCTTTGAAGGTGGAGGAAGGGGCCAGTAGCCAATGAATACAGGCAGTCACTAGAAACTGAAAAAGGCAAGGAAACAGATTCTCTCCTGGGGCCTCCAGAAGGGACCAGTCCTGCCAAACCTTGACTTTAGTTCTGTGAAACTGATTTCAGACTTCTGACCTACAGAACTGTCATAGAATACATGTATGCTGTTTTCAACCACTAAGTTTGTGGTAATTTGTTACAGTGGCAACAGGTAGAGATCGTCATTTGAGGTCTGCATCTGTTAGGTAGTGTTACGTCATAAACCACCCTAAATTACAATGACTTAAAATTAACACGTATTTATTTAGCTCACATGTGTTTGGATCACATGTACGGTTCTGCTGATCAGGTCTGGGATTGGCTGATCTCAGATGGGCTTACTCATGCATCTCAGGTCACATTGCCAGATCTGCTGTGTGCTGGCTGGTCTAGGGAGGCCTTAGCTGGAGAGGGAAGGTTGATCTCTGTTCAACATGCTCCCAAGAAGAGCTAGCCCCAGCTTGCTCACATGGTGGGTGGACAGATTTCTGAGAGAGGACAAGGAAGGGTATTTGACTTCTTGAGGCTTAGGCTCAGAATTGGCACAGTGTCATTTATGCTACATTCTATTGGCCAAGGCAGATCAGAGGGTTAGCCCAGGTTTTAGTGGTTAGTGAAATAGATTTCACTTCTTAATGGGAGAAGTTTCAAAGTCATATTGTAAGGGATGGGGATATGGAGAAAAGTGAAGAATTTGAGATATTTTTGCAATCAATGTACCACACAGCCTCTCTTGGAAAAACATGTATCTTGGTTTTCAACTGATTTCCCAGTTCCTGCATTTGGCCATCCCTTTAACCATCTCATAATTTCCTCTTTTTGCATAATGCCCACATGCCAAGGAACTTCTGATAACCTACTGTTGGCTATTAGTTTTGAAAAGATCTGATCAACTAATTCACTTAATGGCATTCATAGCTATTTACCAAGTGAAATTTGCCCCCCTTATATTTATCTTTTAGTGACATATGTCTAACAGTTTTTGTCAAATTGATTTTTCAATATGTGATTCCAGGTTTAACAAGCCTCATCCATGTGGAATTACTAATGGGGTATTATTTCAAGACTTTTCTGAACTCCTTCTAACACAGCTCAGCTGAGGTCTAAAAAGACAGTACATTGCATGCTGCTTTTTCTACATAAGATCTTTCCTTTCTGTTTCTTTATCCAGGTGTTACACTTTTTGAAGAAATAATGGTGTAGGCACATATGTAGATGAATATTAGAGTAAGAGAAGTTGTTGGGCTTGTGTCATGCAAGTTCCAGAGTCCAGATGGATTTGTGTAGCAGCTGTGACTTGATCAACTGTGAAGATATTTGTCCCAGGAAGACTTCACAACAGCAACGCCAATTCCCCAAAAGCCATCTGGGTTAGTTTTTTTTTAAATTGAAGTGTAGTTGATTTACAGTATTGTGTTAGTTTCAGGTGTATAGCAAAGTGATTCAGTTATATATATATTTTTTCAGATTATTTTCCATTATAGGTTATTATGAGGTATTGAATGTAGTGCCTTGTGCTATACAGTAAATCCTTGTTGCTTATCTGTTTTATGTATAAGTAGTGTGTATCTGTTAATCTCATACTCCTAATTTATCCCTCCCCTGCCCTTTCCTCTATGGTAACCATAAGTTTGTTCTCTATGTCTGTGAGTCTCTTTCTGTTTTATGTATAGAGTCATTTGTATCATTTTTTAGATTCCACTTATAAGTGATACCATGTGATATTGTCTTTCTGTGTCTGACTTACTTCACTAAGTGTAATATTCTCTAGGTCCATTCATGTTGCTGCAAATGGCAATATTTTAATCTTTTCTATGGCTGAGTAATATTCCATTGTATATATATCACATCTTCTTAAACCAATCATCTACTGATGGGCACTTGCGTTGTTTCCATGTCTTGGCTATTGTAAATAGTGCTGCTATAAACATTGGGGTGCATGGATCCTTTTTTTTTTATAGATCTTTATTGGAGTATAATCACCTCACAGTACTGTGTCAGTTTCTGTTGTACAACAAAGTGAATAAGCCATATGCATACATATATCCCCATATCCCCTCCCTGTTGAGCCTCCCTCCCACCCTCCCTATCCCACCCCTCTAGGTCGTTGCAAAGCACTGAGCTGATCTCCCTGTGCTATGCGGCTGCTTCCCACTATTTTACATTTGGTAGTGTATGTATGTCGCTGCTACTCTCACTTTGCCCCAGCTGCCCCCTCCCCCCCGTCCTCAAGTCCATTCTCTATGTCTATGTCTTTATTCCTGCCCTGCCACTAGGTTATCAGTACCTTTTTTTTTTAGATTCCATATATATGCATTAGCATATGGTATTTGTTTTTCTCTTTCTGACTTACTTCACTCTGTATGACAGACTCTAGGTCCATCCACCTCACTACAAATAACTCAATTTCGTTTCTTTTTATGGCTGAGTAATATTCCATTGTATATATGTGCCACATCTTCTTTATTCATTCATCTGTCAATGGACATTTATGTTGCTTCCATGTCCTGGCTATTGTAAATAGTGCTGCAATGAACATTGTGGTACATGATCTTTTTGAATTAGAGTTTTTGTGTTTTCCAGATATATGCCCAGGAGAGGGATTGCTGGATCATATGGTAGCTCTATTTTTAGTTTCTTAAGGAACCTCCATACAGTTTTCTATAGTGGCTGCACCAATTTACACTCCCACCAACTGTTTTGGAGGGTTCCCTTTTCTCCACACCCTCGCCAGCGTTTATTATTTGTAGACTTTTTAATGATGGCCATTCTGACCAGTGTGAGGTGATACCTCATTGTAGTTTTGGTTTGCATTTCTCTACTATTAGTGATGTTGAGCATCTTTTCATGTGCCTGTTGGCCATCTGTATGTCTTCTTTGGAGAAATGTCTTTTTAGGTCTTCTGCCCATTTTTTGATTGGGTTGTTTGTTTTTTTGATATTGAGCTATATGAGCTGTTTGTATATTTTGGAAATAAATCCCTTGTTGGTTGCAAATATTTTCTCACATTCTGTAGGTTGTCTTTTCATTTTGTTTATGTTTGTTTATAAGCCTTTGCTGTACAAAAGCTTATACATTTGATTAGGTCCCATTTGTTTATTTTTGCTTTTATTTCTTTTGCCTTGGGAGACTGATCTAAGAAAACATGGCTACGACTTATGTCAGAGAATGTTTTGCCTATGTTTTCTTCTCGGAGTTTCATGGTGTCATGTCTTTATATTTAGGTCTTTAAATCATTTTGTTTATTTTTGTATATGGTGTGAGTGTTCTAACTTCATCGATTTAGCTGTCCAGCTTTCCCAACACCCCTTATTAAAGAGACTGTGTTTTTCTATCTGAGTTAGTTTTTATTTGTTTGTGATTTGTTGTTGTTCTTCTTCTTAAGATCTTGTCAAATCCAGAAAGTGAATGATGAATGAATGGATGAAGCTCACTCATTGCCACTTTTTTTTTGGTTTAATTTTTATTTATTTATTTATTTAGGGCTGTGTTGGGTCTTCGTTTCTGTGCGTGGGCTTTCTCTAGTTGCAGCAAGTGGGGGCCACTCTTCATCGTGGTGCATGGGCCTCTCACTGTCACGGCCTCTCTTATTGTGGAGCACAAGCTCCAGGTGCGCAGGCTCAGTAGTTGTGGCTCACGGGCCTAGTTGCTCCATGGCATGTGGTATCTTCCCACACCAGGGCTCGAACCCGTGTCCCCTGCATTGGCAGGCAGACTCTCAACCACTGTACCACCAGGGAAGCCCATTGCCACTTTTTTAGTTCATTTCATTATCACTTTTTAAAATTGTGTTTGGAAATTAACATATAGTATAATTAACATTTATGGTCTATAGTTCTACAAATTTTAACCTATATATAGATTTGTTTAACCATCATCATAATCAGAAAACAAAATAGTTCCTCTGTGCATGAATGTTTAAGGCAGCTCTATCCACAACCTCAAAAAACTGGAGGCAACCCAAATGCCCTTCAGTGGGTAAATGGATAAGCAAATTATGGTTCATCCATACAATGAAATACTACTCTGTAATTAAAAAGGATGGAACTACTGACACAAGCAACAACTTGGGTGACTCTCACAATCATGCTGAGTAAAAGGCTAGTCTCAAAAGGTTGCATGTTGTATGATTCCATTTATATAACATTATCACTCTTTGCTTGAACTTTATAATCCCTTCCTATTAGGTTCAAGTTCAGTGTTGCTTCAGTTTTGAATATAGCTTCAGACCATTTTGAAGCAAATGGTCTTTCAAAAATAAAAATCAAATCATACCATAGAGCTGCTTAAATCACTTCAGTCATTCTGAAAATTCTTGGATATGATTTAGGAAGTTCCTTATGATGTGGGTCTTGCCTCCTTCTCCAGACTAATCCCCTTCCTCACCCATCTGATCACCAGTGTTCACCATATTACTACAGTTCCTTGAATGCATCAGCCTCTCCAGTTCTTCTATGTCTTTCTCTCTTGTCTAAAAATCCCCACACCTCCCCAGCCACCTCATTGTCTTTCTTAGCACTTAAACTTCTAAGTCAAGCACTCAAGAAACAACTCTTCTGAAACAAATTCACTGATTTTTTTCAGGGAGATCATGGGGAGCCTCAAGTTTCTTAGTTTTTATCTGTGATTATAGAAGTGCTTTAAAAAGGAGCCTGCCTATGAATCCATTAAAATGATTTGGAAGGGGTAGGATTGGCAGGTGCGAAGGCTCTCTAAGGCAAAGTGAATTTCAGCTTCTTCATTCAAAGCTTGTAGAGATCACAGTTTAGGTCTCTGCCCACATTTACAAATGGAATACACTGAGGAGGCATAAACACTTACTGAAACCTTTGTAGGAGCACATTTTGCCTGCCAGCAACTCTTTGCCAAGCAAACATTTTTAAAGAACTTGGACGATCCTGGCTGCCCCAGTGTTTTCATAAATATTTCCATCCGGCAGTCACAGAAGCCTTGCAGAAGAGAGTGGTCAACAGGAAAACTTGAAATGGAAGAGGTTCAGTGAGCAGCTGCTGAGTTGTAAAAATGTATGCAAAAGCATATGGCTGTCTTTAGGGCCTTAAGGCAACATTTTAATTTAAAAAATTTTTTTTACCCTGCAAAGATCAAAACATGATTCCATTTCAGAAGGTTTTCTTGTAAACAAACTCTTCACTTTGTAAAAGAGTGCATAAATGTTTAGCATGACATAAATATTTGTTTATCTAAATATATGTTTGAGATATAAAAATTTTGGCATAATTTGACCTAGTGGTCATCATGGATTTCCGATACTCTCTTTGGCATTCTTGTCTTATGTGTTCACCTTTATTTGGGAAGATGTAACATTTAATTTTCTACCATTTTAAGCTGAATTGCAGAAGGATATCTAGGTGAAAACCATTCAGAATTTGATGCTGGTACAGAATGCTGCAATTTGCTTACCTGAGTATAAATGCTGAGCTTTCAACACTTCTATATAGTCAGCTATGTTTTGTGTTTAATTCAAGTATTGAATTATATCTAAAAATATCTCCACTGTTAAGGTCCCAAACCTGCAGGTCATCCTTCTTATGTATTGGAATGGTGTTGGTTTAGCCACTAGGGATGAATCCTCTGCAGTGTGTCTCTTTATGTAGGCAAGAAATTCCCCGTGGTAATCCTTTTCTTCTTGTTTGCAAAGGTCAGTTTTTCTGACATGAGCAAGAAATCTTCTCCAGGCATAAGTGGATTTAAATTATGATAGCTTTTTCTTCCCTGTTTTGTTAGGTCCCCACCCAAAAAGCACCATATATACACACACACACACACACACACACACACACACACACACACACATTTAAGGGTCCAACTGCCACTTTGAGTTCAGCACTTCCCTTAGAACACCAGTGTCTTGGGATATTTCACCCCAAAAGTATTCCGTGACCAAATAAATTTGGGCAATTCTGCAACTGTATCGAACCTCAGTTCTTGTAGATTCTCAGTTCTCATTAACATGCTCAACCCCTAATTAGCATTGCATAAAGATAGGTCTTTTTCACTTGTTTAACACAGTATTTCCTAACTTATTTGACAATGGAATCCATTTTTTCTTAGCATGTAGCACTTATTACAATTTGGGAGAAAACATATTGGGAAATGTAGTTTTAAAACTTTTATGGAATTTTTAATAAGATGAAGCCATCATCTAAATGTCCCCTTTCATAATGCTAACTTTGTGGCAGTTGCTAGTTCTCAAAAATTCAAAACAAATTAATGAAGCAGCCAAAAGAAACTTTACTAATCAAAATAACCACTCGTTTGTATAACACAGCTAATAATATTTATAGCTTCTAAGCCACTGGAAACAGAATTTTAAATCAGGCTGAGATGTGAAAGGTCTGTTAAGCTAGTCCACCTTCTTCCGACATAGATGGGAGAACAGCTGACATGATGAGGTCAGTCAGTGAGAAACAAGGGTGGAACAGGAATCAAAATGTCTGCATCCCCAAGCCATCATTCTTTTGATTCAAAAGATAAAGGCCCAACTTAGATGTTTAGAAATCATAGTGATTCTTAGTATTTGAACTCCATTCTTATGACCTTCCCAACACAATCTGTAACTCTATCATAAACCTCTAAACAAGGATATACTAACATCTTTTAAGTTTCTGTTTTGCTACAATAGTTCATTTTGAGAAACATTTATTACTTACTTAGTTACAAAAATATGTATTTTGTCCTTGGTAGAGATGTTTTAAACTCCATGAAACTTAGGCATGTGTGTGTGTGTGTGTGTGTGTGTGTGTTCCTAACACATTTCCAAGTAAAAATGATTTTACAGTCCTTAATTTCTGGTAATAATTGGAATTTTGTACATTCAAAAGTATAGATTGACAGATTATTATTATTATTATTACTTTTTTTGGCGGTACGTGGGCCTCTCACTGTTGTGGCCTCTCCTGCTGCGGAGCACAGGCTCCGGACGCGCAGGCTCAGCGGCCATGGCTCACGGGCCCAGCCCCTCCACGGCACGTGGGATCCTCCCGGACCAGGGCACGAACCCGCATCCCCCACATCGGCAGGCGGACTCTCAACCACTGAGCCACCAGAGAAGCCCTGACAGATTATTTTTTAAAAGAGGAAGATATTCTAAAATATATCAGGAAGCTCACTTGGTAGGACTTTCCCAGGGTAACACTTCCAGCCTTATGTCTCAGACCCATTTCTTCCCACTGGTTGAAAATCTAACATTTACTCCATGTTTTTTAAATTGATGAAGGTAATTGATTAGACATCTGCAAGCACTGGGCATTCTGTCCTGTTTCCTTCCCTCGTGTGTGACTATGTTCTTTGGTGTGTCTGCTCGGAAAATTTTTCTTAAAACTATTTTCCAAAACTCTGAATTGGAGAGGAGGGAGTTAGAAGCAGGACCAGGGAGACTTAACAAGCCCATTTAGCTCTCACACCTCAACTTCATTGGGTAAAATCTTTATAAGCAAAACAAGTGACCTTTTGTCAAAATAAAAGAAAAAAAATGAAAAGAAAATTCTCTGTCAAGAATTGGAAAGCCAAAACCCTTTTAAGCATCGTGGAGCTTTGCCACAATTTAAGGCTTGAATGTATAGAGCCCAAATGTCTCAGAGCTAAAAAGTTCTTCAACTATCTTCTGGTTTAAGGACCATTTTGCCACTTCGTGTAGTCAGAAGCTGAACACACTTTGAGACCAGGGCTGCTCCATCTTTAATGTGAATTTAGACCACCTGGGGATCTTGTTAAACTGCAGTTTCTGTTTTAGAGGTCAGAGGGCAGGCCGTTTCTAACAAGTTCCCAGGTGATGCCAGTGATGTTGTAAACACTTCGAGGAGCAAGGGCTTAGAGAAAAGCTGAAGGAAACAACTGGTCTCAATGAGGCTGAAAGAGCTTCATGATTGGCTCTCGAATCTTCAGAGCTGTTCTTAAGGTAAAGTAACTGTTGGTGGTTTTTTCAGGTCTGGTGTTTTTGCAAGTCTCCCTGCTCCAGGCGCCACAGATACCCCTTTTCTGTGGATTGAGGGACTGGAAACAAAACAAAAAGCAAGTCTCCTGGGACCAGATCCAGGGCCACCTTACTCCCTGGCCATGGCGTTGACCTTCCTTTGCACTAGTAAGTTGCAATTTATGATGTTACTCTTTCTACTCTCCAACAAAGTGGGTCTTTCCATGAATTTAAAAACACTTTATTTGTGCGTGCCGGGGCCCGCGGTGGTGGGGGGAACCTGGAATAGGTTAACTGCTTCTTTGAAATCTCCCAAGGTTTGATATGTAAAGCCCAGTGAAGGTACATCTCAGGAGAAGGTTTTGAAATTGTGGAAGCAGAGGGATGGAAAAAGAGGTATGAAGGAAGTGATATGTACAAAGGATTTTTCTTAAGTAGCAAAATGGACATGGTGGGATGATGACTAAAGTCGGAATATAGGTTTTAGGTCTCAGGTAAGTTTTCAGTGGAAAACGGCCTGTTTGGTTAGACTTAGTGGCAGGGAATCAGGAATAATCTTGTCGACGACTTTGATACTATGAATTGCCCAGAAACTTCTTTAAACAATTTTCTGCCTGTTTGTTCATTTTATTCTCTATCAGAGGTAGCATGCAAATGGATGGAGTTTTCATTTCCTTTAATGCTTTGGGATATTTGGATAAAAAGGTGTCCTCAAGTATTTTTATGACTATAAGCTCACATTCATTGCTCTGTGATAGAATATCATTAGTAGAATAGAACACTCTCAGTAACTCACCTCCAAAATAGACATTTTCCCTGGAAAATGCTTATTTTCAGTTTGGAACTGAAAATATCAAAATTTTAAAAGGCTCTCTCCAACATTCAAATGAAGTAAGATGTAGTTGTTTGCCTTTCCTTCGGCAGATAATGTTATTGGAAAGTAATCAACAGAGAAAACATTCAGTGGCATTATGTAAGGACCGATTGTAATACCTCCAGAGCCAATTAGTTGCAAGTTCACCTTATGATAAGAGGTGGGGGGTGGTGACGATGGTGGTGGAAGTAATTTACAAAAAAGACCCCTTTTTATGTAAATTTGCATACATTCTTTTATTTTTAGCATCTTTAATTTTGGGGGGATATGCATTTTTCCTAAGCACATTTACCAACTCAAAGCCAGAATTGTGTTTAAAAATATCAATTTAATATAACTTAGAGCAGCAGTGTTTTGTCCCCTTCCATTTATGTTGTGCAGAAAAACAGACTTCTGTGTGGTGAACGTGTGTTGAGATGAAAGCTTTAAATTGGTGGCTAGTAGCCCAGTTATGAAAAACTTGGCTGCCTGCTGCTCCTTGGTAATGTATTCTACAGGCTGTTGTTTTCTGCTGATCGCCTGTTTACAGTGATTTACTCCAAATATGTGGGTGTCTTAAGTATATGGGTGTTGTCCAAAAAAAAAAAGTCAGTTTACAAATAAATAAATAAATAAATCGGGGGGGGCAAATGTCAGTTTATTCTAAAGGATGAAATGAGAAGCAACAAACAATAGCTTCTGTTGATCCACTATTAATTCTCAAATTGAAAAAAGACCTGCCATAGAGGCTTGGAGGCCAGCAGAGGAATCAGCTAAGAGGGAGGGAAGCCGTAAGAACCAAATGGTCACCTAAAAAGGGCCCACTGCACACCCACTGTGGGCATAGCCCTGAAGTTAACGGCGTGGGCAGAGGGAAAGAGGTAGATAAAGCCTGAACCTTTAAGAAATGTATTAATCTAGTTGATGAGGCTGAATACTATCCAAACAAAATGATGAGCTCAATTGCAAATCAGAATAAAAACTGACACTGTACCAATTTAATACATTATGACACACTGGTACAAGATAAGGCAACACTTCTTTCTAGGATTAAAAATTTACTCAGAGTGAAAAAGCCTGGGGTGATTCTAATTGAGACCTCCTTTCTAGGATTAAAAATTTACTAAGAGTGAAAAAGCCTGGGGTGATTCTAATTGAGACCTTTCTCTAGTTTATATAGATCCATTAATCAGTGCATTTGAGGTTAATATTTTTCAATTGCTTATAAGTTTACCTATTATGTCATAATTCAATATAAAATATTCAATCTTTGAGCAACCTACAGTATGACAAGCATTGTACTAGGTCTTAGTGTTATATGGAAAGATAATATATGTTTATTGACATTCATTCAGAAGCTCCAAATGTTGGGAGGTGAGCGACAGATGTGAAAATGTAACCATAAACTAATATGATAGTAATTATCGTATAAGAGTAAACAAAATGATATAGGAACATAGAGGGTAGTTATCAAGTTTACTTGAGGGATCCAGGACAGGATTCTCAGAGGAGGTTACATGAGGAATTTTAACTGCTCTCTGAGATGCAAGTATACCATAAGTTTGGGACTGTACTGATTTTCTAATGGAAGGTCTCCATCAAGAAACAAAGTTAGCTTGCCATGACATTAATTTAGTGATTCTATGCTAGCCTTGCATGATCCCTTTTGTTCTATTTTAAAATGATCACAACTTCATTTACTGTTCTAGAATTCTGCTCTGTCTTGAGTTTAAAGCTAAATGTCAATGATATGAAAACTTACCATTTTTCCAGTTCTAGTCTTTTCAAAAGTTTATGTGTACTTTCTAGGTTTAATGTAGTGAACTGACCATTCTAAATATTTGAGCAAAAAGGGATTTAATATAGGGACTTATGTGTTTAAAAATGGAGGAACGAAAGTTAGCAGCCTGTCACTGGGCTCACTATAGCTGAGATTCAAAGATGAGGAAGATGCTGTTGGCACCATACTTGCTGGGTCACATCCTCCTCTTATACCCACGAGTTAACGGCTTGTCACCAGGACCCTGAGTCAGGCCACAGACAGACATATCTTTGTGAATGCTTTGCAAGCAGTGACAAATAGTCACAGCAGGAAGATGGCCTCCAAGCCATTTGATCCTCAGAGTGGGTCTCACTGATGGAAACTAATTACTGTTCAGAGACCTAGGTTAAAGAGAATATGAGAATGTAACTTTAGCTTTCTACATTGTGGAATATGAAGGTATATAGAAGGGAAAGGAAATAAATGACAGCTACCAATTAACTGTTTTGTTCTCACTTTTATTCTTCAGATGTTACTAACACTTTCTTAGGATTTGATTAGCCTTGACAAATTGTTTAACTATACTTAACCTAAATACTAAATGTGTTTTATTAGCAACTAGCTTACCTTACTCATTAAACATAAATTTACTGAAAATTCTCTGTGCCAGGCAAGTTCCCAGATGTTGAGGATACAGCTGTGTATTGAGTAAACCATGGTACCTGTCCTCAAGGAATTTACAGTCTATCAGGGAAGATAGGCTGTAAGAAATGACCCTCCCAAAATATGTAATTAAAATTATTGTAGGGAAAAGTAGGAGGTATGATAAAACATCAAAACACGGGAGCAAAATATTGATTTGGATGGTCAAGAAAAGTTTTTTGTTTTTTTCTGAGAAAATAACATGACCTGAAATGTTTGATGACAGCTAGGGGATGAACTGAGGGGAAGAGGGTTGCAGGCCAAGAGAAAAAGAGCTATGTTTGGAGACAAAAATGATCTGGAACTTCCATGGGATTGTACAAAGTTCAGTGGCTTAAGGAGGGTCGGTCTAAAGGCTTTTCCAAGATGTGATGAATTATGTTTGTTTGTTTCTTTCTAATTGTTATGAAATATACATAACATGAAATTGACCATCTTGATCATTTTTAATATATTTTTAGATTTTTATTGTAAAATACATATAATGTAAAATTTACTATCTTAACCACTTTTAGGTGTACAGTTTAGCAGTATTAAATACATACACAGTGTTGTGCAACCAATCTCCAGAACTTTTTCATCTTCCCCAAATGAAACTCTATTACCATGAAAACAACTGTCCAGTGTCCCCTCCCCTCAGCCCCTGGCAACCATCATTTTACTTTCTGTATCTCTGAACTTGACTACTCTACATACCTCATGTAAGTGGAATCATATAATACTGGTACTTTTGTGATTGGCTTATTTCACTTAGCATAATGTCCTCAAAGTTCATCTATGTTGTAAGATGTGTCAAAATGTCCTTCCTTTTTAAGGCTGAATAATATTCCATTGTATTTATATACCACATTTTGCTTATCCATTCATCAGTGGAGGGACATTTGCGTTGCTTCCATATCTTGGCTATTGTGAATAATGCTGATATGAACATGGATGTATAAAGATTTCTTTGAGACCCTGCTTGTCTAATTTTGTGTATATACCCAAAAGTGGAATTGCTGGATCATACGGTAGTTCTGTGTTGAATTGTTTTAAGAATTGCCATACTGTTTTCCAAAATGGCTGTACCATTTTACATTCCCACTCACAGGGCACAAGGATTCCAATTTCTCCATATCTTTTAGGCATATACACAGAAGTGTAATAGCTGGAACACCTGGTAATTCTGTTTTTAATTTTTTGAGGAACATCATAACATTTTCTATAATGTCTGCACCATTTTATATTTCTACCTGCAGTGCATAATGTTTCCAATTTCTTCACAGCCTTAACAACAGTTGTTTTCTGTTTCCTTGATAGTAACCACCTCAATGAATGTGCGGTGGTCTTCATTGTGGTTTTGATTTGCATTTCCCTAATGATTAGCAATGTTGAGCTTCTTTTCGTGTGCTTGTTGGCCATTTATATATCTTCTTTGGAGAAATGTCTATTGAACTCATTTGCCTATTTTTAATTTTTTTATAGGAGTTTTTTTTTATACTTTGGATATTAATTCCTTATCAGATATATGATTTGCAGATATTTTCTTCCATTCCTTGGGTGTCCTTTTCACTCTCTGATTATGTCCTTTGAAACATAAAAGTTTTTAATGTTGATATAGTCCACTTTACCTCTATATAATTTTGTTGCCTGTGCTATTGGAGTCATATCCAAGAAATCATTGCCAAACTCACTGTCATGAAGCTTTTCTCCTGTCTTTTCTTCTACGAGACTTACAGTTTTAGCTCTTAAGTCTTTGATCCGTTTGATCTTAATTTTTTATGGTGTAAGGTCCTACCTCATTCTTTTGTATTTGGGTGTCCAGTTTTTGCAATAACATGTTTAAAAGGCTATCCTTTCACCAGGATGAAGTTTTTAATTTTATTTTACAATAAATGTGAAGGTTCTTGAGATAGCCCTCTCTCTTCTTTATTAATTTTTGGTTTATATACATATTTTGAATATGTTTATAAACAAAGTTTTTGGTATTGATAGGATTTTTCAAAAAACCTCAGTTCATACTTTGAGCTGTCTAGCACTGTTCTTAGAGATACTGGTCACCCTGCTTCATCTTATTCTTAGAATGTTCTCTTGCCATTTATCTACTTCCTCCTCTATGCTTTCTTGTCTCTTTTCACTACCAAAATGCTTAGATGCTTGGGGAACAATTCTTCCAACACTTGTCTTGCAACATGGTATTTGTATATCTGCATTCCACTGAATGGGCATTCCTGAAGTTTCTTCTTCATGGCTTGTCTGAGGAGCTTTCCTTACTTAGTCTTCATTCTGCTCCATTTGACCATAACTCATTCCATCCTAAACAGTTTTCTACACCCTCTCCCCATACTGACTTCCTGATATTACATTTTTCTGGTTCAATGAATTTCAATTCAAAATGATTTATTTAATACCTTTCTTATTAGGTGCATGAGATATAAATAAAAAATACAATACTCCCTATCAATAATTTTTATATTCCTCAGATTCTTCCTATGCTGGCTCCCTCACTAATTCTTCCACTTTCTTCTGGTATTTCTAGTACAGCCTTTAGTAATCTGTGTTCTTCTTTGTCCCCTTTCCCCATATTATAATTATATACATTCCTTCCCTCTTCTAATGGGCAGGGACTGGGACCTGTATGCCTCAGAGTTTCTAGTACAAAGTCTTGCTTTTGCAGAGAGTGGATACTAATTTACATGACTTGAATTATGCAAAGTTTGTGAAGATCAGGATCCAATTGATGATAGAAAAGCAGCTTAAAAAAACCCCACCACTCATTGTATGCTAGAGCAGAAGAAAATGAACCACAACAGCAGGCTTAAGAAATGAAAATAGACTAGGATGATATTAAGTAAGACATTAAATAATATCCCTACAAATAACGGAATTGTTAGAGACTTATTTCTGAATCCAGGGCACAAAGCTAGAAAGACCAAGGTTCTGAGAATGAAGAAACAGTTCAGTTTTGAAAAGACAAAGTACTCTTGGTCGTATGGCCTCAAAACTGAGTTCTGGAAGATTCTGCATACAACCTAAGTAATTACTTAGCTGTTATATCCACGTACTTTTTTTTTAGAGAAAGGTGAAATGAAACATGATGTGAGTGGATGAAGGGAGTGTTTTAGGATTCAGAAGTTTCTGATATTATTAAGCATTAATTACTAGGTTCTTACAGGAATCAGGATGGAAGGGGAGGGAAAATAGCTGATGGAATGAAGCATGAGATAGAGTGGATGTTTCTGAAGATGTACATGTTTACAAAAAATCACTGGCAGTTATATAATAGCCTTTAGACAGGAGACAAGAGCAAGTGATTTAAAATATAAAACAAAACTTACTGATGTTTTTTTCTGTATAGGCAGATAATGAAAACATTTAACATAAAAAGTGAACCGTTAATAAGAACAAAATAAATTGATCTATATTATGGAGTCTATAATTTCAACACAGAAAGGTAACTCTAAGTGTCCTCTGAGTCTACAACTCTGTTTCGAGGAAAGCAAAAAAAGGTAGCTTCTGCACACACCACCGTGCTTTGTGTCATGTGACCTTATTGTCCTAGACAAAAGTAACTGATTTATGAATTAATGCTGAAATCGAAGATAAGCAGCTAAAGACTGGACCAGGAGCTAGATAGGTAGCCTGCCCTAAGAACTCTACCCAGTGTGGGTATGCTATGCTGGACATTAACTGCCAGGCTCAGTAGGGTCCTCTCCTTTAGGGGGTTTTGTATGTGACACACAAATATGCACATTTAGGGACACACAAACAAAAGTAATAATAACAGATTTAGAGGACATAGAAAGAGAAACAATGAATAAGAGGTAGAAATAAGAAGAGAGGGCTTCCCTGGTGGCACAGTGGTTAAGAATCCACCTGCCAATGCAGGGGACACGGGTTTGAGCCCTGGGCTGGGAAGATCCCGTATGCCGTGGAGCAACTAAGCCTGTGTGCCACGACTACTGAGCCTGAGCTCTAGAGCCCGTGAGCCACAACTACTGAAGTCCGCGTGCCTAGAGCCCGTGCTCCACAACAAGAAGTCACCGCAATAAGAAGCCTGCTCACCGTCACGAAGAGTAGCCCCTGCTCGCCGCAACTAGAGAAAGCCCATGACCCCGTGCAGCCATAAATAGATAAATAAATAAATTTAAAACAAAAACAAAGAGCGAAGGTTGGAAGCAACATGTGTCCATCGACAGATGAATGGATAAAGAAGAGGTGGTACATATATAAAATGGAATACTGCTCTATAAAAAAGAATGAATTTTTGCCATTTGCAGCAACATGGATGGATCTAGAGATTATCATACTAAGTGAAGTAAGTCAGACAGTGGAATACAAATATTGTATGATATCACTTATATATGGAATCTAAAAAATAAACTAGATTTGAATAATGGTATTCATAATTTACACATAAAAGTGAATATCAAAAAAAGAGGGAAGGCAAGAAAGGCAGAATCATTACAGAAGAGAATAGATGCCTACTTATGGAGGAATGATGGAATAACTGATTCCTCTGAGCTGGTTGGTTTCTTGTCCTGAGTTATGAAGGACTATTATTAATTCCTGAGCCCTGAACAGGAAGCTGTTGAGAAGGGTTTTCTGTGGCTCTTCATTTCACTGGGCACACATTATAATACCATTTTATTACCTATGTTAATTTAAGCAGTTCTTATGGCTAAAAGATTGTATAGGATCACGGTGTGCAGTTTTGGAAGTTTTTTTCATATAACCATGAATTATGAACATCTTATTATGTCAGTTAATGTATTTCTAGAATACATTTTTTCCTGGCTGCATAGTAGTTCTTCTCATGGGTATACCATAATTTATTCAAATCATCCCCTTTTCTTAGATATTTAGAGTGTTTGTGATTGTGGGTACTAAATAATACTGCAATGAACCTCTCTTGGCTATAGTTATTAGGATAAATTCCTAGGAACTTTGTATGTCAAAAGACATTATCATTTTTAAGAAAAATTTCTCCCTAGAAAGTCGTACTAATTTATATGCTTACTATAAGCATATAAAATTACCATTCACTTTTATTCATATCCCTGTCAATACTGGGTAGTAATGTTGCATTAAAAAATTAACCTCATGGAAGATAAATAATCTTATTCCTTCAATTGCAATTTACTGAATAACTGGTAAATTTAAGACTATTTTTACGTTATTAGCCATGTGTATTTAGTTTCTTTTTGGATTACCTGTTCATATTCCCTTACAGTATTTCTACAAATGTAATTTTCCCTCATTTTTGTGTGTCAGAACATTTGTGTAGTAAACTAGTAACTCTTTGTCCTAACGTTTAATTTTTTTCTCATAGATTATAATTCAACTTTCATTAAAAAATGATATTTATAACATACAGGCTTTTTATAAATTTATATTGAAGCATATCACTTTATATTTTGAGATTCTTTCTAGATTATATGATTCTGTTATGTGACATAAATCTCCAGGGGGAAATTTAAAAAAATTTTTTCTCATTGGGTAATAAGAAATACCAATTAAAGATTAAAAATCAGATAACTTCAGGCGGTTTCACATAGTAATATTATACGTATTTGAAAGTTTCATTACTTAACTGATATAAAATAACAAGTAGCTAAATATGTGAACTGAACCTTTTTGAAGTTTTATAACATGATTCTCTTGTAATCACAAATGTGTTATTAAACTCTCAAGAGGCATATCTTGTGATATGTTCAAAATGGTATGGATGCTGTATTTCCTCATAATACGTGTAATTTTATGCATAAAAGTATATATTCAGATGTCAAATTACTTAGAGAAAATAAGTGATGGGAAGAAAGAAAATTACTAAACTAAATCACATGGAGTCAGACTATCAAGGAAATCTGCATATACCCTTGATGTCAGAAAAACCTTTTACAATAGATCTGATAAAAGTTATTGTTTACTTGGTTTTCCTTTTACCCGTTATTTCCTCTGGGAATAGTTCAGATGATGCAAGAGCATTACTGCAGACAGGATGGCTCTGCTTACTGTAATGTTGAATTCATCACAAGTTTAAAAAAATAGTTTCAAAAATTCTCAAGTAAACATTTGTTGTGGGAGCATCAGTGGAAGATTTAATCGTGAACACATTTTTGAGAATTATTTCAAATATGTTTTACGTGTCTTCCTTATAGTTCTGCGTTGCTCTGATTAATTTATATTTGTAACTCTTTACCATAAGAATGCTCTAGAGTGTGCATATTGTATTTTCCATGATACAAAATTAGCTGAAAAAAATCTGTTAGGAAAGAAAAGATAGAGTGGAAACACACACACACACACACACGCACGCATGCACGCACGTGCTCATATAAGTACATAATGATGGCTACACTATCTTCCATTTCATACACTAGTTGTAAGTTTCACCTTAAAAAATGTATGGAAAAATGTATAGTACTTTTCTCTGCCATCATTTTACTAGCTGATTATAAGCTATAGTGTTCTACTTTCTCCTTATTTTAGAATTCTAGTCCTGTGTTTCCAACTAAACTACAAATTCTTATGTTTCCTTATATAATCTACATAAAGTAGCATATTTTCAAAAGTAGGTATATCAGGTGCCATACAGTTCCTTTGCTGGAACAACCCAATTATCCAAGTGTAGCTCATGACAGATATTAGACACATTTTACTATTCCCTTATTTTATATTCACCTGCAAATAGACCTTGAAAGCGTCTTAAGAGGGTCTAGTTGGGGAGTCCAGTTACTTGCATTCCTTTTACTGAAGAATGTGCATCTTTTATGTGAAGTGATCCTTTCTGTTAATGTGTAGATGATAACCTGTAAAACTAGATTATGTGAAGCTAGGTTTCCTTTGCATCAATATCTGATCAAATCCTAATAATAAACTTGTTGGTTTGGTATTTTCTAGTCACAGTTCTCAGAAGGAACTGGGAATCAAAGAGGTTAGTTTGCCCAAGGACACACACTAGTAAGGTGGATTCATATTTCAAAGCAGTGTCATTCTGACTCTGAATCCCATGCATGTTTCCACAAAACCATGTTGGTAGATCACTGAAGCTTGGAAGGATGAGAAAACCCTTCACTGAACTGAAGCTTGCAGAATGAAGTTTACTGGGCCTGTGTGTAAGCGAGGAAAGGGCATTTCAGGCAAAGGACATAGCATAGATATATGCCACATGCAAAGGCTCTTGGTGAGGCTCAGGGTTTCTAAGTCTCTGCACTGTTGACATCTGGGACTGGATAATCATTTGTTGTGGGGGCCTGTTTTGAACATTGAAGGGTCTCTATCCACTAGATGCCAGTGGCACCACCACACCTAGTTGTGACAACCAAAAATGTCTTCAGATATTGCCGAATGTTCCCTGGGGAGCAAAATTCACCAGATTGAGAACCACTCATTTGAAGTGTAGAAATATGGTGGGAAGCAAATGTGTCATTAGGGCCATATCTATTGAAGAAGTAGGGAATGGAAGTGGAAATGTCTAAACAAGGAGTTATGTGATCAGATTTTCATTCTGGAATGCTGAGTAGCAGTTAGAAAATTATAGAACAGTCCAAGGAAGAATTAATGGGGGGCCCTAAACTAGAACAGTGGCTGTAGGAATGGAACGGATGGAAGAAATCTGAGAAAAGTCTTAGCTGATTAGACTTAGGGGTTGGCGTTGGGATTGAAAAAAGTGAAGTTGCTTTAGCGAAAGAAATAAGGAATCTCATTTTGGGCATGTAGATTTAGAGGGGCTAGTAGTATATCAAGGAAGAAATACCTAGTGAATATTTCTAGATCTTAGAAAAGAGCCCCAGAGGTTATCAACGTTTAAGTGGGAGTGGATCCTGTGGGAAAAGATGAGAAGATGAATAGAGTGAGAAAATGAAATGCTTAAGTAGAGAACCATGTGAAACATTAACAATTAAGTTAAGAGGTCTTAGAATAGGAGGTGCCATAAAGACTAGAAGGAGTTGCCGACAAGGTAGGAGAAAGGAGGTGTCACAGATACTGACGATGTAGGGAACAACAGTGCCAACTGTTGATGAATATTCGTGTAAGATAACTCAACGTGGTTTTTGTTCTTTGGTAGCATGGAAGTCTTTAGTAACTTTATTAAGAGCTGTTATAATAGAGTGGAAAAGATAGAATCCAGTTTGCTTTGGGCTACTCAGAAGCCCACGGAATCTAAGCATGAAGAGAGTGAAGCACTACTTCCTCTGAGCTCACAATAACACATTACTGTGGGAGACTCAAGCTACTCCTATTGTTTTGGCCGTGAGATATAAATGGACTGTTACAAACAGGCGTGACATATGAGGGTCCGGAAGTAATTCATCCACTGCACTCTGTGTTAACAGGGCCCATGTAAGAACATTTTGTCCAGGTTTGTTCACATCAACTTCAAAAGAACTTGTAGACATTTGTTAAAAATGATCAAAGGTACAGAAAATAACTCCTATGGAGGAAAGCTGTTTTGTGGGTATTTTTAGCGTATAAGTGGAAAACTTACTGTGTGACTTCATTACAGTTTTCTAGAATATGAGAATTTGGACAAGATGCATATTGGATATTTCCATGCTCACATAAGAGAAATGGGCTTAAATAAAACAAGAAAGATGTTCTGGAAATGGCTATCAAAGGAGGTTTTGAGATTCATATTTTTCAGAAGATAGTGTCCATTATGTAATGTAAGAACTATTCCATTAAAAAGGAAATTTACCAAGTAAAATGCACTTCCTTGATTTATTAATATTAACTTTCAGAGTTTTGATTTACATGCATTAACTTCCAAGAATCAGGTACAGTGCTTTGATTTATACATCATGCATGTAAAAGTTTTTATTAATGAATCCTAAATTTTAAAGTTGTGATTTAGTATGTTAGTTTATAAATCTTATCTTTAAACTTCCAATTTAGTGCTGTGATTTATGGGTGTCAAGTTTCATGCTATTTATGAATCATAATGTTAAAGTTCTGATTTAATATGGTAGTTACTGTAAGAAGCATTAGTGCGATAAAATGCAATTCTTAAGAGACTAAGATAAAGCTGATCGATATTCCTATATGCAGCACCCTGTACATAGGCTCAGTTACAAAGCCATCCTCAGTGGTGTATTTTGAATAGAATGCTACGATAAGCCTGGAAGAGAATTCAATAGACTTTTAATAAATCGTGTTGAAGGAACTGTCTTCCCTTTTAATTAGACCCTTCATGGTAAAAGTGAGCAGTTTCAATGTGTGGCTATGGAGCGCTTGCAGTGTGGCTGGCTGGTCAAAATCGAGATGTGCTGTAAATGGAAAATACAGATCAGATTTTGCAGAGGGAAAAAATGTAAAATATCTTGACAATTTTTATGAGTTACATGGAATTATGATATTTTAGATAGATTAGCTTGAACATAGTAAACTTCATTTGTTCCCGAAGTGTGGGCTTCAGTAGTCGCAGTGTGTGAACTCAGTAGTTGTGGCTCGCGGGCTCTAGAGCACAGGCTCAGTAGTTGTGGCGCACAGGCTTAGTTGCTTCGAGGCATGTGGGATCTTCCCAGAACAGGGATCGAACCTGTGTCCCCTGCATTGGCAGGTAGATTCTTAACCACTGTGCCACCAGGGAAGTCCCCCTCGCCCCGGTTTTTTAAGTAAAAATTAAAGACACACTTTTCATTTTCACCAAGGACTTTATTGAACAATGTATTCACCCTTTTGTTCCACTACCTTCTGCCATTTTTCAGGCAACTCGATAATTCCATCTTCCCAAAACTTTTTATCTTTTTGAGCAAAGAAATGTTCAGGCACCTTTTACAGTCTGCTAGGGAATTGAAATTTTTTCTATTAAGAGAATTTTGTAAAGACTGAAATAAGTGGAAATCCGAAGGTGCGATGTCTGGCGAATAAGGCACATGAATCAGAACTTCCCAGCCAAGCTGTGACAGTTTTTCCCTTCCAGTCCCACCATATACACATCACCTTCTTTGGATGAAGACCGACCTTTGGTGTGGTTGGTTGTGGTTCATTTTGCTTGCCCCACGATCTCTTCCATTCCACACTGTTGTACAGTTGTACAGATCGTGTTGTACACGATCTCTTCCATTCCACACTGTTGTACAGTTGAAATGAAACAAATTTCATCACCCATCACAATTTGTTTTAAAAATAGAACGTTTTCATTACATTTCAGTAGAGAATTGCTTGCGGAAATATGGTCAAGAAGGTTTTTTTTGCTTAACTTATGTGGAACCCAAACATCAAAGCGATTCACATAACCAAGCTGGTGCAAATGATTTTCAGCACTTGATTTATATATTTTGAGTATGTTGGCTATCTCCCACGTGGTATAACGTTGATTGTTTTCAATTATTGTTTCAATTTGATCGCTATCAGCTTCAACTGGTCTACCCTACCATGGAGCATCTCAGTGAGAAATCTCCAACATGAAACTCCACAAACCACTTCTGACACGTTTGATCAGTCACAGTACCTTATCCATACACTGCACAAATCTTTTTTTGCGTTTCAGGTGCATTTTTACATTTCTTGAAATAATAAAGCATAATATGCCGAAAACGTTGCTTTTTTTCTTCCATCTTCAATATTAAAATGGCTACACTAAAGTTCACCAATTTTGATAAGTCTTTTTTTAAATGCACACTGATACATACAATCTAACAAAATTGTTTGGAATGAAATTAAAGACAACTAAGTCCTACTAGAGCCACCTTACGGAAAAACCAAAGGAACCTTTTGGCTCACCCGTTATGTTTCCATTGAACAGCAGGGCTCTAGTCCTTCCACTGTCTTTCAGAATAAAAGCACGTGCGAACTGCCGTCCTTTCCCAAAAGTTCATTCATGATGTTATGATCAGCGTACTAAAAGGAGAAAGGATGGTCAGACAGGAATATAATTTGTCTCCCTTTACCCTGACCAACTTGATTCTCATTAAGTGAGATATATAACTTAGAGACAAACATTATTGTTGTTTACTGCATTTGTTTACTGCATGTTGTTTACTTCCTGGAATGGGTTATACTTTCACTTAATCTTTCTAAGTTAGCGTTTATTGACTGCTTACTATGACTTGAATTCTTACGTGAAATGCTTTCTCTATATAATATTTCATTGAATCCACATTATAGCTCTATAAAATGGATACTATTAATACATTGCTACTATTAACATCGACTCTGAGGCACAGATAAGTAACATGATAAAGATCACACATTGCCAGAGTTCAGAGTCGAACTTAGAATCTATTTTCTAGACTCCATACGTTAAACAGCCGTTCAAGGCAGACATTTGGATTCTGCAGCTATAAGCCATGCCCCAACTTGTTTTCTAAAAAGGGATATGTAAAGCGGAAATGTCAGGATCTCAGCCCAAACCCCTTACTTTATACTTTACATTCTTGCCTTTCTTTCTGACTAAAGATATGTTAGGAAAACCAGCCAAGGCAGTCTGAGCAAGGGGTAGGTTTGTCAGGCAAGCTATCTGGTCACGCCAACCTCCAAAGCTGGGGCTCCAAATAAATCTAGTGGAACACAAAAGCAGTCAGTATTCTGAAGATACGATGGAGCTTTTCTGTTCCTGTTTTCCTAACAGAAATGGCCATTTGTGGCCTTTGGGGACTTCTGCCTTAATTAGAAGTAACCACTCAGGTGATGGTAGCTTATCTAATCCTGCCTTTCACATGTTTCTGAAAAGGAGAGCAGCAGGTTGGCAGCTTCACGTTTTTAATTTGGTAGTGTTCCATGTAGCTTTTTAAACCACAGTCATTCTGCTTTGCTTTACTACAAATCCAAAAGCAAACTCTAACTTTGCTTTGAATGTTCCATTCTCAAGAGATAATATGTAGAGTTCAGAGAAATTCACTGAAATATTTAATAATAATATACTTGGAATTGGAAGATGGAGTTTTGAATTTAAATCTGAACCAGAAAATATCTTTTAAGCTCACTGAAGGAAAAATAGCACCTTGATGTGGAGTGACCATAACAATATCCAAAAATCCCCAGACAGTCAAAGCAATAAATACAAAAAATCTGTTACTAAAAACTAAAACACTCATGATGACAAAAAGTAAAATTTAATAACACCTCCTGTTGTTGAAGTGAAAATAACTATATTTAAAAGTTCTGACTAAAAATAGAGATAATGCACAGTATTTTTTCTTTTTCATAGATGTAAAAAATATAATGAAGTGTTAGATGTAGTAGTCCGCACGCACAAAAGGTCAAGATAAATTGTGAGCAAACTAGGACTCTAAAGACATTTTAGTATCTTCTGAGTTAAATTCCTCGAGGCCGTTACCAAATAAAAATTTAGTTGTCTTGTGCAATGTAATAGCTATTCTTTGCTTGCTAGCTAGCACAAAAGCACTATATAACAATGAGTTTGAATGTTCTTTTCAGACATTGTCAAGGATCATTCCGGGACCAATAATTTCACCATCAATGAAAGCTTTAATTAAAGCAGGGAAAAATAAAAACTGCAATAAATGGCATACTAAACTTCAACTCTGTATGCATGTCCTAGCAATGTTAATTTTTTCATTCAGAGAGAAAGTATGATAAAGTGCTCAACACATGTCACTTATTTTTATTTAAATTTCAAGTTTCAGAATATTATGTCTGGGTTATTCCTTAGGATATATTATATAAACACCATTGATATATGCTGAAGAAAATAAACATTAAATCAAGTGGAGATGATAGATCAGGATACAAGAGTGAGACTAGGTTTTAGTCGTTGACATGTGCACTGATCATTTCAACTTTTAACATTTCATAATCTCACCAAAGCTCACACAGCTTCCCAGATCCTCTTATCATTTTCCTTGGTTGAAAAGTATCATTTCACATCTGCCAATTGTCTGTGGTTCCCAGTTTTCACCTGAAAATTCAGCAGGATATTAAGTTTCTGGAGGGTCCTGACTAGAAAATATGTAATAGATTGCATTCTTGTTTAGAAAATCTTCGCTCCTCTCCCTCACCCCATCATAGAAGGAGTGTACTTCACTGCCCCATTGATGATGGGTTCACCATGTGATTTACTCTGACCAGTGGACCAGTGGAATGTGGAGGGGAATGACAATATGCCAGTTTTAAGTGGAGGCAGTCCTGAAGAGAAGGTTTTTTTTTTTTTTTTGAGTTATATTTCTTTCTTTATTTTTATTTTTTTTCCCATTCTATGGGTTGTCTTTTGACCTTTTTTTAAAAAAATTTTATTTATTTATTTTTGGCTGTGTTGGGTCTTCGTTGCTGTGTGCAGGCTTCCTCTAGTTGCGGCGAGCGGAGGCTGTTCTTCCTTGCGGTGCCCAGGCTTCTCATTGTTGTGGCTTCTCTTGTTGCGGAGCATGGGCTCTAGGTGCACGGGCTTCAGTAGTTGTGGCATGTGGGCTCAGTAGTTGTGGTTCGCGGGCTCTAGAGCACAGACTCAGTAGTTGTGGCACACGGGCTTAGTTGCTCCGCGGCATGTGGGATCTTCCCAGGCCAGGGCCCTAAACTGTGTCCCTTGAATTTGAAGAGAAGTTTTAAGAGGCACTGAGAATTTCTGTTACACTCTGACCCCTGCATGAGAACACTTCATTATAGGTAGGAGGTGTTTCTTCAACTCTGAGTCCCAAAATAAGAAGTCACTTGAACCTGAAAACTACCTGAAACTGAGTTATCACAGCTAACCTACAGATCCATGATCAGGAAATAAAAGGTTTCTTGTGAACCAATGAGATTTTTGAGTTGAATATTATAGAGAATTATCATAGTAAAAGCTTTTACAGAATGTAAGGAGAGTGAGGGCTGTCAATCTAAGGACGATCTTGGAATTCCCACAGTCAGGCCAACAATTATATAAGATGGTAAGAATTAGAACTTGGATTTGTCACGTGATATTCACAAGCTGAGAAAAGTGGAAATAGTTATATAGGGTACAAGATAGGACAACGGCCTTGCCATTTGTGTCACTATGTCCAAGTATTTAATAAAATATCTAGATATTGCGATATGTCTGTCTGGCTATCTAGCTATCATTTATCTGGTTCCAAAGCCCATAAAACCATATAACAACGGAAGCAAACTCTTTTAGAGAACTCTTTGGTAACTTGCCCAATATAATGGTGGATGTAGGTGGACACAGTCTCTGAGTACCTTTCTCCACGTGAGAGTAAGTCAGTGCTAGAGACAAAGCAGTGCCTGAAATTCCTTTTTTTAAATTAATTTTTTTTGGAGTGTAGTTGATTTACAATGTTGTGTTAGTTTCTGCTGTACAGCAAAGTGAATCAGTTATACATATACATATATATATATCCACTCTTTTTTAGATTATTTCCCTATATAGGCCATTACAGAGTATTGAGTACTGTGCTATACAGTAGGTTCTTATTAGTTATCTGTTTTATATATAGTAGTGTGTATATGTCAATGCCAATCCCCCAGTTTATCCCCCCACCTTCCCCCTTGGTAACCATAAGTTTGTTTTCTACATCTGTGACTCTATTTCTGTCTTATAAATAAGTTCATTTGTACCATTTTTTTAGATTCCACATATAAGCAATATCATGATATTTGTCTTTGTCTGACTTCACTCAGTATGGCAATCTCTAGGTCCATCCATGTCACTGCAAATGACATTATTTTGTTCTTTTTTTATGGTTGAGTAATATTCCATTGTATATATGTACCACATCTTCTTTATCCATTCATCCGCCAATGGACATTTAGGTTGCTTCCATATCCTGGCTATTGTAAATAGTGCTGCACTGAACATTGTGGTACATGTCTCTTTTGGAATTATGGTTTTCTCTGGATATATGCCCAGGAGTGGGACTGCTGGATCATATGGTAGCTCTATTTTCAGTTTTTAAAGGAACCTCCACACTGTTCTCCATAGTGGCTGTAACAATTTACATCCCCACGAACAGGGTAGGAAGGTTCCCTTTTCTCTACACCCTCTCCAGCATTTATTGTTTGTAGATTTTTTGATGATGGGCATTCTGGCTGGTGTGAGGTGATACTTCGTTGTAGTTCTGATTTACATTTCTCTAATAATTAGTGATGTTGAACATCTTTTCATTTACTTTTTGGCCATCTGTATGTCTTCTTTGGAGAAATGTTTTTTTAGGTCTTCCACCCTTCTTTTTTTTTTTTTTTTTTTTTTTTTTGCGGTACGCGGGCCTCTCACTGTAGTGCCTCTCCCATTGCGGAGCACAGGCTCTGGACGCGCAGGCTCAGCGGCCATGGCTCACGGGCCCAGCTGCTCTGCGGCATGTGGGATCTTCCTGGATTGAGGCACGAACCCGTGTCCCTTGCATTGGCAGGCGGACTCTCAACCACTGCGCCACCAGGGAAGCCCTTCCACCCATTTTTTGATTGGGTTATTTGTTTTTTTATATAGAGCTGCATGAACTGTTTGTATATTTTAGAGATAATCCCTTGTGGGTTGCTTCATTTGCAAATATTTTCTTTCATTCTGTGGGTTGTCTTTTTGTTTATAGTTTCCTTTGTTTTTACACACTGTATCTGCTCTTGAGTCACAACCCCCATATTCTTCAGAGAGTATCTTGCATGTTGGGTCATGTTAAAATACATTTAGACATGTAACTCCCATGATATTACATGCCCTTGAATTTTAACTGAGGGTATTTGTCAAGTTCTAAGGAATCTGTTATAATTCAGATTCAATTTCACAGGCCTAGAAGTTGCATGCTGGGGAGTTCTCTTGGCTGAGTAACGTCTTGATGAAAAATCTGGGTTAGGGACACTTCTCTGTGCTTGTTTCCTTGTATGCAATTGCTTATTTGAGACTATATTAACCAGCATGGTCAGGATTAACTTATAAATTATCGTTAAGGATTTTGAAAAGATGAAGTAACACAAAAATGTATTATGATGTCCTAAGATTACCAAATAGATCATTTTTTTTCTAAAAAAAAAAAATCCAGTGATTACACCTTTGAAATACATTTTGACTGGCTCCCCAGCAATCATTGATTTCTGTTATATGCAGGTGTTGAATCCTCAAAGAGAACCAAGGCCAAATGTTTGATATCCTGGAAATGCTTTCAGTTTAGTGATACGTTCTAGAGTTTATACATTTCTTTGAACCAAATCTCACCATTTGGTAATTTCGTCATTTTATAATTTGAAGTTATACACAGTCCACAGTTTTGCCACCAAGTGTTCTTAACATCAGTGATAGAAAGTCAATAGAATTCTGAATCTTTTGGTTGAAAATAACAGAAAGTAACTCTGGCTAGCATCACCAATAGAAGATAATTAGCAGGATGCAGGAAGAGCTTAGAGCACAGTGGACCCCTGCAGAAAGAGTCCAAGCACCTAATCGATATGAGTGCTTCAATTAGTATAGCTCCCCTAATTCCTATCTTCTTTCCCTCTTGTAATTAGCAGGGAAAAAGTATCTGATTAGCCTAGTTTTGATCCTGGTTCCACCCCAAGGTCATTCAGGTATTACTAAAAAGCTGAGGCCACAAAATATGGAGGAGGTTCCCAGCAACCAGGCAGTTATTAGAGAAAGGAAAGTCTTTGGAAGCTGGACCAGGCAACTACTATAAGAAATACCCTTTTCAAATTCTCTAATGCAGGCTCTGCTTTGATTGGAGGTTGTTTTGTGTCTAAAGTTTAAGTATAATAAAATTTAGAGTTGATCAGCAATGGCAGAAACATGGTAAATACAGTTAGTCATTTAAAATAGTAAAACACAATTTTTAATGTAAAAAGGGGACATAAGTGTTTCCTCCCTCCTTCCTTTTTTCCCTTCCTTTTCCCCTCCTTTTCCTCTTCCTCCTCCTCTACCCCCCATTTTTAATATAAGGACTGGTGATGGATATAGTATGCGTATACACATGTGCAACATAAACACACAAGTTTGCCAAGCTGTTTTGTACTTGCCCCTTTATAATGTGAACACAATTTCAGTTCTCATAATGAGCCAGTATCTGCACACAGGTCACTTTCCTCAGCCCCACTGTTCTTCTACTCAGTCTGAAATCTTCTCTTTCCCAAACAGTCACAATGCTGTAATCCCAGTGTGCATTGTTTATTCCAAATACATCTATTGCTATCCTTTTTTTAAAATTTAGAAGGCTTTGGGGAGGTGATTTATTTGGCATATATCTTTCTTTTTAAGCTGTCAAAGAAAATTTGGACTAATGTCTTATGTGCTCACTAAATTTGCTTCTAGCAAGCTGATTCATCCAGATCCATTCCCTTGACCTTAGTGGTACATCTGTGATAGTTGGGGCAATACATGTTTGTTGCTGTTAACAATGGTGATTTAGAATTTCTCCATCTGAATAGCTCTTAAAAAAATAAGAGCCAATACAACTTTTATTCTTTCCACAGCCTCAGTCAAGGATACAGTTGCCTAGAAAGAGAATGAAATACGTTGTGGAAGGAAACAATTAGTGTGAATCAGTTCTTTATTCTGCTGACACTGTTGTGGAGAGGTGATACATTGCTTATAACTATCCAAGTCCTTCTTAGCTTGTTGGAAATTCATAAAAATAATGATCAGCTTACTAGCCTAGACTTTTAAATAACAAATTAGATTCTCTGTAGGCCATTAGACTATTAGAATAAATATTTATTGACATTGACTATTGAAATACATTTAAACTTTTAAAACAAGTTAGATATATTTGAGCCTGTATTTACTTCTCCTCCCATCTTAAATTACATTTAAATTATCCAAGAAATATGAAAACAGCAAATGATGCCATTTAAAGGCCAGAAACTTTGAGTAATTTCTGAAGATTTGATGTAACCATTTAAAATTTCAATACAAACAAAGTGTTGCCAATATATAGAGTGGACAGGATTCCATAATGACATCAATAGAGCACAGGAACTTGCTTCCAGCCATTAGTTTGAATAAAGGAGGGCCCTCAGGAATGATTTTAGGGTACCACACAAAAAGAATGGGTTGTATTCTCAAGCTCACATGACATAGAGAATGCTATTGTTTGTTTCCCTCTCAAAGATGATGGTCACGTCACTCAGAGAGCTCTTGCAGCAACCCAGATAATGTCAATGTCAGGCTTCCACAACAAAACTAAACACACACACACACACACACACACACACACACACACACACACACACA
>NW_021703779.1:24754000-24787867 GCF_005190385.1 Monodon monoceros | reverse complement strand
ACACACACACACACACACACACACACACACACACACACACACACACACACACACACACACACGGGAAAATAAAAGATACTGCCCCTGTGTGATAGCTACCTCCACATTTCTAAAGGACATCGGAGTTCTGGCCAAATACAGGGCTCCCAAGCTGAGACTTGTTGAGCCAAGGGGTAAAGTTTTGCCTGGAACAATGGCAAAGAGGAAATCTTGATCCCAAGAAGGTCTAGGGAATTTTCTCCAGTGGTGCCTCTATATGCAATACTGAAAATTAACTGCACACCAAAGTAATAAAATTATCTGCATTAGATTGCTTTCAGAGTCACATTTTAGCAAAATAAAAACAAAATACGAACTTCTGTCTCTTTTGTCTAGTACTACAAGACTTGAATAACAGACACTTAAGATTTCTTGTAAAATCTATCTCTAATTTGAGGAACAAGGAGAAAAAGGAGAAATGAGCAAGGACAAAGGGAAAAATATAAATATTCTATCATGTTGCTGACTCCAAATAGATATTCTCCTGTGGAAAAACAGAAGAAACATTTAAAAATCTCTAATTTTTGCCAGAGGAAACCAGTGACGCACAGTTACTAGTCAAGTGAAGCCTTTCTGGATCCCTTACTACTCTTGCCCCCTCTCGCCTTATTACCAGAGGAGCCAGATACAACCTGAAAATGGGGGAGGAGGGCAAAAATGCCAGGAGGGATTTATTATAAAATAAAAGAAGCAAAAATAATGTTTTGATAACGAGATAATTTTGTGGAGGAAGAAATAACTTTCTAGCTCACACTGCACAGCAATTTCCGAGAGAAAAAAGATTTAAATATACAAAATGTAACCCAAAACTAACTTGACAAACACTTGGGAGAATTCTTTTACGACCAAGCATTGGGGAAGATCTTTATACTTTGGCCAAATTTTAGAAACCACATATGAAGGACTGATAATTCAACTACAAACCATTAAAAAATCTGCATAGCAAAAACAAACACAAATCACCATAAAGTCAAAAGACAACAGATTATTTAAAAAATTGCATATTTTTTCTCAAGTAGTAGGAGGATATTCTCCCTAATATCTGAATACTACCCCCCTCCCCCAAAGGTTAATGGACCTAAACAGATAATTTACAGAAAAGGAAATACAAATGGATATTAAATACATAGAAACATACTCTTTTTTGCTGTTAAAAGGACATGAAAATTAAAATACACTGAGATAAGATTTTTACCTCCTGGTTTGGAAAAAAAATGAAAATACATAGTGTTGGCAAGGCTATTGGGAAATACACACTCTCATTCATTTCTGATAGAAATGTATACAACACTCTGGAGGACAGTTTGGCAATATCAGTAATTTCACTTTCTGGAATTTATCCCACAGATATACTCACTGTATGAAAAGATTTTATTTCTCCATTGTTTATAATAAATAGTAAAAAAAATGAATATCTGTCAATAGAATACTGGTTAGATTAATCATGGAAAATCCATCAATAAAATAAAGCTGGATAAAAGGATAGAGAAGCTCTTTATATATTGATAGAGTAAGATCTCTAAGAAATACTAAGTAAGAGCAAACTGAAAAACAGTGTATTGAAGTTGTTTTGTTAGAGGGAGGACATAATTTTCATATTTGCTAGTATTTGCTTTTAAATCTTTGGAAGGATGCACAAGGATTCTTCTTCTTTTTTTGATAGATCTTTATTGGAGTATAATTTCTTCACAATATCGTGTTTGTTTCTATTGCACAACAAAGTGAATCAGTCATATGCATACACATGTCCCCATATCCCCTCCCTCTTGAGGCTCCCCATCCCACCCGTCTAGGTCAACACAAAGTACCGAGCCTATTTTCCTGTGCTATGCTGCTGCTTCCCACCGGCCAACTATTTTACATTCAGTAATGTATATATGTCCATGCTACTCTCACTTCGCCCCAGCTTTGCCCTCCCACCCCATGTCATCAAGTCCAGTCTCTATGTCTACCTCTTTATTCCTGCCCTGCAAATAGGTTCATCAGTACCATTTATTCATTTATTTTTTTAGATTCCATATATATGTGTTAGCGTATGGTATTTGTTTTTCTCTTTGTGACTTACTTCACTCTGTATGACAGACTCTAGGTGCATCCACCTCACTACAAATAACTCAATTTCATTTCTTTTTATGGCTGAGTAATATTCCATTGTATATATGTGACACATCTTTATCCATTCATCTGTCGATGGACACTTAGGTTGCTTCCATGTCCTGGCTATCATAAACAGAGCTTCAATGAATATTGTGGTGTATGTCTCTTTTTGAATTATGGTTTTCTCAGGGTATATGCCCAGTAGTGGGATTGCTGGGTCATACGGCAGTTCTATTTTTAGTTTTTTAAGGAAACTCCATACTGTGTTCCATAGTGGCTGTATCAATCTACATTACCACCAACAGTGTAGGAGGGTTCCCTTTTCACAACACCCTTTCCAGCATTTATTGTTTCTACGTTTTTTGATAATGGCCATTCTGACTGGTGTGAGGTGATACCTCACTGTAGTTTTGATTTGCATTTCTCTAATAATTAGCGATGTTGAGCATCTTTTCATGTGCCTCTTGGCCATCTGTACGTCTTCCTCGGTGAAATGTCTATTTAGATCTTCCACCCATTTTTTAACTGGATTGTTTGTTTTTTTGATATTGAGCTCCATTAGCTGTTTGTATATTTTGGAGATTAATCCTTTGTCTGTTGTTTCATTTGTAAATATTTTCTCCCATTCTGAGGGTTGTCTTTTTGTCTTGTTTATGGTTTCCTTTGCTGTGCAAAAGCTTTGAAGTTTAATTAAGTCCCATTTGTGTTTATTTTTGTTTTTATTTCTGTTACTCTAGGAGGTGGGTCAAAAAAGATCTTGCTGTGGTTTATGTCAAAGAGTGTTTTTCTTATGTTTTCCTCTAAAAGTTTTATAGTGTCTGGTCTTACATTTAAGTCTTTAATCCATTTGGAGTTTATTTCTGTGTGTATGGTATTAGAGAGTATTCTAATATAATTCTTTTACATGTAGCTGTCCAGTTTTCCCAGCACCATTATTGAAGAGGCTCTCTTTTCTCCATTGTATGTTCTTGGCTCTTTTGTCATAATATAGGTGCCCATATATGTGTATGGGTTTATCTCTGGGCATTCTATCCTGTAACATTGATCTATATTTCTGGTTTTTTTTTTTTTTTTTTTTTTTTTTTTTTGCCAGTACCATACTGTCTTGATTATCATAGCTTTGTGGAATAGTTTGAGGTTGGGAAGCCTGATTCCTCCAACTCCGATTTTCTTTCTCAAGATTGCTTTGGCTATTTTGGGGTCTTTTGTGTTTCCATATGAATTGTAAGATTATTTGTTCTACTTCTGTGAAGAATGCCATTGGTAGTTTGATAGGGATTGCATTGAATCTGTAGATTGCTTTGTGGAGTATAGTCATTTTCACAATATTGATTCTTCCAATCCAAGAACATGGTAAATTTCTCCATCTGTTTATGTCATCTTTGATTTCTTTTATCAGTGTTTTATAGTTTTCTGAGTACAGTTCTTTCACCTCCTTAGGCAGGTTTGTTCCTAGGTATTTTATTCTTTTTGTTGCAGTGGTAAATGGGAGTGTTTCCTTAATTTCTCTTTCTGATTTTTTGTTGTTGGTGTATAGGAATGCCAGAGGTTTCTGTGCATTAATTTTGTATCCTGCAACCTTACCAAATTCATTGATTAGTTCTAGTAGTTTTCTGGTGGCATTTTTAGGATTCTCTATGTATAGTATCATGTCATCTGCAAACAGTGACAGTTTTACTTCTTCTTTTCCAATTTGTGTTCCTTTTATTTCTTTTCCTTCTTTGATTGCTGTAGCTAGGACTTCCAAAATTATGTTGAATAAGAGTGGCAAGAGTGGACATCCTTGTCTTGTTCCTGATCCTAGTGGAAATGCTTTCAGTTTTTCACCATTGAGTGTGATGCTTGCTGTGGGTTTGTCATATATGGCCTTTATTATGTTGAGGTAAGTTCCCTCTATGCCCATTTTCTGGAGAGTTTTTATCATAAATGGGTGTTGAATTTTGTTAGAAGCTTTTTCTGCATCTATTGAGATCATATAGTTTTATTCCTTAATTTGTTAATGTGGTGTATCACATCGATTGATTTGCATACATGGAAGAATCCTTGCATCCCTGGGGTAGATCCCACTTGATCATGGTGTATGATCCTTTTAATGTGCTGTTGGATTCTGTTTGCTACTGTTTTGTTCAGGAGTTTTGCATCTATGTTCATCAGTGATATTGGTCTATAATTTTCTTTTTTTGTGATATCTTTTTCTGATTTGGTAACAGGGTGATGGTGGGTTCGTAGAATGTATTTGGGAGTGTTTCTCCCTCTGCAATCTTTTGGAAGAGTTTGAGAAGGATCGGTGTTACCTCTTCTCTAAATGTCTGATAGAATTCGCCTGTGAAGCCATCTGGTCCTGGACTTTTGTTTGTTGGAAGATTTTTAATTACGGTTTCAATTTCATTGCTTGTGATTGGTCTGTTTATATTTTCTAATTCTTCCTGGTTCAGTCTTGGAAAATTGTACCTTTCCAAGAATTTGTCCATTTCTTTGTGTTTGTCCATTTTATTGGCATATAGTTGTTTGTAGTAGTCTCTTGTAATCCTTTGTATTTCTGCAGTGTCAGTTGTGATTTCTCCTTTTTCGGTTCTAATTTTATTGATTTGTGTCCTCTCCCTTTTTTTCTTGATGAGTCTGGCCAAGGGTTTATCAATTTTGTTTATCTTCTCAAATAACCAGCTTCTGGTTTTATTGATCTTTGCTATTGTTTTCCTTGTTTCTATTTCATTTATTTCTGCTCCGATCTTTATGATTTCTTTCCTTCTACTGACTTTGGCTTTCCTTTGTTCTTCTTTCTCTAGTTGTTTTAAGTGTAGGGTTAGATTGTTTATTTGAGATTTTTCTTGTTTCTTTAGGTGAGATTGTATTGCTGTAAAGTTCCCTCTTAGGCCTGCTTTTGCTCCGTCACATAGGTTTTGGGTCATTGTGTTTTCATTGTCATTTGTTTGTATGTATTTCTTTTATTTCTTCTTTGATTTCTTCAGTCATCTCTTGGTTATTTATTAGCACACTCTTTAGCCTCCATGTATTTTGTTTTTTACAATTTTTTTTCCTGTAATTGATTTCCAATCTCACAGCGTTGTGGTCAGAAAAGATGCTTGATACGATTTCAATTTTCTTAAATTTACCAAGGCTTGCTTTGTGACCCAAGATATGATCTATCCTGGAAACTGTTCCATGGGCACTTGAGAGGAATGTGTATTCTGTTTTCTTTTTGGATGGAATGTCCTATAAATATCAATTAAGTCCATCTTGTTTAATGTGTCATTTAAAGCTTGTGTTTCCTTGTTTATTTTCATTTTGGATGATCTGTCCATTGGTGAAAGTGGGGTGTTAAAGTCCCCTACTCTTATTGTGTTACTGTCGATTTTTACTTTTATGGCTGTTAGCATTTGCCTTATGTATTGAGGTGCTCCTATGTTGGGTGCATAAACCTTTATAATTGTTATATCTTCTTCTTGGATTGATATCTTGATCATTATGTAGTGTCCTTCCTTGTCTCTTGTAACGTTCTTTATTTTAAAGTCTATTTTATCTGAGTATTGCTACTCCATGTATAAATTTTAATTTTTGACCCATGTAAAAAAAATTCATTCTAAAATTTTTTAAAAGGTTAAAATATACTAAGAAGAGTAGTAAAAAGTTTTAGAAGAGCAGATGATGATATGATAGTTAAAATAAATAACTTGGAAAATTAATAGAACTTAGAACTTTAAAAGAACAATAAATTAGATGAAATGCTGCCAATTCTGACCTAGAATAAAGAACTAAAGATGAAGCACATGGGATTATGAGTAGGAAAATTATATAACCACATATACAAGGAGTTTCTAAATATAAAAAAGCAGTTGTATGGCAATAAATGTCAATTCCTCTCTCTAGCAATGAAGTTTTTCTAGGAAAATAAAAATTAATAAAAGTGACTGAAGAAGACCCCAGAATGCAGAATTCTGGATTACAGAAGAAATTGAGTGAGATTCTAAGAATTACCTTTGTGGAATATTGCCTGAATGGACATCCATGGATGAGTTCTCCCCAGCCTTTAAGAAACAGACAATTGTAGTGGCATTCTAACAGTCTCACAGCAAAAAGCAAATAGACATTTCTTATTTTGTTTCATAGACCTACTATCATATCATGGTAATATGCCTTCCTAGTGAACAAGTTGAGGTGGTAAACATGTTAGTTCCTATGCTTTTTCCTGGCAATAATTTTATCAGTTATATTCTCAGGTTAAATAAACATGTATACATTTTCATATCATTGTGGCTCCCTTCACAAACATTTTGTTTATGACAGCATCTTCCGTAGAAACTTCTGTTTATAAAAGTTAACTGCCCTAGGAAGTATATTACAAGAGGAATTCCAAGAAGCACAGAGTTTCTCCATGCCTTGTAAAACTATTTCCATTAAAATGAGATTTTTCTGAGCACACAGGTTAACAGATTATGCTCTCCTCCCCCACCGTAAAAGTCATGAGTTTCATTTGGGAGCTAGTTTTTTCTCTTTTAATTATAAAGTGGAATAGTTAAGACATATCTACTTTTAGTTAATCCAAATGAACAAAGGCTGCAAAACAGTTTACTGATATAATCCTTGAGATACATTAGTACATTTTTAAGGCTTACCTAAAAAAGGTGACTCCAAATATATATGATATAACTATAAAATCATAAATATCATTCATTCCATTAAAAATACCATGAAGAAAATCATATCTGTTCTTTACACTAAGAATGGACAAAGGGTAAATAATGTATTATAAGAGCATATTTATATACAGTAGAAGTACTTACAATTAAACTGTTATACAAATTAAGCTATATATATTTCTAAAGAGTGCAAAATTCTGACAAGTGATTTCTTGATGATGCTGAATAAATGCACAGGTTACATACAGAAATAGAAAAAATTCTGTACATAACTAGTTTGAGCTTTGCTATTCAGCACTGTCTAATTTGTAATATGGAGGATGATTGTAGATTCTTTTTTGTAAGCCAAGAATTAAGATTTTCATTGATTAAGGTCCTAAGAAATAATGTCAGTGGTCAAAAATATTTTGCAACTAAAATCCCCCCAAACAGCTATGAACAAGTGGAATTTGAAATTAAAAACACAGTACCATTTATATTTGCACCTCAAGAAAGTGAAGTATTTATATATAAATCTAACAAAATATGTACAAGATCTACAGGAAGAAACTGTAAAACTCTGATGAACAAAATCAAGGAAGTAAATAAATGAAGAGATATTCCATGTTCATGGATAGGAAGACTTATTATTGTCAAGATATCAGTTCTTGCCAATTTGATCTATAGATTCAATGCAATCTCAGTCAAAATCCCAACAAATTATTTTATGAATATTGAAAAACTGATTCTAAGGTTTATATGGAAAAGTTAAGGACTGAGAATAGCCAACGCAATACTGAAGGAGAAAAAAAAATTGGAGGACTGACACTAAGACTTATTATAAAGTTACAGTAATCAAGAAAGTTTACTATTGGTCATAAAATAGACATATGAATCAATGGTACAGAAAAGAGATCAGAAATAGACCCATATAAATATATTCAACTGACCTTTGGCAAAGGAGCAGAGGCAATGCAATGGAATAAACATTGTCTTTTCAACAAATGGTGCTGGAACAACTGGACATCCAATGTAAAAAAGAAATGAACCTAGACACAAATCTTACACCTTTCACAAAAATTAATTCAAATTGAATCACAAACCTAAATATAAAATGTAAAACTATGAAATATCTAGACATGACATAGGAGAAACCCAAGGCGATCTAGGTTATGGTGATGACTTTTTAGATATAACACCAAAGGCACAATCCATGAAAGAAAGAATTGATAATCTGGACCTCTTTAAAATTAAAAATTTCTGCCTTGTGAAAGACAATGTCAAGAGAATGAGAACACAAGACACAGACTGGGAGAAAATACTTGGGAAAGACATATCTGATAAAGGACGGTTATCCAAAATATACAAAGAAATCTTAAAACTCAACAATAAGAAAACAAACCACTTGATTAAAATATGGACCAAAGACCTTAACAGACCCTTCACCCAAGAAGATACACAGATGGCAAATAAGCTTATGAAAAGGTATTCCACATCAATGGTCATCAAGGCAATGCAACTTAAAATAACAGTTCGATGCTACCACACACCTGTTAGAATGGCCAAACTCTAGAACACTGACAACACCAAATGCTGGTGGGGATATGGAGCAACAGAAGCTCTTATTCATTGCTGGTCCAAATATAATGGTACAACTACTTTGGAAGATAGTTTGGTGGTTTCTTAGAAAGCTAACATACTTCTATCATACAATCCAGCAATCACATTCCTTCATATTTACCCAAAGCCATTGAAAACTTATGTTTACACAGAGACCTGCATGCAGATGTTTATAGCTAAACATCTAAATTGTTAAAACTTGGAAGCAACCAAGATGTCCTTTAGTAGGTGAATGGGTAAATGAACTGTAATACATCTAGACAATGGAATGTAATGCTAAAAAGAAATGAGCTATCAAGCCATGAAAATACATGGAGGAAACTTAAGTACATATTACTGAGTGCAAGAAGCCAATCTGGAAAGGCTACATATTGTATGATTCCAACTACGTGACATTCTGGAAAAGGCAAAAGTGTGAAGACAGTAAAAAGATCAGGGGTGGTGGGGTAGAGAGGTGAATAGGCAGAGCACATAGGACTTTAGGGCAATGAAAATGCTCTTTATGATATTACGATATTTTACATTTGTCCAAACCCATGGAATGTATAACATCAAAAGTGAACCCTAAGGTAAACTGTGGATTGTGGGGAATAATGATGTATCAGTGTAGGTTAATCACTTAAAACAAGTGTCCCACTCTGGGGGGATGCTGATAATAGGGGAGGCTATGCGTGTGTCAAGGCAGGGAGTATATGAGAAATCACTCTTAACTTCCCCTTCAATATTTCTGTGATCCTAAAACTCTGAAAAAATGAAGTCTTTAAAAAATCCTGGAACACCCCAAAGAAAGAGTTAGTGGAGGTTATGTAAGATTTAGATACTCCCCTGAGCCACATAGCCATTCTTGTTCAATGTTCACTGTTTCTTCTGATTTAAATGTTTTCTTTTTCTTTGGAAAAAGAGCCTGTAATTCTTACTTTCCACAGTCTAGTCTAATTGAACAACCTTGTCTCTCATCATATTTCACACAGATTTCTTCAGGCAAAAATCCCCCTTTTTCCCCCTACTGAGACATATTCTACTTATTCTAAACTCTATGTCTGCTTTCCTAATTGCTTATACTCAGAACATAATTTACAACATTCACTTCTCAAAATCTTACCAATTCTGGTAGCGCTATCTAATATTTTACTAACTCTGTGATGTGTTCTTTCAAGAACCTAATGACCTGATTTTTTCATATATACATTTTATATTTTGACACATGCATAAGATTAAGTAATTATTTTGTATGGTCTTATTGTGCTCTCTAAATATTTAATGATTGTTAGACTTGTGTCCTAAAAATACTGTGGTGGAAATTTACTGAGGGCAGTATTCTTTGCAAATATACTTTTATATTCATTGCAGTACCTAGCGCATTGTTCAATACTAGTTCTCAAAGTGTGGTTTCTGAAACCATGGCAGCATCATCATGTGGTGTTATGCATTGAAATGTGTTCCCACCAAATTCATATCGTGAAGCCCTAACACCCATTCTGACTCTGGAGATAGGACCTTTAGAGTGGTAATTAAGGTTAAATTAGGTCAAAAGGTTGGGGCCCTAATGTAACTGGTGTCCTTATAAGAGGAACAGACAGTAGAGGATCCCTCTCTCTGAATGTGCCCAGAGAAGTAGTCATATAAGCACATGGTGAGATGGTGGCCACCTACAAGCCAAGAGAAGAGGTCTGAGAATGAAACCTACCTTACTGGCACCTTGATTTGGACTTTCCAGCCTCCAGAACTGTGAGAAGTAAATTTCTGTTGTTTAAGCCGCCCAGTCAAGTGATACTTTGTAATGGCAACCCAAGCAGACCAGTACACTGGGAAGCTTGTTAGAAATGCAAGTTTTTGGGTTCCACCCCAGACCAGAAACTCTGGATTTGAAGATCAGGGGTCTCTGTTGTAACAAGCCCTCCAGGGGATTCTGATGCAAGCAAAAGTTCGAGAACCACTGACTTAACACATTGCTGTGTATGTTAGTACATACTGAGGGATTTGAAGAATGCGTTTGATACTTTGATTAGAAAAACGTGTTCCCTATATAGGTTTGAATCGTTATGAGTTTGATATACATTCTTAAGCCAATTTCACTAGGCGAGCCCATTACATTTTAACAACTACACAGTAGATACCGAGTTTTGAACACTCCTGAATTTTACCATTAAATCCTCATTTGGACATCTAAAGCTATCTCCTTCAAACTGGGCTTCATTTTTTCACTGCTCATTTGTCCCTCTCGTTGTTGTTATTCATTTCTTCTCTGCATTTTTGTAGTGTGGAAAGGGCTGCAGGAGATTAGGATAATTCATTTCCCAACTAAGTAGCTTCTGGCTTTAGTCTTCACATGCAATACTTAAAAAGCTTGAAGACTTTTTAGACAGTCCATGTGAGTATGAAGAAAAGGTTTCAATGGAAATCAAAATGAGTTAGTGAGAAAATCTGCACCCTGTTGATAGTGGCACTTTTGTTCTGAGGGCTTGGTAATACGAGAAATTGAAGAATGCCATTAGAGTTATTGACTTGAAACATATCCAGCATTACTTTGTAAAAGTGTTCTGTACTGCAGACAGAATATATTTTTAATAGTCAGACACTTTGCCATATTCACTGCATAAATATGATTTGAAATGTTATGGAAAAGATGACATATAAACATGTACCATTATGCACACTCAAAAAAAGAACTTGCCATTTGCCCTTCTTTAGCAATATCCTCTCCTAATTATGGAACACAAAAGTTGTATTTCTACAGTTTGTCATTGTGTGAAAGGAACCTCAAGTAAAATTCAGTCCTCCCAAACATTTAAAGATTTATAATTAACGAGCTGTCTGCTGAACAATTGAGTTTATTCATGATGCAAGTCATTCACCTTCAAATGCCTTTTTCCATGACAGATTGAAAAAAAGAGTACGAATCAAGTATTCCTCTGTAATTCAGATTATAAAATATACTAAATAATTGCACCAACTCATACTTTGAAAGCCCATGAATACCTTTGTTTAAAAAAATCGTGACACAATGTTCATGAAACCCAAAGTTTTCTAAAAGTGAAGGTTTCCTTTTATACTTTAAAATCCTCTTGAAATGTTTTCTAGTGCAGTGTGACCTCAATTCCAATTAAGATGAACTCACTAAATTTCAGTAGATTGTGACTCCTTGTTGGCAGCACCCATGTCGTATTTTTCTTTGTATCCCCCAACAGATAGCACGGGGCTTGAAACATAGCTGTTTCTAAACATTATTGAATGGTTTTGATTTAATAGAGATACAAAGAAAGCTCAGTATGGAATCCCTATAATTTGGCTGAGAAATGCTTATTTCCTAGATTTGCATAAACTAGCATTTATTGAGAAAGTGCACATAATTAAATTGAAAGAATGAATTGCAGCAGGGTTTCATTACCAAAAATCATGATATGGTTCGTTGAATTTTCCAAACTGTCAATCATATATTATCCTCCTCACTAGTGCTATCAGCAGTGGATCAAAATTTCAAATCTTTCTGCTAGTGTGTGTGTGTGTGTGTGTGTGTGTGAATGTGTGTGAATAAGGTATACCTGTATATGTGTGTATATATGTATATGTGTATGTATGTGTGTGTGTATATATATATGTGCCTTAAGTAGGCCATTGTGTTCAATTTAGGAGAACAAGTGGCTCAGACAATTCATCACTAATAATTATTTTGTCTTATGAGTTGAAAGGTAGGAGTCAATTTGAATGATTCCGCTCATGATTTTCCTGTGGATTACAATTCACTTGAAGCTCTTTTCTGGATTTGACTTTTTTCTGACTGATAACTTTTTTAAAATGTTTTTGAGGGAAGACTGCCTTTTCTGACTTTGGATATGAACTTTTTCTCCTACTTAGAAAGGTTTTAATTTAGACCTTTTAAGTCTGCATTTGTATCTGTTGGAAACTCATTTTGGAAAGACCATACTTTCTTTTTCATGACTCTCATTTGAAACTTTGGATTGTTTTGTGATAATTGAATTTTTAAATGTAATCTTTCTTATAAATGTTAACTTTAACTTTTTAAAAAATAGTTAAAATTTTTAATTAAAAAATTCTGACACATGATCAAATTTTTTTCAGTAATTTGTTCCTCTGTGAAATAAATCAGTTAAAAGGGAGTCCCAAGGCTGGATGTGTGTTTATGTAGAGAGGTAGTTTGAGTACAAAAACATCTTCAGATCATCTCTATTATTCAGGTGTATTTTTCTAAGAGTAAAGGTTGTGCAAAATCACAATGGAAGATTGAGGGTGGGACAGAGACATTAGGCAGCAGAGTTATAACAGGCAGTTTGGGGGCTTCCCTGGTGGTGCAGTGGTTAAGAATCCACCTGCCAATGCAGGGGACACGGGTTCAATCCCTGGTCCGGGAGGATCCCTCATGCTGCGGAGCAACTAAGCCCGTGCACCACAGCTACTGAGCCTGCACTCTTGAGCCCGCGCTCCGCAACTACTGAGTCCACGTGCCATAACTACTGAAGCCCGCATGCTCTAGAGCCTGTGTGCCACAACTACTGAGCCCTCGTGCTGCAACTACTGAAGCCTGTGCACCTAGAGCCTATGCTTTGCAATGAGAAGCCCGCGCACCACAACGAAGAGTAGCCCCTGTTCGCCACAACTAGAGAAAGCCCAGGCACAGCAACGAAGACCCAACGCGCCAAAAACAAACAAAAAAACCAAAACAAACAAACAAACAAAAAGCAGTTTGGAGACTTTCAAAGACATGACCATCAAGTTAATTGCAATCCACTAGTCTAATCTGATACTGCACTTTTAAAATCTTCACTATCTTTCCTTACCAGCCGTCAGGATTCTCAGTGGAGAGTCATAAAGCCATGAGCCTCTGCCTAAATAGCTTTTACAGTCAATATCATTATCTTCTCTCCTCTTCACCATTCTGCTATACTCCAAGATATCATAATATTTGGAAAAATAAAAATGTCTTCATTGGAGAAGTTTGGAGATTCTTTCTCCGACGTAAAAGAGTTAACCTGGGAAAGAGGTTGTTAAGGAAGTTCTCAAGATAGATTAAAAGAAAAAAATAAACCTATAATTTTCACGATACAGTATTTGCTTATTGGATTTATGCCATAAAAATAGTATGTAGGGGGAAGGGGGTGAATCTTAGTTCAAACAAGCTTGGAAAACACTAGATTAAAGCAAATTGAAGAGATTCCATGGCAACAGGGTTTGTCAGGGCTAAATTACATGGGGAAGCACCAAGCGAGGGATAGACCCCTCCTAATAGGACTTGGAACATTTGAGGGGGGTGAGTATGCTTTTTGTGTATATGTTTTTTTTCCCTAGAGCATCTCTTCATGTACAAATTATTCAAAAGTATGACACATCCGGAAAGCCTGGTAGAGTGCAAAACACTGCAAAAATCACTTTCACATCTGTCACAGCGCAGGAGGGAAGAGATATGAGAACATGTGTATATGTATAACTGATTCACTTTGTTATAAAGCAGAAACTAACACACCATTGTAAAGCAATTATACTCCAATAAAGATGTTAAAAAAAATTAAAAAACAAATCTATCACAGTATTATGGCTTACAGAAAAGAGCGTAAACTTTGGAGTAAGACTTTGTTTTGAAGCTAGACTGTTTCAGATGCTAATTTTATGTAACTTTGGAAAAATTGCTTAATCTCTTTGAGCCTCATTTGTTAGTTTATGGAACAGGGTAAGAAAGTCAGCATCCTGTCTATAATAATTGTGTTCCATTCTCTCTCTTTCTCTTCAAATTAATAATGTCCCTTATGCCTCATGTTCTTTTCTATATTTACATAATTTTTCTTTACTGTGCTTTCATCTGAAATATGATTTCTCTTCTAGTTCACATATGTTTTCTTCTGGATTGTTTATTTTGTAGTTAAACCCATCTAATAATTTCTTAATTTTAGTTACAGTATGTTTCAGTTCTAGAACTGCTGTTTGATTCACTTTTATATATATGCCAGCTCTCTAGTGGAATTTTCCACATTTTTGTTTATTTTAGTGAATATATTAATCATAGTTATTTAAAAATCTGTCTGCTAAAATCTGTATTGGTTTCATCTCTTTCATTTGTATGTACTTTTTTCTCTTAGACTTTGGTCATTTTTGTCTTATCTTTTTAAATGAGTTATAATTTGGGGTGAAATGCCAACCACTCAATGTATTTAATTTTTTCCAACATGCAATTAGAATCAAGGCAAATCATCTCAGTCTCATCATATCTTAATATGACTCAAGGCTGTGTTTTAAACTTTGGAAAATCTGATTTACATTTGTTTGCCTTATTCCTAGGGCGTAGCCCCTTAGAGGCCCTGGGCTCTAATATTTGTCTCCCTAGCACTGTGAGACTACACAGATATCTGCTTGGCATCATAGCCTCTTAGCCTCTGCTTTTTTCCTTAGTTTTTTTGGCCTCTCACTCCATTCATTTCTCAAGGAAAAGGTGAGTACAGATCAACAGCCCTGTAGATCCGAGTTCTTTGATATTCTCAAATTCTGGGGTCTTGACACCCAAAGTATTGACTGTCTTTGTGGCTCTGAACTCCAATGTTTGCCTCTACATCCTAGTGAGATTGCTGCAAGCTGCCACTGTATTTGGTTAGGCTTCAAGACCCAGTGAAGATAAAGGTCTCTAGAGGAAAAATGTTAGCAAGTGCATGTCCAGTCTCATTTCATGTCCCTTATTTCCTGGATCTTGATTCCTCTTTGTCTGTCTGTCTTGGTTGCTCTTTGATGCTTTCACAAAATTGTTTTCTGTATTTTATTTAGCCTGTCTAGTTTGTAGGAAGGCTAGTCTGATACAAGCTACTTTTTGCATAGCCTGTAGCAGAAATCTTTGTTTCTAGAATATTTTAAAGTCCTAAATATTATACAATTAATATATTTTCCTCAAATCCTCACTACTAGATTTTTCTTCCCAAAGACTGTGGTCTTGAAAAAAGTTTTCTGGGTTATTAACTATGTCCTGAGCTGTTCACTAGGCCTTCCTTTTAGATTACAAAAATACTATAAAATTCATTGGTCATATTCCAAATCAAGATATAATTGCTTGATATAATTTCCACTTTAAATTATATATAGAAAGTAAATAAGATTTAAGTTATATTAAACATTTCTGGGAGGTAATCCAGTGTCCTCAAAATGCATCATGAATTTGAAGATGTAAATAAAATTCTTATCAAATCTTTAAAATGGAAGCAAATGCATAAAATTTCTTTGGAAGATTACAATAATAACAGGTAGTTGCAGTGACTTCTGAGAAGGGAGACTGGGGCACTGAGGGCCAGTTGAGAGAAGGTGTCATTAAAGGAGAGTTTTCAACAGCATGTGTTGACTAAAAATAATGAATGATGTGAGAGTTGTGAGTTAAGTTTTATCTGGGGCAAAATGAGAACTATAGCCCAAAGGACAGCACTTCAGATAGCTCTTAGAAACTGCTCCAAAAAGGTAGGGGGAAGTTCAGTGTTACATACGATCTTAGCAAGGGCGGTAAGTGTAGTCAAGCACACATTTTGTCAGAGGCTTGCTTCTAATCCCAAGGAGGCGATGTCTTCATCAATGATTCTAGTGCTTTTCTAGATATGAGGAGATGCAAAACTTGGGCTCATAAAATCTCCTGAAAATATCTAACTATCTGAAGACCCTTTCTGCCAGTTTCTCCCAGAGCACAGAGTGCCTCATGCCTGCTCTCCTCCCTGAACTCCTTGCAGGGGGTGTTGAAGGTGAGCAGCTGCAGCAGCTCATGATTTAATCCTTCTAGAGATAAATGGCAAGTGCCAATTTGTAGTTAGCAGTGTATTATAACAGAAGTTGAGTGTGGTACCTTAGCCAAATCTGAAGTAGGTAAGTAGGTTTGTTTCTTTGTTTGCACAAAACAGGGGATCAATAAATGAGTAAGCAACAGCCAATGCATCTGCTCAGGAGCTGAGATACTTTTTCCTCCCTGCTCTGCATCTCTTGAAGTGTAGGGTTAGTCTTTGTCATTACAGAGATGGCTACTCCACCACTAAGAATTCAGTTTACAATCTAGGCAGCAAAAAAATGAGAAAAATTGTAGGGCAAATTTGCCTGCTATCTGACACTCTTTCTTTTTATCAGGAAAGTAATTTCCTGGAAACTCACCCAGTAACTTATGCTTTTGTCTTATTTGCGGGAGGCAAGCCATAAGGCCCCATTTAGCTTCAAAGGAGCCTGGGGAAGTGCACTGGGTATCCTGAATAAAAGAATTTGTCTTCACAAGAAAAGCATGAGAGTCAATGTAATATAAACAACTAGCATTGTCTATTTTTCACAGTATGTACTTGTATAATGTTTGATTTTTTTAAAGTGTCGTCATTTAAAGCCATTTAAAATAAATTATACATTTTAAGCACAGATGTAAACAATAACAAAAAATTACTGTAGATATTCTGTATGCATGTGTGTGTATGTGTCTGTGTGTATTAAAAGTGCTAGTTTTACAAAAGTAAATGAAGTCATATTTTTGTACACATATGCATGGTTTTTCAGTTTTACAAATAACAAATATTTTAATATATTTTAAATCATATTTATAACTCTAAAGTTTGGAAAAAATGAAATAAATCCAGCTTATATAACATTTAGTGAAGAGTTAGTTGAGGCACATGACTACACTATTATGGATAGTGTTCTAAAAAGCCCCAAGTTCCTAACAAAGTCACTCAAATTTTGCAATATAGGAAGTTGTTACAGTGACATACACCCAAATACACTTAAAAATTTGGGGCTTTAGTGATATTTTTCCATTGGCCTTGTAGCAGCATCCTTTTCCCCTCTCATCAAGTATCTACCCATCTTTTAACAAATTCCATGGTAACTGCCTGAACTGGCATTGACAGATGATTTTAAGGACAAGAGAGAAAAGTAAGTCCAGACAAGAATGTATATTTTATGTGTTATGGCAGCTTCAATCAATAATGGAGATAAGGGGCATCTATGAAAACCCCACATCTAACATCATCCTTAATTGTGAAAGACGGAATGCCCCTCCCTAAGATCAGATACAAAACAAGGATGTTTGCTCTCATCATTTCTGTTCAACTTTGCACTGGAGGTTCTAGCTAATGCAGTAAGGTGAAACAAAACAAAAAGTAAATTCAGATTGGAAAGGAAGTAAAGCTGTAAAGCTGTGTTTATTCACAAGTAACATAATTGTCTATGTAGAAAATATTTTCTCTCTAGAGAAAACAAAGGAATCAACAAAAAACTTCTAGAACTAAGAAATGAGAATGGCAAGATGGCCAGATATAAGATTAAATATAAACATGAAGTGTGTTCCTATATACTAGTAACGAACAATTCAAAAATGAAATTAAGAAAATGATTCCATTCACAATATCATCAAAATGAATAAAATACATAGAAATGAATTTTAACAAAATAAGTGCAAGACTTGTAGACTGAAAACCATACAACATTGCCGAGAGAATTAAAGAATATCTAAATAAAGTGAAAGACAGTTCATATTCAAGGATGAGAATACTCACTATGGTAAAGATGGCAGTTCTCCACAAATTGATCTACAAATTCAATGGATCCATGTAACTATCCTAGCTGGAATCATTGTAGAACTTGACAAACTGATCCTAAGATTCATTTGAAAATGTGAGGGGTCCCAAATAGCCAAAGCACTATTGAAAAAGAAGAACAAAGTTGGAGGACTCACACTTAGCTATTTCAAAACTCACTACAAAGCTACAGTAATCAAGACTGTGCTACTGGCCTAAGGATACACCTATAGACTGTTGGAATACAATTGAGAGTTCAGAAATAAACTGTTACATTTATGGCCAATTGATTTTTTGATTGAAGTAAAGTGACTCAGTTATACACATAGACATTCTTTTTTTAATATTCTTTTCCATTATGGTTTATCCCAGGAGAATGGATATAGTTCCCTGTGCTATACAGTAAGACCTTGGTGTTTATCCATTCCAAATGTAATAGTTTGCATCTACCGACTCCAAATTCCCAGTCCAACCCTCTCTCTCCCCGCCTCCCCCTTGGCAACCACAAGTCTGATCTCTGTGAGTCTGTTTCTGATATGTAGACAGGCTCATTTGTGCCATATTTTAGCTTCCACATATAAGTGATATCATATGGTATCTGTCTTTCTCTTCCTGACTTCACTTAGGATGATAATCTCTAGTTGCATCCATGTTGCTGCAAATAGCATTATTTTATTCTTTTTTATGGCAGAGTAATATTCCATTGTATATATGTGCCACATCTTCTTTAACCATTCATCTGTCAATGGGCATATAGGTTGTTTCCATGTTTTGGCTGTTTTGAATAGTGCTGCTGTGAACATAGGGGTGCATGTATCCTTTTGAATTATAGTTTCATCTGGGTATATGCCCAGGAGTGGGATTGCTGGGTCACATGGTAATTCTACTTTTAGTTTTCTGAGGAACCTCCATACTGTTTTCCATAGTGGTGGTACCAACTTGCATTCCCACCAACAGTGTAGGAGGGTTCCCTTTTCTCCACACCTTCTCCTGCATTTGTTATGTATATACTTTTTTTTGTGTGTGTGTGGTACGCGGGCCTCTCACTGTTGTGGCCTCTCCCGTTGCGCAGCACAGGCTCCGGATGCACAGGCTCAGTGGCCATGGCTCACGGGCGCAGCCGCTCCGCAGCATGTGGGATCTTCCCAGACTGAGGCACGAACCTGTGTCCCCTGCATCGACAGGCGGACTCTCAACCACTGCACCACCAGGGAAGCCCTACATATACTTTTTAATGGTGGCCATTCTGACCAGTGTGAGGTGGTACCTCATTATAGTTTTGATTTGTATTTCTCTAATAACTAGTGATGTTGAGCATCTTTTCACGTGCCTACTGGTACGGCCGATTGATTTTTGACAAAGATATCAAGACAGTTCACTGGGGAAAGCAAAATATTTACAACAAACGGGGCTGGTAAAATTAAATATCCACATGCCAAAAAAGACCTTCACACCATGCATAAAAATTCATGCAAGATGAAACATAGATGTAAATTTCAGAGCTAAAATTACTAAACTTCTAGAAGAAAACAGAAAAAATTTTGACATTGAATTATGCAGAGTTTTTAATATAACACCAAAAGCTTGATCCATAAAAGAAAAAAATTCATAAATTGGACTTTATAAAACTCAAAACTTTTGTGCTTCAAAAGAGACCATTGAGAACATGAAAAGACAAGCTACAGGCTGGGAGAAAATATTTGCAAATCACATATCTGATAAAGGAATTATATCCAGATATCCACTGTTACAACTCAGTACTAAGACAACCCACTTGAAAAATGGGCAAAAAATTTTGTATAAACATTTCACCAAAAAATATAAATAGGCTGATGAAAAGATGCTTCTCATCATTACCCATTAGGAAAATAAATATTAAAAGCACAGTGAAATAGCACCTCACACCTTCCAGAATGTATATAGTACAAAAGACAGAAGATACTGTTTGCAAGGATAAACAGAAACTGGAACCCTCGTGCATTGGTGGTTTCCACTTTTTAGATAGCAGTTTCTTAAAAAGTTAAACTTGCCATGCATCCCAGCAGTTGTACTCCTAAGGATCTGCCCGAGGGAGATGAAAAATGTCTGCACAAAGACATGTAAGTAGGTGTTCAAAGCATTATTCATAATAGCAACAACTGGAAATAATTCAAGTGTCTGTTGACTGGTGAATGGACAAAAAAATGTGTAGTATATTCATATAACAGACTACTGCTCAACAACAAAAAGGAAGAACTACTGTTGCATGCAACATGTGTGAGCCTCAAACACAACACACTAAGTGAAAGAAAGCAGATGCAAAACACTACATATTGTATAATTCAATTTATATAAAACGTTTAAAAAACAAATTTATAGAGACAGAAAACAGGTCAGTAGTAACCTAAGACTGGGGGTGGAAGTAGGGATTCATTGCAAACGGGAATGAAGGAAACTTTGAGAATGATAGAAATTTCTAACACTGGATGTTCAGATGGTTATACAACACTGTCAATTTACTAAAATCATTGACTTATTAAATGGGTGAATTTTATAGTATGTAAGCTGTACCTCCTTAAAGCTATTAAAACATAATGGAGACCATTTTTGGCAGCTGTATAGTAAGTGGCCATGGATTTTTCTGTGACCTTAAGATCATTAGTTTGCATAGCTATAAACAAAGGCCAAAGAACTTGAGGATTTCATAAGAGTAGTTTGAAGGTTTTAGTTAGTTCATATTTGTATAGAATTTATATTCCTGAATAGCAAGTCCTATTAAGGGATGAAAATCATAGCCTGTATTATATCCTCAATCACTTTGGGATATAAAATCTTTTATCCAAATAATGTTCTTTCTGTAAGCTCTTGTCTGGAGAGTTCTCACAACTTTTGTGAGAATTGGAACTAATGAATAGAGTTACATCTTATTCTTGCTCCTTTAAGAGATAATACCTTCTCTGAGGAAGAACAAATTGCATTACAAATGTCCTCATTAATTCCTACAACAGACTTTTTCAGAGAAAAATAAAAAATATATCCTTTAAAACAGACGCACAGCTATTTCAAAATCTTGCTTCTTAGATTTCAGAAGTTCAGTTAATACTGATATCAACAACAAAATTACGAGGAATTACTTGACAAGTTTAGCTTGGCAAGTGTTATGTTAGTAAAACTTTGTTATGATGTGTTTATACGATTCATAAAATATGTAAAATTTACTCTGAAGTTAAAAAATAGACTTAAAATATGCAGCTGAAAAATATTCTACTTCAAGGAAAACTGCAATTAGAAATGCATTACACGTAACATGAGTGCTATGTTGTTCTCTCTTTGAAGAAAGAAAAAATATGTCACCTCCTTTTTTTCTCACCCCAAATTAGTTTTTATTCACTATGATATTTTTTCGAGATTTAGAAAAACATCTTAAAATATCAACAATATCAGAAGGAAAATGAATATGTTAAATAGAGGAAAGCAGACTGAATGGAATCCTCTATCACAGTGTTGGCTATCTGGATACTCTGCTACAAGCAAAGATTTTCTGTCACTTTATAAAAGTTGTCTATGGTTAAAATGAGATTTTGGCTATAAGCTTGAAATCATCATAGATCTCCCCTATATATCATTTTCCCCCTCCTACCTCTGGACATGCATAGACTTAGCTGTGCCTTTCCTGGAACCTGGTTGCATCATTAATTGTGCTACTCTGTTCTGTCACTGTCACCCCAAAGCGCATGCTGAGTCTGAGCCATTTTTCCCCATCACTATTCCTAACTATCATCGTGGGTTCTCTGTAAATGTTGAGTAAGTGAGTACAGCTTACTTCCTCCCTTTTAATGATGTTGCAGTGCCACATCTTTGACATTGCCTACTGCTGAGTAAATCAAGGGTATCTATGATTAGGAGATATCCCAAAATGTTATTTGAATGCTAGAATGTCATGAAAGTTGAACAACCCTACTTCTTTAAGTATTTCTTTTTTGTCCTTTATTTATTTAAAAATTGAGGTATAACTGACATATAACGCTGTATTAGTTTAGTTTCAGGTGTTCAACGTAAGGATTCAATATCTGTATACATTGTGAAATGAGAACCACAAGTCTAGTTACCATGCATCACTTTAGATAGTTATACAAATTTTTTCTTGCAGTGAGAACTTTTAAGATTTATTCTTTTAGCAACTTTCAGATATGCAATACAGTATTATTAATTATAGTCACCATGCTGTACATTATATCCCCATGACTTATTTTATAACTAGAAGTTTGGACCCCCTTCACCCATTTCTCTCACTCCCTACGCCCTGCCTCTGGCAACCGCCACTCTGTTCTCTCTATACATGGGTTTTTTGTTTGTTTGGTTTAGTTTTTGTTTTAGATTACACATATAAGGGAGGTCATATGGTATTTGTCTTTCTCTGTCTGACTTACTTCACTTAGCATAATGCCCTCGAGGTCCATCTATGTTGTCACAAAAGGCAAGATTTCATTCTTTTTAAAAATGGCTTAATAATATTTCATTATATATATACATATATATATATATGTATACACACACACACCCCACATTTTCTTTTCTTTAATTTTTATCGGAGTATAGTTGATTTACAATGTTGTGTTAGTTTCGGGTGTGCAGCAAAGTGAATCTGTTATACATATATCCACTCTTTTTTGATTCTTTTCCCATATAGGCCATTAGAGTATTGAGTAGAGTTCCCTGTGCTATACAGTAGGTACTTATTAGTTATCTATCTTATATATAGTAGTGTGTATATGTCAGTTCCAGTGTCACAATTTATTCCCCCCATCACCTGGTAACCATAAGTTTGTTTTCTGCATCTGTGACTCTACTTCTGTTTTGTAAATAAGTTCATTTGTACCCCCCCTTTTTTTTAGATTCCACATATAAGTGATATCATATGATGTTTGTCTTTCTGTGTCTGACTTCAGTATGACAATCTCTAAGGTCCATCCGTGTTGCTGCAAATGGCATTATTTTGTTCTTTTTTATGGCTGAGTAATATTCCATTGTATATATGTGCCACATCTTCTTTATCCATTCCTCTGTCGATGGATATCTAGGTTGCTTCCATGTCCTGCATACTGTAAACAGTGCTGCAGTGAACATTGGGGTGCATGTGTCTTATTGAATTATGGTTTTCTCAGGGTATATGCCCAGTAGTGGGATTGCTGGGTCGTATGGTAGTTCTATTTTTAGTTTTTTAAGGAGCGTTCATATTGTTCTCCATAATGGCTGTATCAATTTACATTCCCACCAACAGTGCAAGAGGGTTCCCTTTTCTCCACACCCTCTCCAGCATTCATTGTTTGTAGATTTTTTGATAATGGCCATTCCTACTGGTGTGAGGTGATACCTCATTGTAGTTTTGATTTTCATTTCTCTAATAGTTACTGATGTTGAGCATCTTTTCATGTGCTTTTTGGTCATCTGTATGTTTTCTTTGGAGAAATGTCTATTTAGATCCCCCTCCCCATTTTTTGATTGGGTTACTTGGTTTTTCGGTATTGAGCTCCATGAACTGTTTGTATATTTTGGAGATTAATCCCTTGTTGGTCATTTCGTTTGCAAATATTTTCTCCCAATCTGAGGGTTGTCTTTTTGTTTATGGTTTCCTTTGCTGTGCAAAAGCTTTTAAGTTTCATTAGATCCCTTTTGTTTACTTTTGTTTTTATTTTCATTACTCTAGGAGGTGGATCAAAAAAGATCTTGCTGCAATTTATGTCAAAGAGTGTTCTGCCTATGTTTTCCTCTAAGAGTTTTATAGTGTTGGCCCTACATTTAGGTCTTTGATCCATTTTGAGTTTATTTTTGTGTATGGTGTTAGGGAGTGTTATAATTTCATTCCTTTACATGTAGCTGTCCAGTTTTCCCAGCACCACTTATTGAAGAGAAAAACAAATACTGTATACTAACACATATATATGGAACCAAAAAAAAAAAAAGAATGGTTCTGAAGAACCTAGGGGCAGGACAGGAATAAAGATGCAGATGTAGAGAATGGACTTGAGGACACAGGGAGGGGGAAGGGTAAGCTGGGACGAAGTAAGAGAGTGGCATGGACATATATACATTACCAGATGTAAAATAGCTAGTGGGAAGCAGCCGCATAGCCCAGGTGCTTTGTGACCACCTAGAGGGGTGGGATGGGGGTGTGGGAGGGAGGGAGACACAAGAGGGAAGAGATATGGGGATATATGTATATGTATAGCTGATTCACTTTGTTAAAAAGCAGAAACTAACACACCATTGTAAAGCAATTATACTCCAATAAAGATGTTAAAAGAAAAAAAAAAGAATAGACCCTTACTACATATCACTTTCAGTTTCTAGAGTTTTAGTTTTAATTGGTTTTATAGGATACGGAAATACTACTCTCATTTAAATTCGTAATCAGTCCAGTATCCTTTATTTGACTCACAGATGGTTTATTAGAGATGGAAAAAACAGATGGTAAGTGCAAAAGATGTATTCACTAAACATTCATTTAGCGCTGACTATGGATTAGATAAAAAGGCAGGGTAAATGAGAAAGGGGTTTTGATGGTGGGGAAATGTCATTATTTTATATGTGGCATAAGGAAATATCTCTCTAATGTGGTAAAGTTTGGGTGTAGAAATTGAGAGAGCGCAAGCTATGTAGATATCCAGGGGAAGAGAATTCCAGGAGCGGGAACAGCAAGTTGCAAATCTCTGAGGTGGAAATGTGCTTGTGATATTTACCTCGAGCAAGCCATTGCAGTAGGAGCAAGATAAGCTGCGGGAGAGGAGAGGAAAGTAGATGAATGTGAATCATACTTTCCCTAATATAAGGGAAAAGAAAAAAAAACTTCTTTGGTGATGTTCATTGCTTTCTCCCCAAGTTCTCCTGCTCTTTCATTTTTGAGACTCACTGTATTAAATCAGTGTGTTTTGTTTTTTTTTAATTTCTAACAATTGAATGCCTGAGTGGCTCATCATTAACAAGACTTACGCACATATTAACAGCACATGGTCCAGGCTAACAGTTTGGGTTGCCTATCTTGTTGGCATCACATCCTCAAATGTTGTCTGCCAATGTAGAACATAACGATTCAAATGCTACAACTGGATTTCCAGTTTAATCTGGTAGGATACCTCAACATGTAATCTCTCTTGAAATATCTAAGGAAATAAAACGTTAAAAACAAAAAGTCATGAATAGTATCACATATAAGGTGGGGATGTGAAAGGCAAAATGCATTAAGGAGACAATTGTATTCAGCCTTTTGCAGTAGGGGGAATGTTAATGAGAGAGGACCTTCTCATCAAAGTGGGAGAAAACCTGGGGTTTTATAAAACGGGAGTTGTTAAGGAAAGGTGAAGGTCTTGGAAAGTTAAGGGCCCGTTGGTCCTTTCAGTTAGCCATTTCTGGTGTACCAAAAGGGCAGAGGGTTTCTTAAGCATTGTTTTCTGGGAGAACAGGAATCAGGTAAATTTCAGTACCATCTGGGGCACAATCCAGGAGTGCTGGCAAAAGAAATAAAGAGAGAATTCTGGGTCAGCTCTGAGGGGCAGAACTTTTATCCCACAAACACGCCCCCTGCCCCCATCCCAAAGGAACTATATATACCCTGGTAAATTGAAAAAATATTCTGGGAATTCTCACCAAACTCCCCAAACTGGAAATAAGGAAAGTGAGTATTCTTATTGTTTCCATCTTCTGACTATGGGCTTAGGAAAAAGGCTCACTGAGAAGAAAGTGAAACACAGAGCTGACTCTTCGTAATAGGAATGAAATTTCCAGGCCTTGCCCAATTGAGAGCAGTTTGAACTCTGAGGTTTGAGAACTACAAAAACTGTGAGCACAGCACTCCATTCACATCCCCAAACTAAGGGACTTGGCCCACCCTAGCCTGGTTTATAGCAGCCCAAGGTGGTCTCTGGGATGACCCAACCCACTTTGGAGTTCCAGTCTGGGTAAGCTCAGGGCTGTCAAAAGAACTTACTGTTTGTTCTAGCCAACACCTGAAGATAGACCCCTAACCTACTTCTCTTAGAACTTTACTAAAAAGGGCTTGTGGTTGTGAATCCTTCCTCTGTCTCTTGGAGATGTACGTGTGTCTCCTATAACTCAGAAGTGTCTTTCTCAGTGACCTGAAAGTCATTCCTTTGAAATGTAGCCATCAGGAGGGATAGGGCCTCCATCTCCCAGCCTCTGTAGGAAGGTAGAATCCTAACTTTGGTAAGTGCCAGCTAGCAGAGACCTAAGCACATTTTCACTGACAACCCTTTGTAATTTTCTACTTTCGTGACTCGACTTGAGCCTGTCCCCACTCCCATTTGCCCCCTTCCCTCTCCCTCAATCTCCCTTTAAAACACCCGGTCACCCCTGCGCAAATTGGAATTGAGCTCAGCTCTTTCCCCTACTGTCAGTAGTTAATAAATAGTTTTTACTGCTTTAACAAATGTCCAGCTTTGTTTATCTTTGATAGGTTTATTCCTCTATGTCAGTGTTATACACCACTCTCCAACTAGGAGGTGTGAACCCTGACAAGGCATTTAACAGACTCTCCCAAGAGTGAGCAGAGTCTAAGAAATTGTAACAAAAAACAACTCACTGCCTGAAGGAAACTTTTCTTTCTCTTCTATGATCTCAAGTTATGGGAGCAGGAAGGAGTGAGGGGTAGGGTGAAGTGGAAATGCAAAATATAACCTGTCTTGAAACTGCAGCTGCTCAGAGTGAAATAGACATGTCTCTGGCATGGTGAGAACAAAGTTAAGAAGTCGTCTATACAATATCAGAAAAAAACAGATGTAGAGAGAGGTTTCTAAGCACCAAAAAGATGAAACAGCATGATAACCAAGCGGAGGGGGGGGGGGGTTGCTTGGCAGGGAAGGAAAGAAAAGGAAGACAGACAGGAAGGAGGGTGATATAAAAGATAAATTACCCAACTTAGAATAAAACATAACCCAAGGAGGAGAAGACAATTCCCCACATATGCTCTGCACTGTAAAATAATGTATGCATTCAATAAAATTAGAGCTCAAAGATGAGATGTTTAAATAATATGTAATTAAAATGAAGATTGCAGATCATAAAAATAACATTGAGGACCAAACCAATGCCGTTCAGAACAGATAAATTAAGAATAAATATTCTATTAACAGATACACACTACTATATGTAAAATAGATAAACAACAAGGACCTACTGTATAGCACAGGGAACTATATTAAATATCATGTAATAACCTATATGGGAAAAGAATCTGAAAAAGAATATATGTGTGTGTGTGTGTGTAACTGAATCATTTTGCTGTACACCTGAAACTAATACAACATCGTAAATCAACTATACTTCAATAACAAATATTTTTTAAAAAGTAAATATCCTAGAGGGGACAGAATCAAAATGACTGAAAATGGAATTACCAACATGGAGGGATGGCTGAAAGAATCATAGTCAATGCAGATAAAACTACAAACAGATTGCAACAATTAGAGAAGAATTGGTAGAGGGTAGACAACTGTGATTCAAAATAAAAATAATTTGTGTACCAAAGTAGAGAATCCAAATTAAAAAGGATTTAAAAATAAAAAACATTTTTTTCCCTGAAATGAAAACAATCCAAAGTTGGAAAAAGTACCGTATTCCAGGAAACACATATCCTGGTTAAATTATTGAAATGGAAGCGTAAAAAGCAATTCTTTACTCATCCAGGCAGAAAAATTAAATCACTTTGAAGAATAAAAATTCAGACCAATGGCCATACACTTCTGAAAGAAAATTTAGCTGAAAAATGTATTGCCAGGTATTAGGGACCATTGCAGTATCAAGCAGCCATTTCAGTCATAAAAGAAAAGGGAGTAGAATGACTGAAGTCTTTTTGTTTTGTTTTGTGGGGGGGAGTGATTTGCATTTCATTACATTATTGAAATTCAGACATTTGAAAACAATTAAAATGAAGATCCCTGGAAAGGAATAGATAAAATAAATAAAATTATTAAATCACTTTATAATAGAGTTAATACCAAATTGTGGGAGTTATAGTTACAGAAAAGAATGTAAAATTTATAAATCTTAGTAATATAAAAATAATACAGAAATCAGGAATGTGTGAGAGACAGTGAGCACTAATATTCTCATCTTTCATAGCAGGAAGTTGATCAATATTGTCTTAATTGAAGCTTGGTTAAAAAATACCTAACTTCAGCCTCTTTGTGTTTTCCATGATCTATTTATTAAGTTTAGAGGAGTCTTTCAGGATATGATAAACTCCTATAGAAAAGAATCATCTATTTGACATGAAACAGGTTTTCTTTTGTATTCTTTAATTTAAAATAAACTACATTTTATCTCTTTTTTTGGTTAGTTTTAGATGTACAGCAAAGTGATTGGGTTATACATATATATGTATATATTTATTTTTTGATTCTTTTCCATTACACTTTATTACAAGATATTGAATATAGTTCCCTGTGCTATACAGTAGGTCCTTGTTGTTTATCTATTTTGTAGTGTGCACCTGCTAATCCCATGCTCCTATACACCCCCCCCTCCAATTTTATCTCATTTTAAAACAAAAGTAGAAAATACATAGCATCATGTTAATACTATTCAGACATTACTAAACTGTTCTGTGTCTTTCCACGGGTTTAATCTTCTGCAATATTTTTTCCTGTTTTTTTTTCTATTTTTAAATAGTGATGACTAGTTAAAACTACACATGAAATTCATGTGCACATTTTAAGGATCAATAATAAATGTCGTGTGAATCATGTAAGTCATAAATGACTGTGTAAGGATGAATATGTTTGAGGAAAGTAAAAAGTGCTGGAAAACAAACCGAAAAAATATAAAAGGACACTTTGCCCCTAAATTTCAGGTGTTTCACATGGAATATATGTTATTCATCTGCGCATGTCACTTTATAAAATTTAATACATAAACATAAATAAGTTTGATTTTACCTGCTCTTGAAAAGTTAGCTCCATTATGTTTCAAATCGAAAGTGTTCCCTCTTTTATTACCAACAGTAACATAGGTCATTTTAGTGCTCAGTAGTAATGTAGGTGTTTGAGTTCAGTGTAAGTTAACTGAATGACTCCTAACCAGTTTATCTGATAGCATCCCTCCACCTTATTTGATTAAGAAATGCGTGAGAACCTTGAAGATAAATCTTAAAAAAACATCTTTACAGACTATATCACTGTCCTCCTGATTCTCTTGTCAATACCAGTGTTTGTTTATTTTTTGGTTAAATTCTTTCATAAGCAGTGAGTTAATACGTGTGTGTACACAGCCACATGTATATATCGTATGGATGAACAATCGGATATTTGGATTCCAAGTCCAGTACTCTTTTGACTCCTTTTTTATTCAGGATATGAAGAGGAAAGAAAATATATAGAGTCTGGTTTTGAAACACATGACACTCCTTACTAGCAAGTAACTGTGGAGGTGGAAGTCTGCAATAGGAAGTAAAGTGTATTAACCTAGTGAATCTATACATACTTGATTTTGAGCTCTCTTAAAAAATAAGCATGCCTAAATTCAGTAGGTAAAACTATATTCATTTGTGACTTTGCGAGGTTATTTGTCCTCAATTTCACACTCATAAATTGTTACTATGATCAAATCATTCTGGGATAAGTGAAATCAATGCCTATAATGTTAAAACTGGTAATTCAATGAAAATACGACAGGCTCTCGGGATGTAGCACAATATAGACTGAAATCAAGAAGCAAAACCTGCTAAAAAACACTTACTGTTCAGAGCTCAAGTGGGTAGCCTGGCAGAGGTTCAGAGTGTGGTACATCACTCCAGACCTTGTATTGTTGGGCTGATAGGAATATGGTGAGAAGCAAAATAAAAGTACCTTTTATTTTGAAACCACAATGCAGTTTGAAGCTATTTCTTGTAGAAAACTGGCAAATGAACTTGCCTTTAATAAATAGGCAACAGGAAGAAAAGGCAGATTGATCTACTGTGTGCATATTCCATTTGTGTAGAAGCACAAGTGAATTTGCAGCATATGGATAATTTAAAAGTTCTAGAAGGAAATTTTGAGACTGATTCTTGCTGGCAGTTATAAAAAGCAATTAAATAATACTAGTAATTAAGGATAAGGATGGCATTTACTAAGAGAACTCTAAAACTCAGTAAGCTATAATCAAAATCTAACTAGTCAGCAAAACCTCAAGTTGAATGCCGACTGCAGATTTCTAACAGCTTTCCAGAGTTAGATTTGGAATTCAAACAACGGACAAGGACTAATTAAGTTGTCTAATATCAGAGGTTCTCAAACTTGAAGGTGCATCATAATGCCTTGGAAGGCTTGTTAAAATACAGGTTGTTGGGCTTCATCCTCCAGAGTTTCAAATTCAGTACGTCTGAGATGAGGTCAGAGAATTTCTGTATCTAACAAATTTCCGGAAAACACTGATGATGCTGCCTGAGGGCCACATTTGAAAACCACTGGCTCAGATCATACTGTGCTGGGAAGACCTGAGTGAGGAGCCCTGACTTTCCATCTCTTATTCTAAATGTTTGAAATTCTCACAGGGAGATCAGAAAGGCTGCAGTCATTTAAAAATCAGGCAAGAAGTTGTAAAAACCCTTTGGTTGAGGCACACTGTAAAATAATTCTTTAAAATAGTGTTTAGATCTTGAGCTTAGCATTCCAAATAGCTGGTGTAACCTCACTGTATAACAACTGTGTTATTAGAATTCACTTTGGAAGACAGGAATTGAGCCAATCATTATCTTTATCTAAATGGAGTTTCGAAAAGAGAAAATAGTTTGCAGTTTGCTTTTTTCAGAACTGCTGTCTAATTACTCAGGGTTTGAGTTATCAATACATACTTTTCTTCATAAATAATTTGACATTAATTTTCAGTGTTTTTTGAACACTGAAAAACACTTAGTATAAAAAAGTATTACTTTTGGGCTTCCCTGGTGGCGCAGTGGTTGAGAGTCCGCCTGCCGATGCAGAGGACACGGGTTCGTGCCCCGGTTCGGGAGGATCCCACATGCCGCGGAGTGGCTGGCCCCGTGAGCCATGGCCGCTGAGCCTGCGCGTCCGGAGTCTGTGCTCTGCAACGGGAGAGGCCACAACAGTGAGAGGCCCGTGTACCGCACAAAAAGAAAAAAAAAAAAGTATTACTTTTATTTACTTGTAAGGTGTTAGTAGTAGGTAAGTGGTGTGATTTTGCTTTAAAAGTTACACAGTCGTCTGGTGTGACACTACTATTTGCATAACAAACCATATATTTCTACTTTGTTTGCCAAGTGTAGAAAATTATATGTTTGTTAAGATGCTGTAAAAATTGAGGAAAAGAAAAATCTCTCCCACAACCAGAATCCTTCTTTGAAAGATCTGTCTGTAAATGTTTTATATGTTTATGAGGAAACCTGAAGCAGTTAGTGACCCATATGAAATATGCAAATTTTTGTAATCCTTTAATTAAATGTATGGTAAGTTTCTGTTGTTAACTAGGATTCTTCACTGAGAAGTCTCTACACGGAGATGTGTCATCACTGAATAAGACTAAAATCTATAATAAAACCCAGTAAGATAATGTCAGCCAGGAAGTCAAAATAAAATAAAAATTTAAAAAGCATTAAAACTTTATATGCTCTTGCTCAGAGGAGTTTCTCATTTTTCAAGATTTGCTAGTAGAATGATAAAACATTCTAAAATCTTATAGTGTTGCAGAGAATAAAATAAGAGAGGAGTAATGATCATATTGAAAGCGAATCGTGCATGTGGTATTAGAGTAGCGTACACACTGAGGATGAGAGTAGGAGAGGTGGTGTCCATAGTAAGTGAAGAACGCTCTCCAATGATATAAAATATTAATATATGCTGTTAATATACCAGGAATTGAGGCATGAAAACAAGGAACCAAAATTATTCTCAGTAACCCTGACCAAATGTCCAAACCACATGTATAATTTCAGCTCTGCAAAGAAGGAGAAGATGAGGGAAGGCAAGGAAGTATGACAAGGGAAATCTAGGAAGAGTAATTTTCTTTAGCTGCATATGATAAAACAAACAAAAAACCTTTGCATCAAATGCAAATAAAGGAAGACAATAAGCAAATTTATTATCTCACATAACGTGGAGCTCGTAGGTAGGGCCAACTCAGGGGTTGGTATGCCAGGGCTCCAGATGAATGGCTCAGAGATCCTCTTAGCTTGTTTCCTGTTATACCCTCAGAACAGACTGATAGTGAAGTGTAGTGTATGAGGAAATGTTCTTCCATTTATTTATACCTCTTAGGTGCCTACGTTTGGCTCCAGACTCTGACACTCAGTAGGTATTTGACACTGGGTAAATTACTTAACTTCTCTGCAACTCAGATTCCGCTGTTTAAAATTGAAGACAGTGTTCTCTTCAGCTTTATAATAGAAAGATATGCATGTGAAGTGCCGAAAACAGTGACTGTCACGTAAATCTCCCCCAAATCTTGGCAATGATAATGACGATAATGGCTGTGGTGATGATGATGATTCCTTTGTCCCTTAGAGGATTTAGATAGATTTCTGTCCTGTGGGAGACATTGATGTGAACAGAGAAACGGCATACATCTATGTGTTAACAGCGGAAAGTTGCATATTTCTTTCTAGAGAAATCAGAACCCCACCACAGTGACCCCTAAATACACATTTATATCCAAGCACTCTGTCAGTGGAGATATTAGGTGCTTGGTGTCTGGCCTTTAAGTGCAGTAGCTTCTGCTCCTCCATCTGTAGTCCAAAGAAGCTACCAAAGGTCTCAGTAGTAACCTGGCAGGAATAGCATAAGCATTTTTTATTTCCTATAGAGCCTATGTTCCTTCTGGCCCTGGTTTCTTTGTGCTTCATGCAACTGACTTTTCTGTGGTATGCTTGGCCTTTTAAAAGCCCATTCTTATCACTTCCTTAGTGTCACACTTTCTTTTCTGAGCCATCTATACCACTGGTCTCTGTTGTAGACTCTTCCCCCATACCTAGCAATGACTTTTCCCCCAAACACATTTTAAAAATTACATTTGCATTAAGCTTGGTTTTTTCTTGGACAAGTGGATAATATCTAAACTATACATGATGGGTGAGAGAACTTTTTCACAGTGAAAGATAGTAATAATAATAAAATCACAATAATACTAAACTAATAATAATGTTAATAATTTTAAAAATCCTGGACATATAAAATACATTGTAGAATTAGAAACAAATGCATTTGGGAGTTAGCTATCTGGTGCAAGGCAGAAAATACCATGATAGAACATATACTCTTACTTTAATCAAATAAAAAAATGATCGAAATTTAGATTTCCAGAAATCTTTTGAATGATTCAAATATACGTCGTAACTGTGGGAACTGGATTGAGGGACAATATTCAGGCCAAAGAAATTGTTTCAGTTATTTTCACTGGAAGAATACTTCAAACTACTGAAAATGTGATTAAGAACCTGAGATTTATTCACTTGGCTAAATGACTTGCCCAGTTTACTGACACTGTAAGATCTAAGTTCTTACAAAATGTAAGTTTCATAAAGGCTGGGGGTTTTGATATTTTTTCACAGTTATATTTCTAACATAGAAGTAGGTGTGGCACGTGATAGGTAGTAATAAATATTTGTTGATCGACTCAATTTAAAAACACAATCACTGTCTTTTAGGGTTAGAATATATCTTGATTATCTCTAAATTTCCGTGATATATTATCTCATGTACTTTTATTCTCAATATATCTAAAAATTTATTTTAAAGTATTTTGATGTAGATTCAGATATACAAACAAATTGCAAGAATAATACAGAGTTCTTGCATATCCTTTAATCCCCAAATATTGTCATGCTCTCTTTCTTTCCTTATTCATATAATACACATAAATACTGAAATATTTAGGGGTAAAGGACAATCATAATCTAGTGTAATTATCAAAAAGGAAATTAGTGTTGTTACAGTATTAGTTCATCTGAAGACCTTACTCATTTCACCAACTGTCCCTATAATGTCCTA
>NW_021703779.1:24496077-24753990 GCF_005190385.1 Monodon monoceros | reverse complement strand
CAAATTACCACAAGAGGCTTAAAACAACACAAATTTATTATATTGCAGCTCTGTATGTCAAGAGTCAGACATGGGGTTCACTGGGCTAAAATCAAGGTATTGGTAGGGCTGTTTTCCTTCTAGAGGCTCTAGCGGGAGAATGCTTTCCTTGCCTTTTCCGGTTTCTAGAGGCTGCACACATTCCTTGGCTACTGGTCCCATTCTTCATCTTCAAAGCCAGCAACATTGCACCTCTCTGACATTTTCTCTGTAGTTACATCTCCCTCTGACCAGAGTTGGGAAAGATTCTCCACTTTTAAGGATTCATATGATTACACTGGGTATAACTGGATAATCCAATATACAGTTGAGCCTTGAAAACATGGGTTTGAACTCTGCAGGTCTACTTATATATGGATTTTTTTTCAACAAATATTTACTACAGTACTATATAATCCACAATTGGTTGAAGCCGCAGATGAAGAACCACAGATATGGAGGGCTGACTATAAAGTTATACTTGAATTCTTCTTGAATTTTAAACTGTGCAGAGGGTCAGCATTCCTAACCACAGGTTGTTCAAGGGGCAACTCTAATCTCCCTTCTCTAGGTCCTTAACTTTAATCACATCTGCAAAATCCCTTTTGTCATGTAAGGAACAGACACAGGTTCTGGGATTCGGAAATGGACATCCAGGGTGGGGCGGGGGGGGGGGCATTATTACGCCTACCATCCTCAAGGTGGTGTTTGCCATGTCTTCAGGGTACAGTTACTATTTTCTCCTTTGTATTTGATCATTGTATTGTGGGAGATAGTTTGAGATCATGTAAATATCTTGTTACTCACCAAACTTTCACACACTAGTTTTAGCAGCCATTAATGATGTGTATCTTGGGTCTGAAACATTATTTTTTCCCCACATTGTCCAACCTTTTAGGGAATTAAGGGCCGCCCTTCAGACCATGTATCTTAGATAAAGTTGCCCCCAAAATAGATTCCAAGATAAAGATGTGGGTAGAAATAATTCATTCGTGTTGTGATCCCTGGAAATGCAGAGAGACTGTGGGGGAGACAAGCAAAGGAAGAAATCCAATGAGGAATGTATTAATGAGCAGTGTACTCTAGTACACTCTATTTTTTTTAACATCTTTATTGGAGTATAATTGCTTTACAATGGTGTGTTAGTTTCTGCTTTATAACAAAGTGAATCAGTTATACATATACATATGTCCCCATATCTATTCCCTCTTGCATCTCCCTCCCTCCCACCCTCCCTATCCCACCCCTCTAGGTGGTCACAAAGCACCGAGCTGATCTCCCTGTGCTATGCGGCTGCTTCCCACTAGCTATCTACCTTACGTTTGGTAGTGTGTATATGTCCATGCCACTCTCTCACTTTGTCCCAGCTTACCCTTCCCCCTCCTCGTATCCTCAAGTCCATTCTCTAGTAGGTCTGTGTCTTTATTCCCATCTTGGCCCTAAGTTCCTCATGACCTTTTTTTTTTTTTTTTTTTTAGATTCCATATATATGTGTTAGCGTACGGTATTTGTTTTTCTCTTTCTGACTTACTCTGGTTTTCTTCAGAGATATGCCTAGGAATGAAATTGCTGGGTCGTATGGTAGTTCTATTTTTAGTTTTTTAAGGAACCTCCATATTGTTCTCCATAGTGACTGTATCTATTTACATTCCCACCAACAGTGCAAGAGGGTTCCCTTTTCTCCACACCCTCTCCAGCATTTATTGTTTGTAGATATTTTGGTGATGGCCATTCGGACCTGTGTGAGGTGATACCTCATTGTAGTTTTGATTTGCATTTCTGTAATGATTCATGATGAGCATTCTTTCATTTGTTTTCAACAGTGTATACTATCTGTTACATGGGCAATTTATTTAAAAGCCACTCATCTTTATGTTCACATTTTTTAAAACATTGGGAAAAATAATATTTCTTTTATTCGGTCATAGTAAAAATGAATGAAGTGAGCTATGGTATATGCCAGCAGTGTCTTATAAATCATAAAGGAGTTCAATATAGTTTAATTGGGTATGGAGGTGGGCACATATTGAATACTAGATCTGCACCTGTAGACCCCACCTTGCTAGTTGCAGTTGTTAATTTGAAGCTCAAAGCAGCAAACTTAAGTAGCATCTTTTGCAGAATATTGCTTTAATACAACTCATTTCTGTCTGAATGTTCTACATGGTAGAAGTTATTAGTGCTTAGTATAGTGTCTGGTACATAATAAACACTTAAGAAACACTTAAGAAATATTTGCTGATTTAAATGGATTTGACTTTTGACTTTTGTTCTTTCCTTAGACTAATTTAATAACATTCCAGGAACAACGAGAGCTCAGTTTGACCAAGTCATTTATGCTCTTTGTCCATTGGTTCCGTTTGAGGCTTTTGCAACCTGATTTGCTTTTGGCTTTTATGAAGAAATGTCATTAATATTGAAAGCATACTTTTCAGTTATTTAAAAGCACTAATGAATGTAAGTCTCAGGGAAGAAGTATTTTAGTTCTCTTATAAATAACTTTAATATAATGTCCATTTGACTGGAGAGACAAGTTATAGGATTCATTAAAACATACACAACCCTAATGACAAAATATAAAAATATCCAGAACTACTTTAGATTTAGAATGATGGGGAAAAAATGACTTTGAGGTACTTTGAGGTAGCATTTTTAACATTTCAACAGATATTTTTTTTTCTGTACATTTTCACTGACACTGTGGCCTCAATACTGTCTGTTTCTAGGCAACCTTGGCAGGATCTTAAATTTTTCCATATTTTCTGTGTACATTTCCAAAAGTGCTCCCTCTTCTATCTATATGATTCCTAACGCTTGTCACTTCTTGGTCTCCAAGACAAGACAAGATAGACAGGGGCTTGATCATGTGTAGCTCTTTTCTTGTTGACCTCTCTACTTCTTGTTAATTAAAGACATTGCTTCTAAAATGAATTTCTCACTCTATCCTTATAACTCCTCTAATCAAAATCCTTATCTGTGCAGAACATTCTTTGCACTGTAATCAGATTAGACTTAAGTAGGTTCAACTGTTGCTTTTCCACATTCCCAACCTGATAATGTCAGTTTAATCAACAGGCTGTGGGATGTGTTATTCAATAATCCTAGCTCATAAAAATATGTCTTTTGAACTTCTGTTGGGATAAGCACAACTTTATGTGAATCCTTGTATTATTTTTTTGCATTTATAAGTTAAAGTTGCTGTATTTTTTCTTACACGAATTAATTACATTCGTATTTCATACAATGGTTTTTCTTTATGTATTCCCATTCTACACTCTGGCCTGAATCATGACACAGGGAAGATAGAATTATATAGAAAGAAAAATATTTTATTGTAATTCAGCTTTCCTATAATTAATTATTCAAAGCTCTTTGATTATGCAGATTTATATACTTTTCAGCATATACTCGACTTTCTATCTCACTGACTGCTCTAAGAACATTTTGAAACTTAATAATTAAAACTTTTTTTCTAAATAGTCCTTTGTATGAACTGATGCATGAGTTTCTCATCTTGGGTACCTGTATCCCTGGGTGAACGAAAAGCAAAAATGGTGGTCCCTGTGTTATGCTTAGTTGTTTGAAAAGCCAAATGTAAATCTCAACATTTTCATAAGCTGAGGCTTCAGTACTCATGTGAAACCTGACATTTCTTTGTTTTATTTCCTGGAAGTCTTTGTATGTTGCATGTTAACTGGTTACCTCAGCTTACTTGAAACTGTGACTGCTCTTTTTTACCGTAATGAAATTGAGAAAGAATTATTATCAAGCAATTTATTGGGAGGAAAAACTTTCAGAACATGAAGTCTGAGGATTGAACTAGGAAAAATTGAAGGCGTTAATATTGGGAAAATCTGAGATAACATATTTCAGAATGTACTCTTGATATGGTCTAAGGACTGGTTTATGACACCCAGAGATAACTGAATAACTGATCCTCGATTTAGTTACATGGCCTGTGAAATTCAGGGATGTTCTTGGACATGGCTGTAATTATTCTCAGAAGTTGAGGGTAATAGAGATGTCTGTTCCTGAGTGTCCTGTACTACCAATGGTCTCTGTGAACTTGCTGTATATTATACAGCTAAGTTCAATGAGGAACTCCTGATCCAGATGAATTTATATCCCTTACATATCCAGACACAACTATATTCAGATTTAATTCAGGTTATGCATATAAAACTGTGCACAGAACAGGAAATGTGGCTTCCATGATGTCTGAAGGGACCCTCTGTCATTCATATAGTCTCATCCTCAGTGTGCATCTGCCCGGTAAGGATTTGGGGCTCAGGTAACTTGGCCATTTACTCTGACTGTACTGATTTCGTTTTGTGATAAATAAACCTTATTTGATTTACCCAAATCAATATCAGTGTGCAGTTGTTCCATCAGTACAAGCGTATTGTTGACCCACGTCAATGGAATTATAAAAGAAGTGTTACGAATACTTAACCATAAAACTGGTATTTTAAAAAATGATATTAGGGACTTCCCTGGTGGTCCAGTGGTTAAGACTCCATGCTTCCACTGCAGGGGGCATGGGTTCGATTCCTGGTCGGGGAACTAAGATCCCACAGGCTGCATGGCAGCAGCCAAAAAAGAAGTGATATTAAAACAAAGAAACAAGCCAAAAACACCATCAGAAAGAACAAACTAGATTAAGGATAAAGTCACTTGTAAACTGTAGGATAATTTTTTTAGCTTTTCTTATATACATATATTACACAAAGTTATAATGATAATAGAAGGAATATAAATAATGTTAACTACAACACAAACACTGAACCTCAGCCGCTTTTTAAAGTTTTCTATGCTCCATTCCAATCTTCACCCAGTAGTATAGATTTGATATAACTATAGTCAAAATTCACAGTTTAAATAACTGGATACTGTTGTAACCAACGGATGTAGTATCAGTTATTTAAATATTTGTCCTTTTTTCTCTTTAATTTTCCTATCGCATAGAGGATACAACAAAAGCGTTCCTTAAATTTGTAATTACATGATGATTTTTCACTGGCATGTAAGAGTGACCATAATTAGAAGGTAGTGGATGATAAAAAACAGGGAAGAAGCTGGGTGAACACAAGTAAAGAGCAGCGAGGAAACACAAAACAAAACAAGGGGTCAAAGTCCTTCTATGGAGAATTTACATTCTGCCAATGACCTATGCGGCTTAACTTTTACATTTTATTTCAGGTTAAATTGATGTAAGATATTACACAAACTTTGTTATACAAGTTGGTGCTTGGGGGAAGTTATCGTATTCTTTTATATATTTGTTTCCTGTGTGTTTTTTATGGTGAATTTTAAGTGAAAAGAGACCCTTATCATCTCAAGGATATTATGAATATTCTGTGGTCAAAACCTCTCACTGTTACCCTGTTAGTGAAATTAGAAAAAGATATTACAAGAAAAGAAGACTATAGACTAACATTTCTCATAAATCTAGATGTAAAAATCTTTAACAAAGTTTTAGCTAATGGAGTCCAGCAGTCTGTAAAGAAAATTCTATCTCTCTTTCTATCTATTGATCTATGGATCTAGAACCTAGACATACTAACCATTCTTCTGATATAAACATATATATGCATACATAAAATTATCTTTTAAAAATTAATTAATTTTTTGGCTGTGTTGGGTCTTTGTTGCTGTGCATGGGCTTTCTCTAGTTGCGGTGAGAGGGGGCTACTCTTCGTTGCGGTGCACGGGCTTCTCATTGCAGTGGCTTGTCTTTGTTGCAGAGCACAGGCTCTAGGCGTGTGGGCTTCAGTAGTTGTGGCACGCAGGCTCAGTAGTTGTGGCGCATGGGGTTAGTTGCTCCACGGCATGTGGGATCTTCCCAGCCAGGGCTCAAACCCTTGTCCCCTGCATTGTCAGGTGGATTCTTAACCACTGCGCCATTAGGGAAGCCCCCATAAAATTTTCTTTAGTGTCTGTTTAAATCTTTTACCCATTTTGTAAAATACATGTTTTATTTTAGAATAGTTTTAGGTTTGCATAATAGCTATGAACATAATACAGATAGTTCCTATATACCTCGATACATAGTGTTCCCTATTATTAATATCTTACATTAATACAGTACATTTTTGTACCATATGTGAGATATTTATCAAGTAAAAAGTAAGTTCACACAAAGACTCATGCTCAAATGTTCAAACTACTTTTGTGTAAAGCACACCCAAACTGGAAACAGCTCAATTTGTCCATCAATCCGTCAATAGGTAAATAGATAAACAAGTTACAATATATCCATTCAAAGACATATCATTCAGAAAAAAAAAAGTATTGCTACATTTAACAACATGGATGACACTCAGTAGCATTGTGCTAAGTGAAAGAATCCAGACACAAAAGCCTGTGTATTTTCACATTCAATTTATATGAAATCTAGAAAGAGAAAAAGCATACTAGAAGAAAGAAGATCAGTGTTTGCCGGGCACTGGGGTGGAAGAAGGCAATTGAATGCAGAGGCCAGAGGAAATTTTGGGGAAATGGATATGTGCTATATATTTATTGTGGTGGTAGCTACATGCCTGTAAGCATTTGTCAAAACTGTATGGGGGGACTTCCCTGGTGGCACAGTGGTTACAAATCTGCCCGCCAAGGCAGGGGACACGGGTTCGAGCCCAGGTCCAGGAAGATCCCACATGCCGTGGAGCAACTAAGCCTGTGAGCCACAACTACTGAGCCCACGTGCTGCAAATACTAAAGTCTGCATGCCTAGAGCTCATGCTCTGAAACAAGCAAAGCCACCGCAATGAGAAGCCCACGCACCACAACAAAGAGTAGTCCCCGGCTCACTGCAACTAGAGGAAGCCCACACACAGCAACGAAGACCCAATGCAGCCAAAAATAAGTAAATAAAATAAATTTATTAAAAAAACTGTACATGTATTGTCAGAACTAGATGCATATAATGGGTGAATTTTAATATATGCAAATCATCTCAATAAAGCTGATAAATAAAACGGTAAGTGTTATGACGGCGGTCATAGAACTCTGTTGCATGTATTTTCTCCATTCTATTTCCAAGATTTTGGATCATGTTTACTATCATTACTTAGATTTCTTTCTCAGGTAGACTGCCTATTTCCTCTTCATTTGTTTGGTCTGGTGGGTTTTTACCTTGCTCCTTCATCTGCTGCATATTTCTCTGTCTTCTCCTTTTGAATTTACTGTGTTTGGGGTCTCCTTTTTGCAGGCTGCAGGTTCATAGTTCCCGTTGTTGTTGGTGTCTGCCCCCAGTGAGTGAGGTTAGTTCAGTGGCTTGTGTAGGCTTCCTGGTGGAGGGCACTGGTGCCTGTGTTCTGGTGGGTGGGGCTGGATCTTGTCTTTCTGGTGGGCAGGGCTGCATCCGGTGGTGTGTTTTGAGGTGTCTGTGAATTTTGTATGATTTTAGGCAGCCTCTCTGCTAATGGGTGAGGTTGTGTTCCTGTCTTGCTAGTTGTTTGTCATAGGGTGTCCAGCACTGTAGCTTGCTGGTCGTTGAGTGGAGCTGTGTCTTAGCGTTGAGACAGAGATCTCTGGGGGAGCTCTCGCCCATTGATACTACATGGGGCCCGAGGTCTCTGGTGGTCCAGTGTCCTGATCTCAGCTCTCTTATCTCAGAGGCTCAGGCCTGACACCAGGCCGGAGCACCAAGACCCTGTCAGCCACACGGCTCTCAACCCTCACTATAAATAATTCCTTTAAAGGTTGGAGCTATGTTTTGTTCATCTCCATATCCTTAGTCATGGAGTAATCCATGGTGCATTCCTTTAACCAGCCTCTTCCAAGTTAAGGAAGCCATTTTTCTGCAAAGCCTATCGATAAAAAGATAACCATGTTTCCAAGCCTGTAAGCTGAGTGATCACATGCTGATATTTGAAACTCAACCAAAATGCAGCCACACCTGAAGTCCGTGAGCCTTTTGGTGTGTCTGCATCAACAAGTGCCTGGCTTCAGAAAAACAGATGGTTTCAGTATGTGAAGGGGCTGCACCTGTGCTTCTGACTGACCAGCTGTAAATGGGAGGTTCTCACAATCCCCTCCTGGGTTCAATCTCATTTGCAAAAATTTTCTCCCATTCCATAGGTTGTCTTTTCATTTTGTTTATGGTTTCCTTTGCTGAAAACACACATTTTAAAAAGTGTACATGGAACATGTGCTTGGACATATTCTGAGCCATACAAGAAGTCTCAATAAATTTCAAAGGACTAAGATCATACAAGTTACACTTTATAATCACAATGCAATTAAATTAGAAATCAGTAATAATAAGACATCGAGAAAATCACCGAATATCTAGACAAGTAATACACTTCAAAACAATCTATGGGTAAAAAAAGAAATTACACAAAAATAAGAAAAAGTACTGAAAAATGACTTCATAAAGGAGGATATTCAAATAATCAAATAGCTAGTAAAATATGAAAATGTGCCCAACCTTATTATTCATCTGAGAAACACATATTAAAACTACAATAGGATATAACTAAAGACCTGTCAAATGGCAAAAATGCAAAAGAATGGCAATATCAGTGTTGGCAAGTATATGGAATAGATAGAGCTCTCATCCACTGTTGGTGGGAATGTGGATTACTACAACTTCTTTGACAGCATCTACTAAAGTTTAACATATGTATACTCAAGAAGTTCACTTCTTTAGTAGATACCCAGTGGAAATGTGTACATGAATCCACCAAAAAGACATGGACCAAAGTTTTCATGGCACTTTGTTTTTAATAACTGAGAACTGGAAAAAATTTAATTGTCCATCAACAGAACGTAAATAAACGGTGGAATGTTCATGTAATAGAAGGCTACATAGCAATGAGAATGAATAAATGTATACAAAACATGGATGAATCTCACTAGCAATGTTAAGCCAAAGAGGACAGAAACACAGTTATATACTGCTTCATTTAACTTACAATTCAAAAGCAGGCCAAACTAACCCATGGTTTTAGAAGTTAAGATAATGGTTCCTTTGGTGGGGACAGTGTCTGGGTTGGTGTAGGAGAGGTCTTCTGGATGTACTGGTAATGCTGATTTATCTATCTGGGTGCTGGTTATATTGGTATGTTTGGTTTTTGACAATCTGAGCTTTATACTTATTATTTGTACACTTTCCTGAATGTATGTTGTACTTTGTTATAAAGTTGCATTAAAACAGCATTAGTATGACGAAGTCATAGTTGCCTTGAATGTCCTCAATAGCCTTCCTCTTCTGTTCAGTTGAAGCCAAACTTCTAAGGAAGACAGAAAAGTCCCTTCATGATCTGGTCCCTATCCACCGCTCCAGCCTCACCTTGAGGAAGGCCCTATCGCTCATAGCCTATGTGCAATGATTTTCAGATCCCTCAGTGATCGTGCTTTGGCAAACCTCTTGGCTTAGGCATAAATTGTTCTTTCTTCCAAAATTGCTTCTACTCCTGTTTTACCTGCTTATTTCTTGGTCACACTCCTGTGGGAAGTCTACAGTGGTGCTTTCTATCATCTTAGGTGTCTCCAATATTGGTATCATGACTCCTTTTGCTTTTCTCAGCAACTTAATGTTAGTATATTTTATAGCCTTTTCTAGAATTGTCTTCATCACTATTCTAGATGTGAATTGCTTGGGAACAAATTTCACCTCTCATTAAACATTATGCCCAAGAAACAGTTGGTATTCAATTCATGTTTATTGAACATATGACTGACTCCTTGTATCAAACATCAGACAATCTGTGGACTGTGAAAGAGCTATGTGATCTGGAATCCATTTCCCCCAAGATATTCTGTGTTCCCGTCCACAGTTAATTCTGGGCTGTTTCATGTGAATGGTGGAGGTTGTATACGTCGGGATCAAGTCAGAACACAGAAGTACACCAATTATTTTGAAAGAATTTAAAATAAAGAATCATTATTTATAAATTATTAGAGAACTGAAAAGGCTAAAAGGGGCATCAGAGAGGTAGTAACTACAGAAAGTAGCTACCATCCTCATGGCTGGGGAACAAAAGAAAGAGATTGTAATATTAAAATTTAAACTCTTGAAGGTGGGTTCCCACAGAACAGGCCCTTCCTGCTCCTCTAGCCTTCTTTATTCCTTCCCCTTGGAGCCGCGCTGTCCCTGATAATACTCTTTATTGGTAAAGCCTGACATGGAGCAGCTAGAACTGCAGAAATGCAGTCTGCAGTCTCAGTAGGGGCAGAACAAAGCACAGTACAGAGGGGTAGGTTTGAGGTTAAGAGGCAACAGCTTAACCAGCACAGTGGGGATGGGGAAGGGGTATCTGAAGTAAATTTCAGAAGCATAACCCTTTTAATCTTTTCTAAAGGGACAAAGGGTCATTCCTTGAACTGCTCTCCTGAGTATTATTTTAGTCTTCAGAGAGACTCAATGGCAAATGAAAGTTTTCTCCTAAATTCACAGAGGACATGGAGCTTCCTGCACCTCCCCAGGAACAGACCTGGATAAAGCAGTGTATTTTGATAGAAGGAGACAGAAGGGATTTCACAAACATTGGCTAAACTGAGCAGAATGGAGGGTCTTGTGACTTAGGGATCAACATGGTAACCATGGTGACTGTAATGTTTATGAGGCAAACTGCATGACTCAGTTTATTTTCTACTGCTGTTGAAAATATATCTTCATTTACAGATACTATTTCATTTAATAATAGCTAGAAAATGTAAAGCAGTTCTTTGAAATGAGTAATTAGGTTTAATTAATCCTATCAACTCCAGAAAGACAAGAAAGTTTATCGTACACTGGTATTTTCAGCTGCTTTAGAAAATGGAATTCATACTCATCCCTTTGCAATTTTGATCAATTTAACCAAGATTCTAATAAAAATCTATTTCTAAGTCTTATAGAAAAATAAATCTTATCTAAAAAAGCAGTCTGCTTTTGCTATACTATGATCGAATACTAAAAAACTTCACATTATTAAAAAATTCCATAATAAAGATAATTGTTTCAAGTGGAAAAGTGGTTTACAGTCCAAAAAGTTCCAGAGTAGCAATAATGAAATTCCCTTATCTGTAGCAATTTCAGTAATGATGGTATATTTGTACATGTCTGTGTCTGTGTGTGTGTTTAACATTATAAATGTAACACACCCAGCATAGGCTCATATTAATTTTGGTTTTATAATAATGAATTTTATTTTTTAAAGATCTCATTAGCAGACATTTCTTATACAGCTGTATCAACCTTTATCAATTTCATCACCTATTGTTATGCTAAAGACCACAAAGTCCCTCAGTTTGAATTATGAAAACTATGATATCTCGGGAACACCTGAGTGATGAATTTGGATGGCACCTTGTGTTGGGGAGCAATTCTCTATGGGTGTCTTGTGTTTCTGTATATCTTGCAAGTGCAACACTGACTGCCCTTTGTTTCAGACGGTCTTTTCAAGGATGTTTGTAGAGCAAAGGACCTTGGGATACAGAGATAGTGTGTCCCTCTGGAGCAAAGGACAGGCATGCTTGCTTCTCATTACAAAAGATTCAGGCTTTCTAAACTCAGGATTCCTCTACTGTGAGGCAACCCACTGTGTGGGCAAGTATCACCTAGCTTTCTCTGCATTGCCCTGCGGGAACCGGGGCTTGGGGAAATTGGCACCAAAATGCTGATACTCTGACTATGCTTGTATTCATTTTCTGTCGCTGCTGTTAAAAAATTACCACAAAGTTAGTGACTTAAAGCAGCACATATTTATTATCTTATGGTTCTAGAGGTCAGAAGACCAACAGAGATCTGACTGAGCTAACATCAAGGTGTCAGTTAGGGCTGTGTTCTTTCTGAACACTCTAGGGAAGAATTCATTTCCTTCCCTTTCCCAGCTTCTAAAGGCTGAGCTCTTTCCCAGCCTTGTGGTCCCCTTCCTCCGTCTTCAAAGCCAGCAAGGTAGCATCTCTCTGGCCCTGATTCCAGCCTCTCATCCCCTTCTCTGGCCCCAGCCAGGAAAGTTTCTTCAATTTAAGGGTCCCTGTGATTAGAATAGGCCCACCTAGATAATCCAGAATAGGCACCCCATCTCAAGGTCTCTGACCTAGAAGTTGCCTGACTACCAACATCCATGGAACTGTGGCAGGCTAACTTGTTAGCTTGCAAGCAGAGCAAAATCTCAGACCCTTTTTAGTACCCAAAACCATGACCCTTACTTTGGAAATTGAATTCAATCATTTTAGCAAACATATCTATCTAACTGCGAGTTAAATAAAGCTAAATATGAGTCTCATTTCAAGTAGCCATGGCTGCTTTAAGATTTTCATGTTCAGAAAGCAGATGTCCCAACGTCCCAGGCCATGTGAATTAAATAAAATTATTAAATGAACTTAAAACTATTCTCTAAGGCAGTGGTTCTGAAGATTTAGCATGTGCAGTAATGTCCTGAAAGCTTGTCTGATAATCACATTCCTATCACAGCTCCATCCACCTGAGAATTTGTTCTGGATTTGATTGTAGAAGTCTAAATTTTTAATCAGTACACCAAGTGATCCCTGCTTTGAGATCCAGTTTTTTACTACCAGTTACTTTTGTTGCTTTAGTAATTACATTTCTCTCTACTTGTATTGAAAATGTATGTACTTAAAATGGAATTCTAGAGTCGTCAGAGCATTCACTAAAGAAAATGTTTCATTCAACAGTGTTGTAGCCATATTTTGACCTCTCTTCATTGACACCAAATATAGACCAGTTGAGGCCACCACATTCTAAGAGCTTCCCATGTCAAGTTATTCTAACAGGCATTGTGTTTGTGAATAGAATAACTTCAGTTTATTCTAATTTCAAAGGTTTACATTACATTTCATAATCACAGTTTTGGAAAAGATTATGAGGGTTTATTTTGGGAAGATTTAAACATTCATAGACATCATTGGTGGATACAAACTAATACACTACTTCTGAATATTTTTTAAAGCACACACACACACTCATATCTGTGCTAACAGTTTGCTTGAACTTGGGACTTATCAAAGGAGTAAGAAATCATAGTCAAAAGAGTTAGGATACCAAAATTACAAAACCTCCTGAACAGATAGAAATGATTAAGCTTTCAGTCACTTCACCTAGCTTTATTTTTTGTAAGATTACACCTGGACATTTATCACTTTGTCCTCATTGCTATTTTGTATCTGTTAAAGGGGACTTGAAATTCATTAGGGCAAAAAAGGTATTTTATGTTATCTTCATAGCCTGTATAATGTGGAAAAAATGGTGGCTATACTGTCAAAGTGTATGTAACTATTAAAATTACTTTGTAGGGATGTTTCAGGGAGATCAATTTCTATTAAAACATATATTTTGTTCCCCAGGCTTTCTGTTCCTCCAAGTAAATGAATCCCCTAGTTTACTAATTTAAGTATATTAGAAATTCTAATTTTTAAAATCACACATTTCATAGGAAACTGGAACCCACTTATTCTCAAACTAGAAGTTTTTTTCTTTTTAATGAGGTGTTCTTTTTCTGTCACTTCACTAAGTAACCAACTCACATTTTCAAAGCCATCTCTTTTAGTCTAAGATTGAAATAGAAATCCATTTTATTTATTATACAGTGCCATTGTCCTTGCCATGTACTCTTTTTTTTTTTTTTTTTGCGGTATGTGGGCCTCTCACTGTTGTGGCCTCTCCCGTTGCGGAGCACAGGCTCCAGACGCGCAGGCTCAGCGGCCATGGCTCACGGGCCCAGCCGCTCCGCGGCATGTGGGATCCTCCCGGACTGGGGCACGAACCCGTGTCCCCTGCATCGGCAGGCAGACTCTCAACCACTGCGCCACCAGGAAAGCCCGCCATGTACTCTTATGTGTGTCGCAAGTTGGCATATTTACTTGACATCTGACAACAAATCATAAGCAGTAAAAATATTTTCATTAATTTAATAAACATTGATGAGGTCCAGGGGCACCATAAATGCTTGTGAGGTTGCGCACTGTATAACTTCAGGGGTGCCATTCACATCATATTTATGCATGTGGTGCCCCGGGAGTTGTGCAGTGCACAACCTGCACAACTATATAAGGTGGCCCTGCCTAATATGAAGTCAGACACTGTGATATGTGCCAGGAATGAATATAACGATGATGACATCAAAGTAGTTTTCCTTTCAGAACTTATAGTTTGGTGAGGAAGACTGATAATTAAAAGAACTGGTGATAAGTCCTATGACAAGGAAAGTACAGGACCTTCCTGTCGATATAGCCGTCCAATTAAAATAGAAGAACAAATAAAGGTGAGCAGTTAAGGCTAGAACTTGTTCTGGGAACATTTCAAAGTATGGGATCCTAAGCCAGATTTTCTTTTTCTATTGCAGCTCAGTATTAACATAAAATTTAATCACAAATATTCTACTTGTGTAAATGAGCTAGGTGCTTTTTATAGCACCCCCCTCATGGTAAGGCCATAGCTATTAAATAAAACACTATTTCCCTATGTTTTCTCCCAGGCGCTAACCTGGCTCTGCCTCCTGATCCTGCTAACTGCTAATCCCATCTTGTGTGTCTTTATTGTGTTCATACTCAGCTTTTGATTTTGTTCTTACCTGGTGGTCCATCTCTTGGAACTTGATGCTTCGGAGATTCTAGAGGTTTCTCAAGCCAAACTCAATGAATTTGGTACTTTTTTTTCCTACACCCTGCAGCTATGGCCCAGCTCTACCCATTTCCAAACCCTGATTTTTGAACCTCAGCCCTGGAGTCCACTGCTTACTTCCAATATGATTTTGATTTTTTTTTCTTAAAGCCAAGTCTAGGTGCAAAATTTTGTTCTGATAAACGGAAGCTTCATGAGGGCAGGAATTTTGATATATTTTGTTCAGACACACCTCCAGTGCCTAGAACTATGCTTATTATTTAGTGCTCATTAAGTATTTGCTAAGTGATTAAATGTATGTGGGACAATACACAAAGATTCCAAAGGCCTTTTGCTGGGACCTGCCTCCCAGATGTTGCTGATTTTTGTTTATCTGGGGGTGCACTCGCTTAGTTTCTGGTTGTGTTCCCTGCGTTCCCAACACAGAACTCCACCCTCCAGCATCCTTGAAAGGTGGAGTCCAGAGCGCTGCCCCAGCTTAACAGTGCCTCCCTGTGGTAAGGCATCCAACTGCAGCTGAGGGACTCCGCGGTCTCAGAATCTAGACCAAATTCCCTTCCATCTCAGCATGGCAGGAAAACTGCTCATAGGAATATCAACCAGTGACTTAGGGTCTCCATCCACCTTTCCTTCCAGATGTGCTTATATAAGAGCAGATTATGCTCTAGGTCCCCAGTGGAGGCAGTATAGACTGTCTTCAGGATTTCCTGATGGGCAGACAAAACAGATCACAGCACAACTCTGGTAAGGATTCTGGAAAAATAAAAATAGTACTTTGGGAAAGTTTTCCTCTCTCCTTGCCATTTTCACTCCAACTTTAAAATGGAGCTCGTGACAGAGGCCCGTGAATCCATTAAGCCGATGCACTTCCTGTTCTGAACTTGAAGCCTGAGCCACTCTCAAGTACGACGACGACACAGTACAGTAGGAGTTCACTGGGACCTCCTCCTCAGGGCTTTGTACATACGATAGTTCTAATGTCACGCATCCCCCCAGAAGAAAGGTTGGTCTGGACTATAGAAAACACATCTGAAGACCTCTTTTTACATCCAAGATGAAATCTGAAGTTCATCCCTAACCAACCTAGATCTTTACCTTCAAAACTGATAGCAACAGCTGAGCCTCTTTGACCTAGGCAATACCAGACCCTCAGACCTCTGTCCTGTGCCTATTTCCTTCACTTGCTGGTCCCAGGAAATAGCACTTACCCTGTTTGGAATGAGAATGTCTATGTATCACAGCCATCTTAAAAGCTTGCTAATATCACCACAAATGACTGTGGAATCTGGTGACTCAGGCCAAGACAGCTTTAACAAATTTGGTGGACTTGGAAACTCTCCACACAAGAGACAGTGTGTCACTTTCTTTGGTGTCTTGTATTTGTCATAGATCACATGCCAGGAACAAATGCTCTCCAGAGAAACATATTTTCAAAAGCCTGTATTTCTGGATGAGAACCTATATTGGGATATCCTTCACTAACAAACTACGCCTACAACTGATTTAATGAATCAGTGTTCCAGGGTCACTTTAAGAGAATCCTGTGAGTGGCATAATTCATAAAGACTTACTGTACCTGCATTTCCTGGCCAGGAAAGCACTGCTAACGTAGACTCCCAGATTATGCTAGGAGATGCATTGCCATTACATATGGCTATTTAAGCTGTCTGTTGTGGCCTGGATGTTGTGTCCTCCAAAATTCATATGCTGAAGCCCTAACTCCCAGTGTGGCTATATTTGGAGATGGGGCCTCTAACGAAGTTATTAAAATTAAGTGAGGTCATAATGGTGAGACCCTGATCATGATAGGATTAGTGTCTTTATAAGAAAGAGATACCAGAAAGGTAGCAGGCCTGCACTTGTTCTCCCTCCCTCTCTTCTTCCCCCCTTCTCTAATATATATATATATATGTATATATATATATATGTATATATGTATATATTTCCATTCTTTTGCTTGCACATATCAAGGAAGAGCTGAAAAGGCAGCCATCTGCAAGTCAGGAAGAGAGCTCTTACCAGAAACCGATCATGCTAGCATCTTGATCTGGGACTTATAGCCTCCAGAACTGTGAGAAAATTCTGTTGTTTAAGCCACCCATTCTAAGGTATTTTATTATGGCAGCCCAAGCACTCTAATATTGATACACTGACCAAGACTGTAAACCATAGAACCTGGGATACTTGTTGCCATCGTCCTTGGGAACATGTACCTTTATTTATTTTCTTCTGTTCATAACTTAGTAAAGTATTGATGACAGTCAAATACAAGCCCTAGAAATGTAATTTTTCACCAAAAAATGTATATTTAAATTAAGTTCTGATTTTTGCAATAATTTTCTTCTATGTAAAATTCAGACTAAGAACCTCATAATCAAGAAAATCATTACCAAATTAGAGTTCTAAGTCACCTAAAAACTGAGATTTTTGAGAGGTGATAAAATTTTAAATGAGGGACAAGTATATGAAAAGTGGGATTTCTAAAAACGCTGATTAAGGAATTGGGGATATAAGGAATTCCAAATTTAGGGTTATGCTAATAAATAATTTTTTATGTAGAAATTCAGGGTAATATTACAGACAAGTCTCTTTAGTAATCAGAGATGCAATTCATATTATTATTAAAAAAACAAACTTTCTGAAAAAAGGCTTTAGATAAAATCTTTTTGATTGGAAGTATCAAATGACATGGGTTCTTAAGTGCTATTCCAATGATTATTTTTAAAAATCTTAGATTGTAGTGAGTTTTATATAGTAGGTGCCCAATTAATGTTTATTGAATGAATGAATACGTCAGTAAGGATTAAGGGTACTCTCAGAATGTAATTTTTGAAGTTTTTTGGGAAATTCCTAAAGCACTCTTGTCTGTGACAGTTTGGGATGCTGACTGGAAAGTAGTTAGTTTCTCCGTTAAAATAAGGTAATTTTTGATATTAAAGGAAAGCAATATTGGAAGTCTAAGAAAGGGTGAGTTACTTTGAGTTTTTCAAAAGAATTTTTTAATTGCCCATTCAATTATCATCTTACTGGAAGTGGAGTACATATGTTGTCAAATAAAAGTTCAAATAATTGCGGTACATGATATTAGGCTATGTAAAGAAGAAGGATGGATGGATGGATGAGTTGCTCTTCTCACTTTAGGGAGAATTATGTTCGCCGTTTCTGCAAATAGTACCTCCTTTTGCTGAAGCACTGTCAGGTGACCAAAAGTCTAGCACATTTTCTGTGACTTTAAGTGCTCTTGACTGAATTTCAATCCCAGTTCTGTTAGCAACTTTTCTTTGACTATAGACATCAACTTCTCTGTGCCTTAGTCATCTAAGTAACATGAGATGGATATATTAGATGGTACCTTCCAACTCTTAAAAATATAGAAAAAACTTTCAAATGTGATAGTCTAAAAAATTCAATCAAGTAAACATTTTTGTTGTATTATTGCAAGTTTAGCTAAAAAACCAATATTTTAAATACTTCTTCCAGTTAACGTGTGGAAAAATAAAAGCAAGTTTTCATTTGTCGTAAGTGTAGGATATAAAGAGATACTAAACGGAGAAAGTCTCAAATAATAATGTGGCAGTTACTTTCTAACTCATCTTAGTAGGACTATAGAAACTTCAGCTGTTTGAGAACAGCAGATGACGTATGGAGGCTTATAGATTAATAAGCATTTTATTATGTGTATGTGTATCTATGTGTGTGTGTATATATATATACACACACACACACACACATATATATATCCCACTTTTTATTCTTCATAGTGAAACTCTATTGAATTAATTCAATGATTGTCTATATCAGAATTTGATGATAATTAAAGAATAATAATAACACTGGTATACAGTATACTTATGCCAGATTTTCACTATGTTTTTCCAAAATATCTACATATTTAGTTTAATTTTATATTTGGTTTTGAGCTGGAAGAGAAAATTATTTAACTTAATTTCCGTAATGGCATAGTAAATGTGTAAAACCACTGCAGGAACAGTAATAGAATTTGGTATTACATTTAACATCAATTTTGAATATCAATTTAACTTCAAGATGTGGCTTTAGGTGAATTGAAAAGAGACTTAGTGACATAAAAATCTGTTCCAATTCAAAATGTGGCTTTAAGTGAACTGAAAAGAGACTTAGTGACATAAAAATAGGTTTCAAAACTTAAATAGAGGACTTCCCTGGCGGTCCAGTAGTTAAGACTCCATGCTTCCACTGCAGGGGGTGCAGGTTCAACCCCTGGTCCCGGAACTAAGATCCCACATGTGGTGCAGCTCAGCCAAAAAAAAAAAAAAAAAAAAAAAAAAAGAAAAGAAAGAAAAGAAAAGAACTTGAAATTAACATGATTGCATGTTAAATAATGTAACTTGATAGAATAACAGCCCTCCCAGAGATACCCACATCCTAATCCCTGGAACCTGTGAATATGTTATGTTAAATGGCAAAGCAGAATTAAAGTTGCAGATGTAGTTAAGTTTGCTAATCAGATGACCTTTAGGTAAAGATATTATCCTAAATTATCCAGGTGGGCCCATTGTAATCAGAAGGTTCCTTAAAAGTGGAATAGGCCCGCAAAAGTGAAAGTCAGAGGAACTGTGGCTATGGAAGAGGTCAGAGAGAAGGATTTGAACCCCATTGTTGGCTAAAACACCTACTTACTTTACTTTGTAATGTCTTCTCATATATAAAATTGTTTTGTTTATTTTTTGGACTTTATGCCAGTCTAATCACATTGTATGATTTTATGTCTCATTTCTCTTGTTTAGCATTATGTTTACAAGATCTGTAATAGTTATTGCGTGGAGCAGATAGCTGTTTATTTGTATTGCTTTGTAGTATCCACTGACTGTATACAGTACGTCCTCTACAGACGAACAAGTTCCATTCCAAGAGCACGTTCGTAAATCCAGTTTGTTCGTTAAGTCCAACAAAGTTAGCCTAGGTACCCAACTAACACAATCAGCTGTATAGTACTGTACTGTAGTAGGTTTATAATACTTTTCACACAAATAATATGTACATAAAAACAAACACAAAAAATAAAGACAACATGTTTAGTCTTACAGTACAGTACCTTGAAAAGTGCAGTAGTACAGTACAGCAGCTGGCATACAGGGGCTGGCACGCATGTTCACATCTTTGAAAGTTTGCAACTGGAAGGTTTGTATGTAGGGGACTTACTGTATACCACAATTTATTTATGCATTCTAATTTTGATGGACATTTGTGTTTTCTGTTTGAGCCTGTTACAATGCTTCTATGAACATTTGTGTGTGTGTGTCTAGATGTGGATGTTTTGCTGTAGATTAGTGTCTTTTATAAGTTTTGGTTATTTGTCATTATATCCTAAAAGTTGTCCCTGCTCCATTATTTCTCTCTCATTCTGGGACATCTACTAAATGTAAGTTAGGCCTTCTCATTGTAACTTTATGTCTCTTCTATATTTTCTATCCATTTTGTCATTTTTTGACTGAATTTTGGATAATTTTCATAATAATTGACTATATTTAGTTTATCTGCAGACATTCTTCATTTTATTGCACTTGGCTTTACTGCATTTTGCAGGTATTGTGTTTTTTTACAAATTGAAGGTTTGTGGCAACCCTGTATTGTCAGATAAAGGTCAGATGATAGTAATAAAGTTTTGTTTTGTTTTGTTTTTGGCTGCATTGTGTCTTCGTTGCTGTGCATGGGCTTTCTCTTGTTGCGGTGAGTGCAGGCTTCTCATTGCGGTAGCTTCTCTTGTTGTGGAGCACAGGCTCTAGGCACGCAGGCTTCAGTAGTTGCAGCACACTGGCTCAGTAGTTGTGGCACGTGGGCCCTAGCATGTGCCGGTAGTTGTGGTGCGTGGGCTCAGTAGTTGTGGTGTGCAGGCTCTAGGGCATGCAGGCTTCAGTAGTTGTGGTTCGTGGGCTTTAGAGCGCAGGCTCAGTAGTTGTGGCACACGGACTTAGTTGCTCTGTGGCATGTGGGATCTTCCCAGACCAGGGATTGAACCTGTGTCCCCTGCATTGGCAGGTGGATTCTTAAGCACTGAGCCACCAGGGAAGTCCCAGTAATAAAGTCTTTTTAATTAAAGTATGTACGTTGTTTTAGACATATGCTTTGCGCCCTTGATAGACTATAGTATAGTGTAACCATAACTTTATATGCACTGGGAAACCAAAAAATTCATGTGATTCACTTTATTGTGATATTTGCTTTAGTGCAGTGGCCTGGAACTGAACCTATAATATCTCTGAGGTATGCCTATCCATTGAATTTTAAATTTCATTTATTATATTTAAATTCTTTGGCATATCTACTTAGTTCTTTTCCACACTTACTCCATCACTTTTTAGAAACCTCTATTTCCCATGTGTATTTTGCAGCTTGGGTTTCATTTCTTTTACAAACATGAAGCTTATATAATATGTGCCAATTCCAGTAGCTGAAATTTTTGTGATTTTGTCTGTGTTCTGTATTGATTCAGGTTATTCTCACCCCTGACATATTTTCCCACATACGTATATAATCTGGACATTGTTTTTTTTAAAGCTCTTTGTCTTATCTCTAGAGATTACAATACAAGTTCAATAAGTAAATATTATCAAAATATAACATATTTCTTCTATATCCATAAAAATCAATTTGTACAGACATTTTTTATGTGAATATGTTTTATTCCTTCAGTGTTGGGGGAGTGGTTGGACCACACTCCTCACCACAGAAAAAGACGTTGGCCTTCCAAATATTTCCTCACATATAACCTTTTTTTATCATGTAAACTTTTTTAATTAATAAACTTTATTTTTAGAGTTTTATTTTTAGATTTTAGGTTCATAGCAAAATTGAATGGGAAGTACAGAGTTTCTAGATACCCACATCCCCACACATGCACAACCTACCCCATATCAACATCTCACACCACAGTGATTCATTTGGTACAATCAGTGAACATAGACTGATATATTATTGTCATCCAAAGTCCATACTTTACATAAGGGTTCACTCTTGGTGTTGTACATTCTATGGATTTTAACAAATATATAGTGATGTGTATCCACCATCTTAGTATTGTACAGAGTACTTTGTCATGAAAACCTCCTGTGCCCTGCTTATTTGTGTATACCTTCTCCCTTACTCCTGGCAAAAACATCTTTTTACAGTCTCCATAGTTTTGCCTTTTCCAGAATGTCTCATAGTTGGAATAATATAGTATGTACACTTTTTCAGATGTTTTTTCACTTAGTAATATGCATTAAGTTTTCCTCCATATCATTTCATGACTTGATAGGTCATTCCTTTTTTTTTTTTTTTTTTACGGTACGCGGGCCTCTCACTGTTGTGGCCTCTCCCATTGCGGAGCACACAGGCTCCGGACGCGCAGGCTCAGCGGCCATGGCTCACGGGCCCAGCCGCTCCGCGGCATGTGGGATCTTCCCGGACCGGGGCACGAACCCGTGTCCCCTGCATCGGCAGGTGGACTCTCAACCACTGCGCCACCAGGGAAGCCCGGTCATTCCTTTTTAACACTGTAAAATTTTCATTATCTGGATGTGCCACAATTTATCCATTGACCAACTGAAGGACATCTTGGTTGTTTCCAAGCTCTTGGCAATTATGAATAAAGGTGCTATAAATGTCCATGTGCAGGTTTTTGTATGGATATGAGGATTCAATTCATTTGGGTAAATACCAAGGAGAATGATTGCTGGGTTGTATAGTAAGAATATGTCTAATTTTTTAAGAAACTACAAAACTGTATTTCAAAGTGGCTGTACCATTTGTATTCCCACCAACAGTGAATGAGAATTCATGCTACTCCATGTCTTTGCCAGCATTTGGTGTTGTCAGTGTTGTAGATCATGGCAATTCTAATAGGTGTGTAGTGGTATCTTGTTTTAATTTGCATTTCCCTTGTGACATATTATGTGGAGCATCTATTCGTATGCTTGTTTGCCATCTGCATATCTCTTTTGGTGAGGGGGTCTGTTAAGGTCTTTGGCCCATTTTTTTAAATCACGTGGTTTGTTTTCTTATTGTTGAGTTTTAAAACTTCTTTGTAGGGCTTCCCTGGTGGCACAGTGGTTAAGAATCCGCCTGCCAATGCAGGGGACATAGGGTTGAGCCCTGGTCTGGGAAGATCCCACATGCTGTGTAGCAACTAAGCCCATGTGCCACAACTACTGAGCCTGCACTCTAGAGCCTGTGAGCCACAACTACTGAGCCCATGTGCCACAACTACTGAAACCTGCACGCCTAGAGCCCGTGCTCTGCAACAAGAGAAGCCACCGCAATGAGAAGCCCGTGCACCACAACGAAGAGTAGCCCCCACTCTCCGCAACTAGACAAAGCCCACACACAACAATGAAGACCCAATGCAGCCAAAAATAAGTAAATAAAATAAATAAATAAAAAAAATAAAACTTCTTTGTATATTTTGGATAAAAGTCTTGTATCAGATGTCTTTTGCAAATATTTTCTCCCAGTCTGTGGATTGTCTTTTCATTCTCTTGACATTTTCTTTCACAGAGCAGAACTTAGTAATTGTCATGAAGTGCAGTTTGTCAGTTCTTTCTTACATGGATCATGCTTTTGGTGTTGTATCTAAAAAGTCCTTGCCATATTCAGGGTCATCTTGGTGTTCTCCTGTTTTATCGTCTAGGAGTTTTATAGTCTTACATTTTACATTTAGGTTTGTGTTCCATGTTGAGTTAATCTTTATTAATAGTATAAGGTCTATGTAAGTCTGTGTCCAGATTCTTTGTGTGTGTGTGTGTGTGTGTGTGTGTGTGTGTGGCTATCCAGTTGTACCAGCATCATTTGTTGAGTTAGGAAGTATTCCCTCTGCTTCTATCTTCTGGAAAAGATTGTAAAGAATATGTATAATTTCTTCCTTAAATGTTTAGTAGAATTCGCCAGAATTCACCTATCTGGTCCTGGTGCTTTCTGTTTTGGAAGGTTATTAATTATTGACTCAATTTATTTAATAAATATAGCCTATTCAGAATGTCTATTTCTTCTTGTGTGTATAAAATAACTTCAGTTCAGGTTATTCTCCTTCTTATTGTGTAAGTTTTGGCAGATTGTTTCTTTCAAAGAAGTGGTCCATTTCATTTAGGTTATCAAATTTGAGGGCAATAAGCTGTTCATAGTATTCCTTGATTGTATTTTAATGTCCATGGACTCTCTCTGGTGAGGTCCTTTCTTTCATTTCTGATATTAGTAATTCGTAACTTTTATTTCTTAGTCTGGCTAGAGGCTTATTGATTTTAGTGATCTTTTCAAAGAACCAGCTTTCAGTTTTGTTGTTTTTCTTGATCGGTTTCATTTTTTAAACTTCATTGATTTCTGCTCTCATTCTTACTTTGCTTCCCATCTTCTTACTTTGGATTTAACTTGCTCTTCTTTTTCTAGTTTCCTAAAGGAAACTTAGATGAATAATTTTAGATCTTTTCTTCTTTTCTAACATATGCATTCAATGCTACAAATTTCCCTCTAAACACTGATTTCACTGCATCCCACAAATTTTGACAAGTTGTTTTAAATTGTCATTTAATTTGAAATACTTTTAAATTTCTCTTGAGAATTCTTTGACCTACATGTTATTTAGAAGCATGTTGTTTAATCTTCAAGTATGTTGGTTTTTCCAGCTATCTTTCTGTTACTGATTTCTAGTTTAATTCCATTGTATTCTATGAGCAGACATTGTATGATTTCCATTTTTGTACGTTTGTTAAGTTGTGTCTTATGGCCCGGAATGTGGTCTATCTTGAAGAATATTCTGTGTGAGCTTGAGAAGAATTTGTATTCTGCTGTTGTTGGATGAAGTAATCCAAAGATGTCAGTTACATCCAGTTGAATGATTATGTTGTTGAATTCAGCTATACCCTTACTGACTTTCTCCTCCTGGATCTGCTCATTTCTGATAGAGGGATGTTGAAGTCTTCAACAGTAATGCTGTCTTCATCTATTTCTCCTTGCAGTTCTATCAGTTTTGCCTCATTTATTTTGATGCTATGTTGTGTGGGGCATACATGTCAAGATTGTTATGTCTTATTGGAGAATTGACCCCTTTATCATTACAAAATGTTCCTCTTTATTGCTGATACCTTTCCTTACTCTGAAGTATGCTCTGTCTGAAATTAATATACTGACTCCTGTCCCTTTTATCACTGTCGTCATTCATTTTGCTTACATGTAAGCATACATAAGCATATATTTTTCTCAATTGGTGGATTGTCAGATTCCCACATTAGAAAGGCCCTGGACTTTTTCTTTTCCTGTTGCCCTATGAGACTAAGAAAACTGCAGCTTAGTTTCTCAGATACTTTTTGTAGATTAGAAAATGTCATCAAGGCAAAATTAGCTTTGGAAGCATAGTTAACCTTTCTGAGCTTTCACTTTTTCCTATATTTTCTTGACTATCATGCTGTCTCTGTGATGTTGTTGAGAAGCTATTAAAAACTTTTCTATTATTTGCTAGGGGAGAATAGGTGTTTGTTATCTAGTTTGCCATTTCAAGAAGTGAAACTCTCACAGCGTTGGTTTTTAAATTATATTTTCAGTGAGAATTTATTTGCAATACAAACAAAATTTCATGGTCAGTTCTCCTCACAGATTTGTGGGGCACTGTCAAGGGTCACGTTTCAGAGAGCTGGCTTCATTATCTCTTCATGGATATACAAGGAAGAAGAGCATGTCTTATTAATCATCCTCTCAAATTGCAGCATAAAAGTTCTGGCCCTGAAAGGGAATCCAAGGGAGAGGGAGAGATATTTTTCATAGGATGTTAGAGCCTAAACTTTTCAAATTATTTAGGTGCTGATGTCTACTTGGATATGAACAGTACAAATTTAAGTGATTTTTCTGGAATCAACTTGACTGCAGCAGAGAACATAGATGGTGTGAGTGGGAGACTTCTTTCCTTACGCATGGCATAGGGCATACTCTTGTGATTTTCCCCAGAAACTTTACAGAAAGAAAATTAACCTGGACCTTTCTCAGTCAGATGAATTCTTTTATTTGAGCTTAGGATTTTTCAACTTAAGACTAAATAATAGGCTGGTCACTTTTTTATTTGATAATAATTAATCCTGCTTATATGGTTTTTCAGCAAAGGTTTGTTTTATTTTAACCCTCATCCTTAAAACCTAGAAATTTGAAGAATGTTAGAAAATATCATATGAACTTATTGAAATTGAACTCAGAAGATGTTCAGTGACCTATATAATAAGCAATCAGAAATAAACAGGATTTTAATTTCTCGTAAATGTTCAAGCATGTAATTTTTAAATGCCATTTTAAAATCTAAGCTATTTGATAGGAATTGCTCAAAAGTATGTTCCAACACAGTTATTAAAGAAATTGGTGATTGCCTGAGGTAGATAGATATAATTTAAATCTATACAAATTAGTTATCATTGATACAGTTGACAGTACATTTTTAATTCTCCTTGTTTGTTAGCCAAAGGCAGTTTGCATAAATTTATAATCATGACTCATGATATGCACCAATTGATTTTATTTTTTAAACAAATGACATTGATTAATACTGTCTAAGAATCATTGCAGTTTTACATTTGTATATGTGAATGTACTGGTATTTTTAAGGCAAAAATATCTTGACAGTTAATCTTTATAAAGAAGTTGCTCAACTGAACTTTGTATTTAGTATAAGATATGATGATTTTTTTAAAAGAAAATTGCCTATCAAGTGACACAATTGAATATTTTGTTGTTGAATTTGGATTTCTTTATTCATTCAAGAAAGGTGCCTTTCTCTTTGTCATTCATTTGTCATATCCTCATCACAAGTGCATCTTGAAAAGTGGTTAAATCAACTTTTTCAATTGAGTGTAATTGAGGAGGTGATGAAGCATGGTTTCTGAAGATTGCATATATATAATTTTCTAACTTTTTTCTTGAATCCAGTATAAAACACTATAATATTGATCCATCACTGAAACTTTGGATAACTCCTAATAATGACCTCTAGACCCATTGATTGAGGGTATTAAGGAACTTCATAAGTAAAACTAAGTCCGCCCTCTACCTGGAGCAGGAGTACTTAACACAAGGACTGGATGGCATGTGGAATGATGGTACAAAATGAGTACAAAATGGAGTTGGAGAGAGTAGATTCATATTACAGCTCTGTTCTTAACAGCTACAGGAAAGTTGCCTTGCTTTCCTAATCTATAGTTTGGAATCCCAATTGTTTGTGCTTCAGAGGGATGTTGTGAAGATTGAGACAAAATGTAATGGCTGAAACTTTTCATATGATTGGAAAAACAGGCATATGAACTAGTAATTATAATGAAATAAGTAAAAAATAGAACTAAAACCATTGTGCTGTAGGAATAAAGTTATGGGAGTGGTCAATTTTCATACATGGCTAATTATTTTTTTTAATTTTATTGTGGTAAGAGCACAACATGATATCTACCCTCTTAACAATTTTTTAAGTGCTCAATACAGTGTTTTAGACTATAGTCACTGTTGTACAGTGGACTACAGTAGGGTTTATTCATCTTGCTAAAATTTGTACCCATTGGTTAGTGACTCTATTTTCCCCTCTCCTCAGCCCCTGGAAACCACCACTTCACAATTTGATTCTACAAATTTGAATACTTTTGATACCTCAAATAATTGGAATCATGCAGTATTTGCATTCTGTAACTGATGTATTTCATTTAGCATAATGTTCTCAAGGTTCATTCATGTTATAACATGCATCAGAATTTCTTCCTTTTTAAGGCTCAGTAATATTCCATTGTATGTATATACCACATGTTTTTAAATTTATTCATTTTTCCCAAAACTGGCTACTGTGAATAGTACTGCAATGAACACTGGAGTGCTAATATCTTGTTGAGATCCTGACTTGAATTATTTTGGATAAATAACCTGAAGTGGGATTGCTGGATTATATAATTAATTTTGAAGAAGTTGGAAGGTGAATGAGGAGAGAAATGATATTTCACTGGTCGGACTTGGTTATTTCTGATAATCACAAGTTCAGCATAATTGCCTTGATTTGAATTTTATCTAAGGTAGTTGATTTGAGAGTGGGAGTCAGGAATGTTCAGGTTTGATGTGATTTTGATGGAATTTTCACTTGTTTTAACACCTTTCTTCTGTATATTCAAGATAATGTGTTAATATTACCAACACAAAACTAACTTTTCTCCCTGATGAAAGCCTTAAGGACATTCTAAGCCATAAGCTTGTCAAGGGCTTTTAATCACTTTTTTTCTTTATAAAAAGATTAACTAGAAATTTGCTATAAGGAAAATTAAATGTACTTGATGAACTTAACTTCCATTTCTCCAATCACAAATGTCATAATGATCTTCTGTTAAGAATCAACATATAAGAATTTCATGTTGCTTCGTTTCATCATCAGTTTTTAGTATCTAATGTGCCAGAAAGGCACATAACATTTCAACTTTGCTGATAACTAAAATAGTTCTTAAAATATATGTATAGACACAAGGTTGGACACTAATGTTTGAAATAAAAAGGAATAAAAAGGCATATAAAGAAGACATTTGAAGAGATGGTATTTAAGAAAGGAATTAGGATAAGAAGAAATACAAATTAGTTATCATAGCTAGATCACGGTGACACTCGAAATACTTTAATTTTAATCTTGCTTATTTATAAGCCAAAGGCAATTTCCATACAATTACAATCATGACACATGATGTACAATTACTTTTTAAAAAATGACATTGATTAACATTTAAAAATTGTTTCATTTTCACAATGTGTACATTAGCATTTTAAAAATAAAACAGCATTTTGAATGTTACTTTTTATAAATAAATTACTTCAAAAACCCAAACTTTATGTTTTACCATAGTGCTTAATGTATGTATTAATAACACTACTGGGTACAATTAAAGTAGAGGGCAGGGTCTGTCTGCAGGGTAGTTAAAGCTATGACATAATTTAAAGAACACATCTTGTAAATAATAACCAGTTCAGTTTGCAAGTTGATTGTTTCAAGATAAGTCTCAGTGTCTTTTTTAGTATTTGTGTAATAGGTTTAATACTGTGGAGTTGTTGTGAAGAGTAAAGGAGGTAACACATGAAAAAGTGAGGTGAGATATATAAAGCACAGGTAAGGTCAGCATGACAACATTGAGGACCTAAGAGGAAAATAGTGTAGGTTTTGCAGAGACAAGCAGCTTGACCTCCATAATCTCCCACCTGGACTGCTTTAGTTGCCTCTCTTCTGCTTTTATCAAAATGCATTTATTCTTTACATAATATAAACCAGATTCTTTCTCTTCTGCTTAAGTTCCCATTACGCTTAGACTTAATCGAAGCTCCCTGTTCTAATTTCTAAAGTCCCAAATTTTCTGGCTCTACTTATCCGTTTGACATCACCCACAATTTTCTCTCTTGCTTACTGTGCTTTAGCAGAACTGGCCTTTTGACTTCTTTTGTTCCTACAAAATACCAAGCTCATTACAACTGTTAGGCTTTTGCATTAATCTGCACCTCTGTTTGGAATGCTTTTCTCTGGTTGTACATGGCTGTTTCTTGTCGTTTAGAGCTGTTGTATTCTTAGAGGGGTTTTCCACGACCATCTCTTCTTTTTTTTTTTTTTTTTACTTTTTTAACATCTTTATTGGAGTATAATTTCTTTACAATGTTGTGCTAGTTTCTGCTGTATAACAAAATGAATCAGCTATATGCATACATATATCCCCATATACCCTCCCTCTTGCGTCACCCTCCCACCCCCCCCATTCCCCCCCCCTAGGGGGGCACAAAGCACTGAGCTGATCTCCCTGTGCTATGCAGCTGCTTCCCCCAGCTATGTGTTTTACATTTGGTACTGTATATATGTCAATGCCACTCTCTCACTTCTTCCTAGCTTACCCTTCTCCCTCCCCGTGTCCTCAAGTCCATTCTCTATGTCTGCATCTTTATTCCTGTCCTGCCCCTAGGTTCTTGAGAACCATTTTTTTTAAAGATTCCATATATATGTGTTAGCATATGGTATTTGTTTGTCTCTTTCTGACTTACTTCACTCTGTATGACAGACTCTAGGTCCATTCACCTCACTACAAATAACTCAGTTTCATTTTTTTATGGCTGAGTTATATCCCATTGTATATACATGCCACATCTTCTTTATCCATTCAACTGTTGATGGACACTTGGGTTGCTTCCATGTCCTGGCTATTGTAAATAGTGCTGCAATGAACATTGGGGTACATGTCTCTCTTTGAATTATAGTTTTCTCAGGGTATATGCCCAGGAGTGGGATTGCTGGGTCGTATGGTAGTTCAATTTTTAGTGGCTGTATCAATTTACATTCCCACCAACAGTACAAAAGGGTTCCCTTTTCTCCACACCGTCTACAGCATTTATTGTTTGTAGGTTTTCTGATGATGGCCATTCAACCAGTGTGAGGTGATACCTCATTGTAGTTTTGATTTGGATTTCTCTAATGATTAGTAATGTTGAGCATCCTTTCATGTGTTTGCTGGTAATCTGTATATCTTCTTTGGAGAAATGTCTATTTAGGTCTTCTGCCCGTTTTTGGATTGGGTTGTTTGTTTTTTTTGATATTGAGCTGCATGAGCTGCTTGTATATTTTGGAGATTAATCCTTTGTCAGTTGCTTTTTTGCAAATATTTTCTCCCATTCTGAGGGTTGTCTTTTCATCTTGTTTATGGTTTATTTTGCTATGCAAAAGCTTTTAAGTTTCATTAGGTTCCATTTGTTTATTTTTGTTTTTATTTCCATTTCTCTAGGAGGTGGGTCAAAAAGGATATGCTGTGATTTGTGTCATAGAGTGTTCTATGTTTTCCTCTAAGAGTTTTATAGTGTCTGGCCTTAAATTCAGGTCTTTAATCCATTTTGAGTTTATTTTTGTGTATGGTGTTAGGGAGTGTTCTAATTTCATTCTTTTAAATGTAGCTGTCCAGTTTTCCCAGCACCACTTATTGAAGAGGATGTCTTTTCTCCATTGTATATTCTTGCCTTCTTTATCAAAGATAAGGTGACCATATATGCGTGGGTTTATCTCTGGGCTTTCTATCCTCCTGTTCCATTGATCTATATTTCTGTTTTTGCACCAATACCATACTGTCTTGATTACTGTAGCTTTCTAGTATAGTCTGAAGCCAGGGAGCCTGATTCCTCCTTCTCCGTTTTTCTTTCTCAAGATTGCTTTGGCTATTCGGGGTCTTTTGTCTTTCCATACAAATTGTGAAATTTTCTGTTCTAGTTTTGTGAAAAATGCCAGTGGTAGTTTGATAGGGATTGCATTGAATCTGTAGATTGCTTTGGGTAGTATAGTCATTTTCACATTGTTGATTTCTCCAATCCAAGAACATGGTATATCTCTCTATCTGTATGCATCATCTTTAATTTCTTTCAACAGTGTCTTATAGTTTTCTGCATACAGGTCTTTTGTCTCCTTAGGTAGGTCTATTCCTGGGTCTTTTATTCTTTTTGTTGCAATGGTAAATGGGAGTGTTTCCTTAATTCCTCTTCCAGGTTTTTCATCATTAGGGTATAGGAATGCAAGAGATTTCTGTGCATTAGTTTTGTATCCTGCTACTTTACCAAATTCATTCATTAGCTCTAGTAGTTTTCTGGTAGCATCTTTAGGATTCTCTATGTATAGTATCATGTCATCTGCAAATGGTGACAGTTTTACTTCTTCTTTTCCAATTTGGATTTCCTTTTCTTCTCTGACTGCTGTGGCTAAAACTTCCAAACTGTGTTGAATAATAGTGGTGAGAGTGGGCAACCTTGTCTTGTTCCTGATCTTAGTGTAAATGGTTTCAGTTTTTCAACATTGAGAATGATGTTGCCTGTGGGTTTGTTATATATGGCCTTTATTATGTTGAGGTAAGTTCCCTCTATGCCTACTTTCTGGGGGGGGGGTTTATCAAAAATGGGTGTTGAATTTTGTCAGAAGTTTTTCTGCATCTTTTGAGATTATCATATGGTTTTTCTCCTTAAATTTGTTAATATGGTGTATCACATTGATTGATTTGCACATATTGAAGAATCCTTGCATTCCTGGGTGAACCCCATTTGATCATGGTGTATGATACTTTTAATGTGCTGTTGGATTCTGTTTGCTAGTATTTTGTTGAGGATTTTTGCATCCATGTTCATCAGTGATATTGGCCTGTAGTTTTCTTTTTTTGTGACATCTTTGTCTGCTTTTGGTATCGGATGACCATTTCTTCTGAAAAAAGCACCTAGTAACTATGAAATCTCCCCATTTAATTATATGAGCAGCAAATATAGCTAACTGGTATTTCCTTGATTCTTTGTTTATTGATAGATTATTTTATTGTTCTTCATCCACTAAAATGTAAACTCCATGAGAAGAGGAAGTTTGTCTGTCTTGTTCAGTGATGTGATCCCAGCACCTGGAATAGTATTTGACACATAGGAGATACTCAATGAATACTTATTAAATTAATGAATATTGGATGGATGAGAATATTGCTTTAAAGATTCATCTTCTGGATCAGCCAAATTTAGTGTAGGCCTATTAATCCTAAAGGTTCCTGCAGGTAATCATAGTACAGATTGGTAGGAATATGCAACATTGGTTCTTAACCCTTTAAGAAACTATTGAAAATGAATGGTCTTTCTTTATAATTCTCATAGGTATATACAAAATTATGCACATTGTCTGTGGATTCATAGATTCGCTATGACTTCTCCACAACTCCTTGGACCCTTGAATAAAAAACCCTAGTCTACACACTCTACTCCATGCAGTGGGCATGGAAAATAAAAGAGAAATTTGAGGGATATTTTAAGGAAAAGTATTAGCATTCAGATTACTAACTTGAGGAGCAATGAGAAGAATGATTCCATTAAAATATTGAATTGAGAAGTATTGATGATGTTAAGGCGACAGTTTTGGATTTTGTGACACATTGGCAATGAGAATTAGAGAACCATAATTCTGGTAGAAATCTCGACTTTGGAGGCAGGTTTAGGTAGTCAGTAGAAAGAGAATTAATGGAATCATGACCTTTTTGCTTTTCAAAGGAGTTGGAGTATAGGGAAACATACATTTAGGGGATGAGAAAAGAAAGAAGCACTATTAAAAGAAAAAAATAGAATTCTGAAAAGTAAGATGGAATTAGGACAATGTATTATCACAAAGTTGAAAAACTAGGGAACTTAAACACTTTGTTTGTGTCATGTCACATATGAGGGAACTGAATGAGTTGGCCTCATGGATCAGTAGGCTTAAAAGCAATGTCCCAGAAGGGCTAGAAAGAAAAAAAGGAATATTTGAGAGCCAAGGTGGTTCCAAGGAGTTTGTGGGTAATCTGGGGAAGGAGAAAACTGAGGATCTGTGCTGAGGGCCCATTCAAAGCAGTTTAGGGTGAGCTCATTTGACAAATAAGATTCCAGGAATAGTCAGGAATGGAGAAGGAAAGAAAACTGACCCACAGAACAGAAATATTGATAGGAGCCTGACTCTAGTCAACTTTCTGCTTTTAGCTTCTGTTCTCCTTTTGGTTGTCCTTAGAGGGTATCACAGATTGAATAACAGTCAGAAGTCTGGATGCTCCATGATACTGAGTACAGAGAGAGCTTCAGAGTAGGAAAAACAAGGATGGCCTTCAAGAAAGAAGGTTTAGTGTATTAGGAAAATACGTACTTTTCAATTTTCTTTCATAGCTTTTTATAGAGCTATTTATATATAGCAAGTAAGACAAGAGTCTTCTAGAATTGGTGGACTAGGTAATTAAAATGAACCTGCCAATTGAAAATAACTACACAGGGCAAAAATATTGGAAGTGTCTTCTTGAGGACCCCAAATACCTGATTGAAGCGAAGGAAAAGGCCCAAAGACATGAATCTTTGGTGTCTTTTTTTTTTTTTTGCGATACGCGGGCCTCTCACTGCTGTGGCCTCTCCCGTCGCGGAGCACAGGCTCAGGACGCGCAGGCTCAGCGGCCATGGCTCACGGGCCCAGCCGCTCCGCGGCACGTAGGATCCTCCCAGACTGGGGCACGAACCTGTATCCCCTGCACCGGCAGGCGGACTCCCATCCACTGCTCCATCTTTGGTGTCTTTTATTCCCCCTTGGACAGCAACAAACAATTAGAAAATAATTTTAATTGGAAAACAAATTTTTAAAAATGTTATGAAAGGTGATTTCCAAATGTCCAATAAACATATTGTCTGGGATTCAAACTCAGTCATCAGTGAAATACAAATTAAAATATAATGAGATACTGCTGCACTCCTGGAATAGCTAATATTAAAATTGCTGACAATATAAAATGTTAGCAAAATGATGAAACAAATGGAAATTCTCATACCCTAGTCTTTGTCCCTTTGGAAAATATTCTAGCATTATTACCCAGCAATTTCTCTCTAGAAATATACCTTACAGAAATGTATGCACATGCCCACCAGTACACATGAACATGAATGTTCATATATGTTATTCATTATATCAATACTGGAAACAACAGGAGTAGTAATCAATACTAGAATGGATAAAACCTCAAACTTTTGCATGTTTATTCAGTGGAATACTACAAAGTAATGAAAAGGAAAATTACAGACACATGTAAAACACAGATGAAACACAGATATAATATTGAATGAAAGAAGGCAGATACAAAAAAAGTCATGATGCGTAAGTATATGGATGTAAATTTTGAAGCATAAGAAATTCTTGGGATGCATTTTTATTTGATAAAATATAAAGAAAATAATAAGTACTTTTTATGAAAATCAGGAGAGTGGTTACCTGTGAGCAACATAGAATGGCGTGTGCATAGAGGTGGCATCTAGATAGTGGTAATGTTCTAAATTTGCACTGGAGAGTAGTTTCATGGTTGCTTGCTTTGTGATACATAATTGAGCTGTACATTTTTGTGTAGTTTTTTACATATGTGTTAAACTTATGAGAAAGTTTTTTGTTTTTTTCTTTTTTTTGGTACGCGGGCCTCTCACTGTTGTGGCCTCTCCCGTTGCGGAGCACAGGCTCCGGACGCGCAGGCTCAGCGGCCATGGCTCACGGCCCAGCCGCTCTGCGGCATGTGGAATCTTCCCGGACCAGGGCACGAATCCGTGTCCCCGCATCAGCAGGAGGACTCTCAACCACTGCGCCACCAGGGAAGCCCTATGATAAAGTTTTTTAAGAAGGAAAGCTAGATAAAAATGTATCATCACATGTAAGAAAAGTGAAGAAAAATTATCTTGAGGGACCAGCATCTTTTCATCTCTTATATTTCAGGAGAGCTTAATCTATTTCCAGAAGTAGCAAATAGAACTTGAGAACAAGCAGAAACCTTAGAGGTTATGAATATCTCTGTTTTACAGGTGAGAAAATGAAGTCTAACAAGTTTGAATATAAGCTCAATATCATATAACTAGCTGGAATTGAGAATCAGTTCTCTTATTTACGAGTATGGATTATTTTTTTCTTTTACTACACCCTGATATTTCTTGCTAAATTCCCCTTTGAACTGTGAATTGAAACTTAGATATTATAAAAATTTTAAATATGTAAATAAACTTCCTCATTCTTGGAAAATATTTATACCTCAAATCTATTTCCTATAACAGATTGGTATCTTGAAATGGACTTTTAAAGATATATATTTGAGGTAATTTTTCTCTGGAAATTTTTTCTGTTAGAAGACAATGTACATCATGAAATATCTTCATCTAGTAAATCCCTTCAGAATTAATCGATGTGCAAACTGGCAAATGATGTACATGAGTTCAGTATAAGCTTTTAAGAAAGTGGATGAGTTAAGATTTCTGTTCACATGAAAGGACAAGATTTCACACCGAATATTCATGAATGTTGATTATTTCTTGCATTTACTTGCATCACTTTATTATTATAAAATATAATGGGAATGTGTGGACATGGCATGCATGTGTACATGGCATTTATTTTATAATTAAAAAAGGATTTTATACAGTACACATTGAAAGGCATATGAATTAGAGATGCTTTTATCCTTGTTCACATGTAAAACCAACAGAAAAGAATTAAGCTATTAATATTTCTGATTCATTCAACAAATATTTATCCAGTGTCCAGTAACGCAAGTTTAAAAGTGTTGTATTAGCAAGGTTTACAAGTTAATGATGTGATACTTGCATTCTAGATATAAAGGTTATTATATTGCCAGTTTGTGATTTAATCCTGGTTCTCCACATGAATCTATGTTTCTTATTATTCCAGAGTCATCTTTATTACCTGTGTATTCATCTGTTAAATAATAATCAATTAGTGATGAAAGCCAAAGCCTTGGGGTGGGGATATGGGCAAAATACACATCCACTGCGGTAATAATACTCTTGGTTTAAAGGACTGTTTTCATGTGCCAAGTTTTGATTTTTCTGAATACTTGGATGTATTGCTGCCTTTCATCATGCCAGAAAATGTGGAATTATTCATTCCTTTGTTTTCCTTGGCTTTCACAACAGCCCTTGAGATTCATTGTCAATCTGACTGGCATCTTCCATATATTACAGCACCGAGAATTAAGCATAATGCTTTCAGAGTAATATGTTTATTCAGTTTAGAATTTCACTTCATTCTAAATGGAGAGCTCATAATTACATTGTTCAACAGTTTGTCACAATGCTCAGAGGAATACTTTAGCAAATTAAAGGGAATACAAAAAACTACTTCATTATTTAATGACACACTTTCTACTAATTCTTCCTTGTTATAAAATAAGGAAAAATATTTTTCTTCTGAGATTTGTGATCAAAATCAGATCAACAGATATTGAACATTTACTCTTGCAAGAAAGTGTGGAAGACATGGAGAAGTACAAGATACAGTGTTTGCCTTCAACAGATTTATAATTCAGTTAGACAAAGGGAAAAATTAAATACTATAATAATATGACACAATATTTAAATAATAATTCATATTTATTATAACAAAGTTGTAAAAACATCATATTTCAGCATTAGTATTGACATGTAATTTATAATTAGAATTTAGGAAAGAAGTGTTAATCTATTTTAAGAGGTAGAAATCATTTATTTTTTTATTGCTGGTGTATTCAAATTTGTGATAATACGCTGAATTTCATGCTCATATAAACTGGAGGTAATTAAGGTATATCATTAATTTTAAAATATAAATATTTCTACTAGGATATTTATAAATCCATATTAAACTCGTTTACATGAGTATGTATTTATGAACAAAAACAACAGCTCATCTTTAAAATGCCAGAAAGCAAGAAACTTAGATATCAATTGTTGAAAACATTATTAATTTCTAGAGGTCACACTCATGAATACTATAAAATTAGATATTCTAAAAGCAAATAAATGCAAATTGAAGGCTCTAATTGGTTGCAATTGACATTTTTCTAGGTAGAACATTTGATTCCATAATATCCACACTACAGACATGAAAAAGAGTTTTAATAAATGTGCACTAAAATGTACAAGTAAAAGTAAGTTTCAAGAAAACAGAGTAGTCAGTTCTCTAATTTGGCTTGAAATGAATTCGAATGTTTTAATTATTCTCAGATCAGTATGTCAGAAATATTTTTTTCCAAATAAGCAAATATCTAAAGTAAATTTCTTTGATTTTTAAACAAGAACAGCATCAGAATAAGGGGGGAAAAAACCATGAAGAATGTACTTTTCTATTGCACATGCAACTACAAATGGAGAATATCTTTTATATATTATAAAAGGGTCACAGCATCAGCTCACCCTCTCTCAGGCAATTGAACAGGAATGCTCAGCAAAGCTACCTCCGTGCAATCATTCAAAAAATATTATTGATGGCCTGCCGTGTATGCAGCACCTAGTTTTGAGGCCGTAGAGGACACTTAGAAATATAATACCCAGTCCTTTTCCATAAGAAGTGTCAGTCTAGACTGGGCATAAGTTGTGACAATGGACGATAAATCACTGTACAAGAACGAATAAAACACTAGACAGCAATATAAAGAATGATTGCAAACACTATGTGATAAGTGATACAGGAGGTATGTACTCTAGAAACACTAAGAAGGAAAATATCATTCTTGGCTGGTTATGCATTAAGATCTTATACCAGCCAGTTCTGGAACATTGACTATAGATTTATTATAGAAAGTTACCTGAAATCATGTATGTCATTTATGTCTTTGTAGACATACAAGAGTTTGATTAAAAATAAAAATATCTGGTTTGATGTAAGAGATAAGAGGACTTAACCTCTGTGTTTGGTCAAATTACTGGGTATTCATTAAATGTGTAAAGGCTACCCTTCTTATTCATATAGGTAAAATACAGGGAAATTTCGTTTCTTATTCTTATCTAGACCACCTTGTTTGGATTACTTGATCATCTGGAATTCTGGAAATGCCATTTCATGTTAATGATCTCAGCATCTCTTTCCTTTATTTTTCTATTAGCTTTTAAAATGTATTTAAAAGGGAGTTGAGATAAACTCAGTGAGGTGGAGAAATCCACATGGTGCTAGATTTCTAAATAAAGAATGTGATTCTCATTTTTGGAGATGTCTCTAATAGAAGGGTCGATTCTAAATTGTATATTTGTCCTCACTTTCTTTCACATCCGAACTGTATTTTATCTTCTTTGGAAAGCCCAATGTTATATATCTACAGATACATGATTTTTGTTTTTAATTGATTCCAAATGATGTTAATACTCACTATCCATACCCCAGAGTAGAAATAACTATATTTCCTTGTACATTTATTCTTACCCTTCTACAGAAGTTTAATCTCTTAGCCAAAGCTGGTAATGATTCCTGCTTATTTTTTGCAAGAATAATTTCCATAAAAATTCCTAAACTATTTGTTTAAAAAATATGCACTAAAGAAATGTGCATTATCAATACTTTCAGGACATGTAAGCTTTATAATTTTTAAAATCTCTTTGAAAGCTCACGTCACTTTTCAGTTCAGATGTTAGAGGATGGTGGCCTTGGGCTCATGATCGGACATAGATTAATAAAGCCTCTGTCAGGCTTGGGGAACTATATTTATACACACACACACACGTGTGTGTGTGTGTGTGTGTGTATGGTACTGCTTGTAATAGACAAGTGGCTTCTGCATTTCAGGGAAAATTAAAGCCAAATTGTACAGCCTTCAAAAGTATAGACTAAAGATATATATCTTTCCTGCAGAGGGTGTCAATCCTGGGCTGGAAGAAGGATACACAGAAGACTTTTGTTCAGTTATAATCTAGACATAGTTGATCATGCTTAGGCTAAATCCTACCTCCCCATATACTTACTTGATTCAATTCCAGTTATTTAATCTGCCTCAGCCTTTGTCTTCACATGTGTGAAATGAATCTAGATTGCTCAAAACTCAGGGCTTATTCAGAGGATTACATATATATCTAAAAGAAAAGTAATCCCTTTTGTTCATTTATTAAACAGATGTTTGGGGAGTGCTTAATGGAGATATAATAATAAGCAAAAACAGACATGGCTTTAGTCATCAAGGATAAGACTGTTAGACGAGGAAGTAAATGTCCATTTACAGATGAATGGATAAAGAAAATGTGGTACATATATACAATGGGATACTACTCAGCCTTAAAAAAGAAGGTGACATATGTGACAGCATGGATGAACCTGGAGGAAATTATGTTAAGTGGAAGGACAAATATGGCATGCTTCCACTTACATGAGCTATCTAAAATGGTGAAACTAATGGAAACAGAGGGTCAAATTGTGGTTTCCAGGGGCTGTGGGGAAGAAGAACTAGGGAGTCACCATTCACTGGGTATAAAGTTTTGTTATACAAGATGATTAAGTTCTAGAGACCTGCTGTACAACATAGCGCCTATGGTTAACAGTACTGTGTTGTGTATGTCTAAACTCATCAAATTGTATACGTTAAATATGTCCAGTTTTTATATGTTATTTATACCACAATAAACTTGTTTTTAAAATGAAGAAAAAGATGAGGAAGTTGTCTGCTAGATAGAATGAGGATATAGAAGAAGGGAATTGCTTAATGGCACCCAAATATTTAATTACAGGTGCTCACAGAGGCTGAGAGAGACATAGGTTACTTCCATATTCATTAACAGCTGTTTTGGAATACAATATACATACCCTAAAATTCACCTATTTTAATTGTAAAATTCATTGAATTTTAGTATACTCACAAAGTTGTGTAACTTCCACCACAATCTAATTTTAGAACATTTCTATCACCCTCAAAAGAAACCTTGTGCCCACTTACATTCACTCCCATTCCTACCCTCAGTCCCAGGCAACCACTGATCTACTTTCTGTGCCTATAGATTTTACTTTTATGGATTTTTCATATAAGTGGACTCATATAATATGTTGTCTTTGTGTCTGACTTCTTTCACTTAGCATAATGTTTTCGAGGTTCATCCATGTTGCAGCATGTATAAACACTTTATCCCTTTTTATTGCCAAATTGTATTCCATTGTATGGGTCTCCATTTCTTAATGGTACCTTGGAAATTTTTTAAAATGAAGAAATATCAAAAAATGCTTACAGAAACTATAGTTTAAATTCTTAATTATAAAAAATTAATATCTTAGCATAGAAAGATGAAAATATATGTCTATATGAATTAATGTACTCTGTTTTGTATCACAGGTCTAGACTTGAAACCTAACCCTCCAATCCCTTGCACACACATACTATTATACTTGACTAATAGTTAACATTTAATCAGTAATTATTAGATGCCTATAACTGGTGTGAATGTTTTACAGAGTTTATATCATTTAATCTTCACAACAACCTTGTAGGATAGATTAAGTTGACTCTGAAATCAGACTGCCTCAGTATCAATGCAGGCCACTAACCAAGTGTGTGATCTTGGGCAAGGCAATTTAGAAGCAGAGTTTCAGTACCCGTTATTAAAAAATGAGAATAAAAATAGGATCTAAGAATGGGTTTATTATGAAGGTCAAATTATACATGCATAAGAATTCTTGGCACATAGAAAGAACAATTTTAGTGTCAGCTATTTTTAACAGAAGAGGAAATTGAAGCTCGGAGTGTTAAATAACTTTTTCCTGGGTAACACTGCAGGTAAATACTGTGACCAGGGTTCACACATAGGCAACAAGACTCCCGACACCAAAACATCCACTGTGATGGAGGAAAACCTAGAGTCCAGATCGTGGACATAGAATTTAAATCTACGACTTCTTTTTCTTTAGGCTAGAAAACAAGCCTCTTTTAAAATATTGAATATGCACAGCATAATGGGTAGTGAGTCCAAGGGCTTACTGCCAAAATAAATATAATCACATAAGCTTAAACTTGATGGGGCCTGGGTTAACAATATAGGATTTTGGTTATAGAGATTATTTAAAGCTGCTGTATACTGAGAGAACTTGAATCTGTGGAAATAAGTTAACAGATTTTTACTTAAGAAGTAGTAAGTACTGCAGCTTTATATATATACCTGCAGCTTTATATATATATATATATATATATATATATAATTGAGGTAACATCGGTTTGTAACATTACATGTTTCATGTGTACAACATTATAATTCAACTTCTGTATGTAGTACAGCGTGTTCACCACCAAAAGTTTAGTTTCCATCCATCACCGTACAGCTGACCCCCCTTTACTCATTTTGCCCTTCCCCCACTCTTCCCTCTGGTAACTCCAATCTGTTCTCTATATCTGCGTGTTTGCCTTTGTTTGGTTTTGTTTGTTCCTTTATTTTTTTAGATTCCACATATGAGTGAAACCATATGGTATCTGTCTTTCTCTGCCTGACTTACTTTACTTAGCATAATACCCTCAATGTCAATCCATGTCAAAAATGGGAAGAGTTCATCTTTTTATGGTTGAGTAGTATTCCACTGTGTGTGTGTATATATATGTGTGATATATACATATATCGCATCTTTTAAAAAAATTGTAGTGGGGTATAGTGAATTTACAATGCTGTGTTAATTTCAGATGTACAGCAAAGTGAATCAGTTATACGTATACATATATATCCACTCTTTTTTAGATTCTTTTCCCACATAGGCCATTACAGAGTATTGAGTACAGTTCCCTGTGCTATACAGTGGGTCCTTATTATCTATTATATATATAGTAGTGTGTATGTGTCAATCTCAATCTTCCAATTGATCCCTCCCCCCTTACCACCTTATTTTAAATAAATAAAATAAGTTTATTTTCTACATCTGTATTTCTATTTTGTAGATGAGTTCATTTGTACCCTTTTTCTAGATTCCACATGTAAGCGATATCATATGATATTTGTCTTTGCATGATTTACTTTGCTCAGTATGACAATCTCTAGGTCCATCCATGTTGCTGCAAATGGCATTATTCGTTCTTTTTATGGCTGAGTAACATTCCATTGTATATATGGGCCACATCTTCTTTATCCATTCCTCTGTCGATGGGCGTTTAGGTTGCTTCCATGACCTGGCTATTGTAAATAGTGCTGCAGTGAACACTGGGGTGCATCTATCTTTCAAATTAGATTGCTGGATCATAGGGTAGCTCTGTTTTTAGTTTTTTAAGGAACCTTCTTACTGTTCTACATAGTGTCTGTACCAGTTTACATTCCCGCCAATAGTATCGGAGGGTTCCTTTTTCTCCACATCCTCTCCAACATTTATTGTTTGTAGACTTTTTGATGATGGCCATTCTGACGGTGTGAGGTGATACCTCATTGTAGTTTTGATTTGCATTTCTCTAATAATGAGTAATGTTGAGCATCTTTTCATGTGCTTTTTAACCATCTGTATTTCTTCTTTGGAGAAGCAACTGACAAGGGATTAATCTCCAAAATACACAAAGAGCTCATGCAGCTCAATATCAAAAAAACAAACAACCCAAGCAGAAAGTGGGCGGAAGATGTACCACATCTTCTTTATCCATTCATCTGTTGATGGGCACTTAGGTAGTTTCCATATCCTGGCAAGGTAATGCTGCAGTGGACCTAGGCGTGCAGGTATCTTTTCAAATTAGTGCTTTGTTCATTGCAGATATCTTTTATGACCATTGTAGTTTGCTGAGGATCCTCCAGAGTAATTTGGTATAATTGTTATTAGGAAATATCTTACAAATGAGCATATCTTCATTAATCTGTGCGTACCCAACAAAGGAAGACTCATTTCTACAATAGTAATCCCTGTTCTAAGGAAAAGTACTCTTGTATGTATACATCAATGAAGGAGTTACTAAATTGCTTTTCTTGCAAAGCGGATAATGTGATTATTTTAAAGATATTTCTAGTTCCAGTTTTAGTGAGGATATTTGGCATGATGAGGCCAGTCACTGATTATTACTTTTTTAATTAATAGACTCTATTTTTTAAAGAATTTTAAGTTCACAGGAAAATTGAGTAGGAAGTACAGGGTTCTCATATACCCCCTGTCCCCACTGATATATATTTTATTAGCTAACTTTGTCTCTGAAACTGATAAAAATTAGTATATTTGTTCTAAATTACTGTTTCTAAAAAGTATAACTACATCAGTTGACTTCTTGTGATTTTTCTATATCCCTATACATTTCTGAATTTTAAATGAAGTTTGATTATTTTTTGAACAACATTATTATTTCAGGATACTAAATTTGTAATGCTTATGCCCTTAGTTTACCCCTACTTCAATTTACCCACTTTAATTCAAAACCTGAATTAAACTAGTGTGCCACATCTTTATATAGAAGTTTGAGTTTCAGTTCATATTCTGCTGAAAGATCTGCCGTCATAGTAGAAGGTTCTTTGGATTTGTTTTTAATTTTGCAAAAGAATCTTGAATTCATCTCTTGAAAAGGAAGGCCTGAAATTTATGACTTTTGGAAGAGAGAGTTTAACCTTTTATTTACTATATAAAAATGCATCCTTCACTTTTACAGTAAGAAATGCTAGAAACAAATGAAAAAGTATTTTCTTATTTTGGCTTCTGCACTACTTTTTGCTTGAAAAAGGGTATTCTCTTTTAGGACTTTTTGACCAAACTGTCATGTTAATTATTAGTGACATCCACAAACTGGTATTTAAATGCTTTGATGTGATTAAAGGAACACATTCAGGAGAAGATGAAAAATGTATGTTAATCATGGGTAAACCAATATTTGCTGAAAATGTGACATCTAAGAAAAATTCTAGAACAATTAAAAGAAAGTTTTAGACATTATTGTTACATTAAGGTGGAGAACCAAAGAGAGTAAATGTGTGCTAATATACTTCGTTTTTCATGGGGACAATAGAGATACCAGTATGGCTTAAAATATCAGTGGAGCTAAACAAATATATGGGTGTATCTTAATTTCAGGGCAAACAATGTAAAGCCAAAATAGAATGTTACAGTTTGTCTTTTAATTTTTTAACTGAATATATTTGACATTTAACATTGTATAAATTTAAGGTATACAATGTGTTACTTTGATTAGGTATATTGTAATATGATTGCCTTGGTAACTATTTTATCACATTATATAATTATAGTACAATATTGTTATTTATATTACTTATACTGTGTGCTAGATCACTATGGCTTATTTACTACTTGTTGCAGGTTTGTACCTACAAACAACATAATTTTTATTCCCCCACCTCCCATTCCCTGGTGACTACCATTTAACTCTTTTTTTTTTTTAAAGATTCTACATATAAGTGATATCATACAGCACTGTCTTTGTCTGACTTATCTCACTTAATATAATACCCTCCAGGTACAACTATGTTGTCACAAATGGCAGGATATTCTCCTTTCCTGTGGCTGAATATTCCATTGTGTATGTGTGTGTATTTATGTGTGTGTGTGTGTGTGTGTGTGTATTATATCTTTTTTATCTGTTCATCCATTGATGGATATTTAGGTTGTTTCCATATCTTGGCTATTGTGAATAGTGCTGCTGTGAACATAGGGGTGCATGTATCTCTCCAAAACAGAATGCTTAAATTTCAAACCAAGAAAAAAAATCTTAATCTAGCTAACTGAAAGCTGGAAAGAGAGTAAAAGTAAATGACAAAGAAATTCAAAGAAAAAATATGAAATAAGGCAAATAAATATGTCCTAACATATACAGTATAAATATAAATCCTTTAAAGTCACTGATTCAAAGGCAGAATCTATAGAAGAAGCATGTAATGTAAAAAGTCATGGAAAGTTTGCACATTTTTTAAAATGGGAAAAGATACATATCAATCAAAAGAAACTTGAGTAATGATTCCAATTATGGACAAAATAAAATTTAAGCCAAATACATCATGAGAACTTAAGAAGAAATTTTATACAGTACTTCTAAAGGGAAAAAATAACAGATATATCATCCTAAACATATCTATACCTTACCCACAGCTTCAAAATATGTGAAACAACATCTGAAATAAATTTTTCATTAAAAAATGAAATCATCAAGTGGATCTGAAGACTGATAACACACTCTTCTAAAAAAATAACAGATCAAGCAAACAGGAAATCAGCAGAGATTACTGAAGGCTTGAATACTATGGTTTCATTTTTAGATATGTATAGAACTCTTCCTGGTAAATATTGGAAACATTATGAAAAAATAGACCAAAGCTTAGAAAGCCTTAATGAAGTCCAAATATCATATTCTCTGATTACAGTGTAACAAAATAGAAATTAGTAATGAAAGTTTAGCTTAATGTACCATCCTTTTGGAAAGTATCAAGACTAAAACATATTCCAAAAGTAATATTTTGAATAAAATGAAATTATAAAAGGATATAAGAAACATTCAGAAGTGAAAGACAGTCAAAATAGTATATGTCACAATGCATAGGACACAGCTACAAATGTGTGTAGAGGAAATTTTATAGTTTCACCTTTTTTGTTGGTAAATTTAAAATGTTAATAAATGCTAAAAACATAACAAGTAGTCTGCTAATAGCAAGATGTAAAAGGAAAAAAAAGTAAAAGGGTAGAAATCAATCAAATAATGACTAACATTAATACAGAAGATAAACATAATCAAAGCTTATACTTTGAAAAGATTAATAAAGTAGGCAGACCTTTGGCAATGTAGTCAAGAGGGATAAAGAGAGGATATAAATAAACAAAATGCATAATGAGAAAAAATCTATATGCAATAAATAATTTAGAAAATAACTGCATGTGCAAATATATGCTAATATAGTTGAAAGTATGGTTTAAGTGTGCTATTTCTTAGAAAAATGTAAAATGTCCAAATTGGTGTAAGAAAAAATAGAGAATTTTCAATAGGCCAATAAGAATCAAAGAAATAGAAATGGTTGTTAAGCCCTCTTCTCTCAAAAAACTCCAGGACTGGATGGTTTTACATATGAGTTCTACCAAACGTTTGAAGATCAGTTATTTCTTCACTTGTCTCATGGACCACAGTATAAAAGCCAAAGCACTTAGGCCCAGGTAATTTTATGATGATGGTTCAATCCTGATTCCAAAATCAGATAACAACAATTTCCCTTTTTCTTATATAGTTGCCAATATCCCAGATAAAATATTAAATCTAATAGTATGTTAAAACAATACAAGATAATCAAGTAAGGTTATCCCAGAAATGCAAGAATGTCTGACGTCAGAAAATCTATCAATGTCGTTTTCCACATTAGTAGATTAAAGTAGGATTCATACAGTTATCTCAACCAATACAGAATATTTGATACAGTTCTTCATCAACTTAAAATTGATACTACTATCAAGCCAGGAATATAAAGGAACTTCCTTATCTTGGTAAATTTGTATTCCAACATCCTACAGAAAATATTATACTTACGGAAGTAACTTTAATGCATTCTCTTTATGCTTTGGAACAAGGCAAGGATGTCTACTATTACTACTACATTTTAATCTAGGACAGGAAGAACTAGCCAATATTAAAAAAAAAGAAAAACACATGTAAAGATTGGAAGAGGGACTTCTCTTGTGGTCCAGTGGTAGAGAATCCGCCTTCCAATGCAGGGGACGCAGGTTTGACACCTGGTCGGGGAAATAAGATCCCACATGCCACAGGGCAACTAAGCCCACATGCCACAACTACTGAGCTCCGGTGCCTCAACTAGAGAGCCTGTGTGCTACAAACTACAGAGCCCATGCACTCTGGAACCTGTGTGCCACAACTACAGAGCCCAAACGCCGTGGAGCCTGCATGCCACAACTAGAGAGAGAAAACCCACATGGCACAACTAGAGAGAAGCCCATGTGCCACACGAAAGATCCCGCATGACTCAACGAAGATCCCATGTGCCTCAACTAAGAGCCAACTCAGCCAAAAATAAATAAATAATAAAATAAATCTTAAAAAAAAAAAGATTGGAAGATAGCACAGTAAAACTGGCATTTTTTGGTGGATGAAATGATTTACTTAGAAGAACCAACAGACTCCAGACAAACTATGAGAATTAATAATTTTTTTAAAGTTCAGCTTCTGTGTTGCTGATAAGATCATCCCATAATAATGATCAGAAATAGTTAATTAGAACATATGATAAAAGAACAACTTTCCATTAATAATGTAAGAATTAGTTTAAAAAAGAACAAATAAGATCTTTATAAAGAAACTTTAAAAATTATTAAGGACCAAAATGTTCCATGCTCTTGATTGGGATGACATATTAGGAAGATATTCATTCTCCCCAAATTAATTCATAAATTCAGTAATATTCCAAAAAAATTTACAGTATGTTGTTGAGGAATGTGATAAACTCACTTTCTACTCTAAAATGTATATGGATAAAAGCAAATCCAGGAATACCTAGGTCAATCTTTTAAAATAAAAGTAAAGATGGAGGACTACCCTACCAGATTTTAAGACATAAAGTCACAGAAATAGAGTGTGCTGTCAAAGCAAGAAAAGCTCAGCAAATGAAGCACCCAAGTGTATTCAGAGACAGACAAAGATAGGAACTTGACATAGGTGTGACACATACATCAATGGGGAAAATGTTCTTTAAAAATGGTGTTGGGCAGACCAGATGACTACATAGAGTAAAATAAAACTGGATTATTATCTCCTACCACATGGAAAGGTGGATTATAACTAGAATAAAGGCCAAAATTTGAATGGTAAAACAATAATAGAAGAAAAGGTAAATGGGCATGATTCAGAGGCAAGTAAGTACACGTTAAAACTTCAGAAATACCAACCATAAGGCAAAAATTTTATAAATTTGATTATATAAAGATTAAGGATTTCTATTCAGAGAAGAACACTTGACAAATTTAATTCACTTATGACAAAATGGAAAAATATAGTTGTAATATCTAAAATCAAAATGGGTTTTATCTTTTATGTAAAATGATCTCCTGCAAATAAAGAAGGAAAAGATAACACCAATTATAAAAAATAATGGACCCAAATGTAAAGAAGCAGTTTACTGAAGAGAAAGCCCCCAAAAGTAACAAGCACGTGATAAGATTCTCTACATTATTGTTAATTAGAAAAAAAGAAATAAAAAGGAAACAGGATCACTCTATACCTATTAGACTGGTCATAATTGGAAATGTGGATTATGCCAAGCGCAGTCAGAGATTTGGGGACATAGAAATTCTCATCATTGCTTTTGAAACTGTAGACCACTGCAGCCATTCAGGAGAGCAACCTCCACTACTTAGTAAAATTAGATATATGCATACCTAAGCTTTCACAATTTTGCAACTGTCTTTGTATTCCAGTGGAATTTTCATAAAGGTACATAAGGGTACGTGTACAGGACGTTTATTGAAGTGTTGACTGTATGCCTGGGAGATGCAGGTAGTCTGCGTGTCAATCCCTGGGAGATTGTTCAGGTAAAATGGGGATGATGCACAACTTAAAATACTGCAAGTAGTTAGCAACACTTGAATGTACAAAGAGCAACTTGTGTAGATCTTAAATGCATCAATGGAGGTCAGTGACAAAGATTAATAAACAGAAAGAGAACTAAAACTTACTACTTTTACACGTTAAAAATGTGTACGTACAAAACACTATACATTTTGCAAGAACATATATAAAGATATAATTTAAATGGAGACCTAAGGCAAGAGGAGAACAGTGAGAGTAGGGTATGGAGAAAAGGGGGTATTGTTCAAGCATTCACTTCACTAATAAAGACAAAACTGGGTCCTTGTGTGGGACAATGTACCATAAACTGAGTAAAATTATTAACTCACTATACTTGAGGTATCTCTCCCTCTGTTCCTGTCTCTCTCCCTGTGTACATGTTGTTGTAACTATAATTGGAACTTCTAAGCAACAGCAGAAATAATCAGGTTAGATGTATGATTTGTATGATTTTAGCACTAGTAAAAACAATCTGAGCCTCTATTAAAGAGAGAGTGCTGCCTGAATTACTAAATTAATTACTATCTAAATTACTGTTCCTGGGGTTACTCCAGGCATCCTCCAATGCCTTTTTCCTTAAGGATTCTAGAGAGGTTTTAAATTATGATAGAAAGAGAGCATTAACTAGCTTAATCCTGACCCTGCAATGATATGAGACAAGATTCTTACACATACAGAGTCTCTGTGCCAGCTGTCTGCATGTTTTCTCTCAGATCCATTCTCCACCCTTCTTTCCTCTGTTCCTCAGGGCCTGACCTTGGCATACCATAGTTCCTAGGCAACCTTGCTTTTGATTAGGTTTAGCCAAATGGGTAGCACTGATGGGACCCTGGACGACAGGACTAGGGGAGAAAGCAGAATATCTCTTCCCTCTTTCTCTACTTAGGGTGGCGGCTCCAGTGGAGCCTGCATATCTTCTCTTGTTGAAGCTTCTGAGGGGCATTTTCTTTTCTCTGGTTCCTGTTCTACCTGGGCCCTCCCCTCCATGGTAGCTGCCTTCCCCATGTTGCCAGTTCTTGCTTGGATAGCCTCTCAGACATCATCTATTCCAAGTTTCCAAGCTCTCTTGCCAACCCTGTTTTCTGAGATCAACTAAAATAATTTCTTCTTTTAATTCCTCCAGCTTTAGAGTTGGCAGGAGCTTTCTATAGTTTTTATTCTCTGGGTTTCTCACCTTGCCCTTGTGTCAGTCTCTCTAGCACCTCTGTGCCTAATTCCCTGTATTAAATTACCTCTATTGAAATACTTGTTTTCCTGACTAGACTTTGACTGGTACAACCTGGCTGCAAGAGAGTTTGGTGTGGAGATTAAATGAGATAGTAAAAATAATATTCATAATACAAATAATAATAATGTTATTATTGAAGAGATGTAATATGCTTACTATGTGCCAAGTACCATGCTGAGCACTTGACATGCATTTTATACCTATTTTCTATTACAACCCTTTAAGGGCCCTCTTATATCTCCATTTTACTGAGGAAATTGAAGGCCAGAGAATGACTTGCCCAATATCATGTAGATATCCAATGATTCCTCTTAATGCACCACATAAGCATGTGGAGCTTAGTGGCCCCTATCATGATTCCTAAAACTATCTGTGGCAGTCAAAATGGAACCCCTGAATTTAGGTTCTTAAGGTAAACATTGAATGGTAACACACCACGATTAGCACTTTTAAGGGATGCTACATTTGCTGTTAAATTTTTTCTACCCTGAAGAAACTATGACTACTTTTAGAATAAGGCATACAAAAAATTTACTCAAAATAGATCATAGACCCAAATGTAAGAGATAAAACTATAAAACTCTTAGAAGAAAACACAGGAGTAAATCTTCATGAGCTTGGGTTAGGTAATGGTTTCTCAGATATGATATCAAAACACAAATGACAAAAAAATAAATTGGACTACATTAAAATAAAAAACTCTTGCTTCAAAGGACATCATCAAGGAAGTGAAAAGAAAATCCACTGAACAGGAGAAAATATTTGTAAATCATGTATCTGATAAGGGTCTGGTGTCTGAAATATATAAACAACTCTTACAACTCATTAGAAAGAAAAATAACCCAATTAAAAATGAGAAAAGAATTTCAGTAGATATTTCTCCAAAGAAGATGTACACATGGCCAATAAGAACATGAAAAGATGCTCACCATCCTTAGTCATTAGGGAAATGAAAGTCAAAACCACAATGAGATATCACTTTACTCCTATGTGATCACTGTAATAAAAAAGACATTAACAAGATTTGGCATGGATGTATAGAAATTGGCACCCTTGTGCATTGCTAGTGGGAATGTAAAATTGTGCCACTACTTTAGAAAAATTTTTGGCAGTTTCTCAAATAAACATAGAGTTACCATATGACTCAGCAATATACCCTAGGTATATACTAAAGAGAAATGAAGACTTATGTCCACATCCAAACTTGTACATAAGTGTTCATAGCTGCATTATCTATAAAAGCCAACCCAAAGCCCATCACTTAATTGATGGATACACAAAGTGTGATATATCCATATAGTAGAATATTATTTATCTGTAAAAAGGAATGAAGTACCAATACATGTTACAACATGGATGAATATTGAAAACATTATGCTAAGTAAAAGAACTCAGCCACAAAAGACTACATATTGTATGACTGCATTTATATTAAATGTCCAGAAAAAGCAGATTTATAGAGACAGGAAGCATATTAGTATTGCTTAGGACTGGAGCTGGGGATTTGGATTGACTGCTTATAGGTACGAGGTCTCTTTTAGGGTTGAATAGTATGCTTTAAATGAATTGTGTGGTATGTGACTTAAACATCATTAAAGCTATGTAAAAAAAAAAAAAGCAGTGTGAGTTAAATAAAGCTGTTTCAGGATGTCAACCCACTGAGTCCAACTTGTTCAATAATGTCAGTTTCAGAGATTTTGACTTTGTAGGTGCCAGAAAAGTGACACAATGTGAGATTTATTTGGAGATGTAAGAGGATAAATTTAAAGGGGGAAATGGGATAGGGATTTTTTGTTTCAATAACTAATGAAAGTAGGAATGAGGTAGATGTTATGTGAAATGGTAACAAAGAAATGAGCACTGCAGTATGCTCTAAACTTATTAGGTCAATGGTGATAGTAGTACTGAGAAAACAAATGTTGGAGGGAGAATTTTTCTAATTCATTTACTTGTTGGTTGGTTGGTTATTATGCTGCATTCTAATTAGGCTTTCAAGAGTCCATGACAACACAATGAGGAGAATGCCTACTGTAGACTCGAATAGCTTAAGTGGATTCAGATGACATTGTGGGAAGGTATTTCTGGCAGATGAAATTGGGTTACACACGGCTGCCTCAACCTATTGATTCATCCAGAATTAATTTAGTTCATTTGGCTGGCCAGGATGGTGGCCCCTTCCTATATTTACCACTCCTCTTGTATTCTTTCTGAAGTTTCATGCTTCACTTAAGAAGATAACTTCCTTAAGTGGTTTTGATAAGCATATAGCTGAATCTGACTTCCAGGTAGAACTTCCAAAAACTTCTGAAGGTCATTTTAAAGGAGAATTTAAGCTATCATAAGTCATTAATAACAAAGACTTCTTTATTTCCTCCAGAATGGGATTATTAGTTAAATCTCAATAAAAGTCTTACATTTTAAGCTTGGGGTACCACAATCTGAAAATTAGAGGAAGGGATTGTAGCTCACAGGGCTCTGATTTTGGCAATAGACTGTAGTAGTCTTGAAAGCATCATTAATAACTGGGGTTCTCTAGTAAAAGTGTGAACATAAATCACATTTTATAGATGCTTAATGAATATACTATATGTGTTTGACAATTTCTTCTTTGAGATGGCACAAGCTATAACAATGAAGAGTGGTAGAATCAGTATACATGAATCCTGTTCAATGATTATGAAAAAAAATTAAGTGGGAAATTAGGTCCTTGAATTTTTAAACAAGAAAGCTTTCTTCAGGGTAGAAATGATGCTGCACACTGTGGTAAGTTCATAATTTGGCAAAAATGAAACATTTCATTTCAGAGACGGAATGACTGCACTGCATTTCTAACCTTGACATGAATATGGATTAGGCTCATCAATCAGGATAGATTCTAAGTTAGTGTTTCTCACCTCAGTCGAACCTAACAATCTCTTTTAATATTAAATATTTAATGCCTCATTTAATATCCTGAGATAAAATTTATAGATAATAGAACCAACGGACAAACAAATTTTTAAAAGTACTATAATACTCTAACTTTAATATAAAGGAGACATAAATGCCAAGCACTTTTTTATTTGAATTTTATTTTTTTATACAGCAGGTTCTTATTAGTCATCAGTTTTATACACATCAGTGTATATATGTCAATCTCAATCGCCCAATTCATCAGCCCCCCCCCCCCCGCTGCTTTCCCCCCTTGGTGTCCATATGTTTGTTCTCTACATCTGTGTCTCAGTTTCTGCCCTGCAAACTGGTTCATCTGTACCATTTTTCTAGGTTCCACATACATGCGTTAATATACGATATTTGTTTTTCTCTTTCTGACTTCACTCTGTATGACAGTCTCTAGGTCCATCCACGTCTCAACAAATGACCCAATTTCATTCCTTTTTATGGCTGAGTAATATTCCATTGTATATATATACCACATCTTCTTTATCCATTCGTCTGTTGGTGGGCATTTAGGTTGCTTCTGTGACCTGGCTATTGTAAAAAGTGCTGCAATGAACATTTTGGTACATGACTCTTTTTGAATTATGGTTTTCTCAGGGTATATGCCCAGTAGTGGGATTGCTGGGTCGTATGGTAGTTCTATTCTTAGTTTTTTAAGGAACTTCCATACTGTTCTCCATAGTGGCTGTTATCAATTTACATTCCTACCTCATTGTAGCTTTGATGTGTATTTCTCTAATGATTAGTGATGTTGAGCAGTTTTTCATGTGCTTCTTGGCCATCTGTATGTCTTCTTTGGAGAAATGTCTATGTAGTTCTTCTGCCCATTTTTGGATTGGGTTGTTTGTTTTTTTAATATTGAGCTGCATGAGCTGTTTATATATTTTGGAGATTAATGCTTTGTCAGTTGCTTCGTTTGCAAATATTTTCTCCCATTCTGAGGGTTGCCTTTTAGTCTTGTTTATGGTTTCCTTTGCTGCGCAAAAGCTTTTAAGTTTCATTAGGTCCCATTTGTTTATTTCTGTTTTTATTTCCATTTCTCTAGGAGGTGGGTCAAAAAGGATCTTGCTGTGATTTATGTCAAAGAGTGTTCATCCTATGTTTTCCTCTAAGAATTTTATAGTGTCTGGCCTTCATTTAGGTCTTTAATCCATTTAGAGTTTATTTTTGTGTATGGTGTTAGGGAGTGATCTAATTTCATTCTTTTACATGGAGCTGTCCAGTTTTCCCAACACCATTTATTGAAGAGGCTTTTTTCTATTGTATATACCTGATTCCTTTATCAAAAATAAGGAGAGCATATGTGTGTGGGTTTATCTTTGGGCTTTCTATCCTGTTCTATTGACCTATATTTCTGTTTTTGTGACAGTATCATACTCTCTCACTTACTGTAGCTTTGAAGTATAGTCTGAACTCTGGGAGCCTGATTCCTTCAGCTCCATTTTTCTTTCTCAAGTTTGCTTTGGCCATTCGGGGTCTTTTGTGTTTCCATAAAAATTGTGAAATTTTCTGTTCTAGTTCTGTGAAAAATGCCATTGGTAGTTTGATAAGGATTGCATTGAATCTGTAGGTTGCTTTTGGTAGTAGAGTCATTTTCACATTGTTGATTCTTCCAATTCAAGAATGTGGTATATATCTCCATCTGTTTGTATTGTCTTTAATTTCTTTCATCAGTGCCTTATAGTTTTCTGCATACAGGTCTTTTGTCTCCTTAGGTAGGTTTATTCCTAGGTATTTTATTCTTTTTGTGGCAGTGGTAAATGGGAGTGTTTCCTTAATTCCTCTTTCAGATTTTTCATCATTATTGTATAGGAATGCAAGAGATTTCTGTGTATTAGTTTTGTACCCTACTACTTTACCAAATTCATTGATTAGCTCTAGTAGTTTTCTGGTAGCACCTTTAGGATTCTCCATGTATAGCATCATGTCATCTGCAAACAGTGACAGTTTTACATCTTTTTTTCTGATTTGCATTCCTTTTATTTCTTTTTCTCTGATTGCTGTGGCTAAAACTTGCAAAACTATGTTGAATAATAGTGTTGAGAGTGGGCAACCTGGTATTGTTCCTGTTCTTAGTGGAAATGGTTTCAGTTTTTCACCATTGCGAACGATGTTGGCTGTGGGTTTGTCATATGGCCTTTATTATGTTGACGTAAGTTCCCACTCTGCCTGCTTTCTGGAGGGTTTTTATCATGAATGGGTGTTGAATTTTGTTGAAAGATTTTTCTGCATCTATTGCGAGGATCATATGGTTTTTCTTCTTCAGTTTGTTAATATGGTGTACGTATCACATTGACTGACTTGCGTATATTGAAGAATCCTTGCATTCCTGGGATAAATCCCACTTGATCATGGTGTATGATCCTTTTAATGTGCTGTTGGATTCTGTTTGCTAGTATTTTGTTGAGGATTTTTGCATCTGTGTTCATCAGTGATATTGGCCTGTAGTTTTCTTTTTTTGTGACATCCTTGTCTGGTTTTGGTATCAGGGTGATGGTGGCCTCGTAGAATGAGTTTGGGAGTGTTCCTCCCTCTGCTATATTTTGTAAGAGTTTGAGAAAGATAGGTGTTAGCTCTTCTCTAAATGTTTGATAGAATTTTGTTGTTAGAAGACTTTTAATCACAGTTTCAATTTCAGTGCTTGTGATTGGTCTGTTTATATTTTCTATTTCTTCCTGGTTCAGTCTTGGAAGGTTGTGCTTTTCTAAGAATTTGTCCATTTCTTCCAGGTTGTCCATTTTATTGGCATAGAGTTGATTGTAGTAATCTCTCATGATCCTTTGTATTTCTGCAGTGTCAGTTGTTACTTCTCCTTTTTCATTTCTAATTCTCTTGATTTGAGTCTTCTCCCGTTTTTTCTTGATGAGTCTGGCTAATGGTTTATCAGTTTTGTTTATCTTCTCAAAGAACCAGCTTTTAGTTTTATTGATCTTTGCTATCGTTTCCTTCATTTCTTTTCCATTTATTTCTGATGTGATCTTTATGATTTCTTTCCTTCTGCTATCTTCGGGTTCTTTGGGTTCTTCTTTCTCTAATTGCTGTAGGTGTAAGGTTAGGTTGTTTATTTGACATTTTTCTTCTTTCTTGAGGTAGGATTGTATTGCTATAAACTTCCCTCTTAAAACTGCCTTTGCTGCATCATGTAGGTTTTGGGTCGTCATGTTTTCATTGTCATTTGTTTCTATGTATTTTTTGATTTCCTCTTTGATTTCTTCAGTGATCTCTCAGTTACTTAGTAGTGCATTGTTTAGCTTCCATGTTTTTGTATTTTTTACATATTTTTTTCCTGTAATTGATGTCTAGTCTCATAGCATTGTGGTCAGAAAAGATACTTGATATGCTTTCAACTTTCTTAAATTTACTAAGGCTTGATTTGTGACCCAAGATATGATCTATCCTGGAGAATGTTCCATGAGCACTTGAGAGGAATGTGTATTCTGTTGTTTTTGGATGGAATGTCCTATAAATATCAATTAAGTCCATGGTGTTTAATGTATCATTTAAAGCTTGTGTTTCCTTATTTACTTTCATTTTGGATGATCTGTCCATTGGTGAAAGTGGGCTGTTAAAGTCCCCTACTATGATTGTGTTACTGTCGATTTCCCCTTTTATGGCTGTTAGTATTTGCCTTATGTATTGAGGTGCTCCTATGTTGGGTGCATAAATAGTTACAATTGTTATATCATCTTCTTGGATTGATCCCTTGATCATTATGTAGTGCCCTTCTTTGTCTCTTGTAATAGTCTTTATTTTAAAGTCTATTTTGTCTGATATGAGAATTGCTACTCCAGCTTTCTTTTGATTTCCGTTTGCATGGAATATCTTTTTCTATCCCCTCACTTTCAGTTTGTATGTGTCCCCAGGTCTGAAGTCAGTCTCTTGTAGACAGCATATATACAGGTCTTGTTTTTGTATCCATTCAGCCAGTCGCTGTCTTTTGGTTGGAGCATTTAATCCATTTACATTTAAGGTAGTTATCGATATGTATGTTCCTATTACCATTTTCTTAATTGGTTTGCATTTGTTAATGTCAGTCTTTTCCTTCTCTTGTGTTTTCTGCCTAGAGAAGTTCCTTTAGCATTTATTTTATTTATTTATGTATTTTTTGCGGTATGCGGGCCTCTCACTGTTGTGGCCTCTCCCGTTGCGGAGCACAGGCTCTGGACGTGCAGGCTCAGCGGCCATGGCTCACAGGCTCAGCCGCTCCGCGGCATGTGGGATCCTCCCGGACCAGGGCACAAACCCATGTCCCCTGCATCGGCAGGCGGACTCTCAACCACTGCGCCACCAGGGAAGCCCCTTTAGCATTTATTTTTAAAGCTGGTTTGGTGGTGCTGAATTCTCTTAGCTTTTGCTTGTCTGTAAAGGTTTTAATTTCTCCATCGAATCCGAATTCGATCCTTGCTGTGTAGTGTAATCTTGGTTGTAGATTTTTCCCTTTCATCACTTTAAATATGTCCTGCCCCTCCCTTCTGGCTTGTAGAGTTTCTGCTGAAAGATCAGCTGTCAACCTTATGGGGATTCCCTTGTGTGTTATTTGTTGCTTTTCCCTTGCTGCTTTTAATATTTTTTCTTTGTATTTAATTTTTGATAGTTTGATTAATATGTGTCTCAGCATGTTTCTCCTTGGATTTATCCTGTATGGGACTCTCTGCAGTTCCTGGACTTGATTGACTATTTCCTTTCCCATATTAAGGAAGTTTTCAACTATAATCTCTTCAAATATTTTCTCAGTGGTTTTTTTCTCTTCTTATTCTGGGACCCCTACACTTCGAATGTTGGTGTGTTTAATGTTGTCCCAGAGGTCTCTCAGACTGTCTGCAGTTCTTTTCATTCTCTTTTGTTTATTCTGCTCTGCAGTAGTTATTTCCACTATTTTATCTTCCAGGCCACTTATCTGTTCTTCTGCCTCAGTTATTCCGCTATTGATTCCTTCTAGAGAACTTTTAATTTCATTTATTGTGTTGTTCATCATTGTTTGCTCTTTGGTTTTTCTAGGTCCTTGTTAAATGTTTCTTGCTTTTTCTCCGTTCTATTTCCAAGATTTTGGATCATCTTTTCTGTCATTACTCTGAATTATTTTTCAGTTAGGCTGCCTATTTCCTCTTCATTTGTTAGGTCTGGTGGGTTTTTATCTTGGTCCTTCATCTGCTGTGTGTTTCTCTGTCTTCTCATTTTTGCTTAACTTACTGTGTTTGGGGTTTCCTTTTAGCAGGCTGCAGGTTTGTAGTTCCCGTTCTTTTTGGTGCCTTCCCTCTGTGGGTAAGTTTGGTTCCGTGGTTGTGTAGGCTTCCTGGTGGAGGAGACTGGTGCCTGTGTTCTGGTGGATGAGGCTGGATCTTGCCTTCTTGGTGGGCAGGACCGCATCTGGTGGTGTGTTTTGGGGGGTGTGTGACCTTATTATGATTTTACGCTGCCTCTCTGTTAATGGGTGGGTTTGTGTTCCCATCTTGGTAGTTGTTTGGCATGGGTTGTCCAGCGCTGTAGCTTGCTGGAAGTTGAGTGGAGCTGAATCTTAGCCTTGAGATGGAGATCTCTGGGAGAGCTTTCGCTGTTTGATATTACGTGGAGACGGGAGGTCTCTGGTGGACCAGTGACCTGAACTCAGCTCTCCCACCTCCGAGGCTCAGGCCTGACATCCGGCTGGAGCACCATGACCCTATCAGCCACACTGACAGCCACAGTAGAAAAGGGAGAAAAAGAAAGAAAGAAAGAAAGAAAGAAAAATAAAATAAAACAAAATAAAGGTATTAAAATTAAAAAAATTAAAAATTAAAAATATAAGCAATTAAAAAGTAATAAAAAAAAGGAAGACAGAAGAGAGCGTCCAAATCAAAAAACAAATCCACCAATGATAACAAGTGCTAAATATATCCAAAAACCAAAAAAACACACAAAAAAATGGACAGACAGAACGCTAGGACAAATGGTAAAAGCATAGCTATACAGACAAAATCACACAAAGAAACATACACATACACACTCACAAATAGAGAAAAAGGAAAAGAAGTATATATCCATTACGAAAAGAGAGCAACCAAATTAATAAACAAATCTACCAATGATAATAAGCTCTAAATACTAAACTAAAATAAACCTAAAACCAGAAACAAGTTGGATGCAGAAAGGAAACCCCAAGTCTACAGTTACTCCCAAAGTCCACCACCTCAATTTTTGGATGATTCGTTGTCTATTCAGGTATTCCAGAGATGCAGGGTAGATCAAGTTGATTGTGGAGATTTAATCCGTTGCTCCTGAGGCTGCTGGGAGAGATTTCCCTTTCTCTTCCTTGTTTGCACAGCTCCTGGGGTTCAGCTTTGGATTTGGCCCTGCCTTTGCATGTAGGTCGCCTGAGGGCATCTGTTCTTTGCCCAGGTAGGACAGGGTTAAAGGAGCAGCTGATTTGGGGGCTCTGGCCCACTCAGGCTGGGGGGAGGGAGGGGTACAAAATGCGGGCCGAGCCTGCGGTGGCAGAGGCCAGCGTGACGTTGCAACAGCTTGAGGTGTGCTGTGTGTCCTCCCTGGAAAGTTGTCCCTGGATCATGGGACCCTGGCAGTGGCAGGGTGCACAGGCTCCTGGGAAGGGAGATGTGGACAGTGACCTGTGCTTGCACACAGGTTTCTTGGTGGCTGCAGTAGCAGCCTTAGCGTTTCATGCCCGTCTCTGGTGTCTGCGCTGATGGCTGTGGCTCGTGCTCGTCTCCGAAGCTTGTTTAGGTGGTGCTCTGAATCCCCTCTCCTCACACACCCTGAAAGAATGGTCTCTTGCCTCTTCGGCAGCTCCAGACTTTTTCCTGGACTCCATCCCGGCTGGCTGTGGCGCACTAGGCCCCTTCAGGCTGTGTTCACGCCGCCAACCCCAGTCCTCTCCCTGGGATCCGACCTCCGAAGCCCGAGCCTCAGCTCCCAGCCCCCGCCTGCCCCGGCGGGCGAGCAGGCAAGCCTCTCAGGCTGCTGAGTGCTGGTTCGCATGGATCCTCTGTGCGGGAATCTCTCCGCTTTGCCCTCTGCACCCCTGTTGCTGCATTTTCCTCTGTGGCTCTGAAGCTTCTCCCCCCCTGCCCACCACCCATCTCCACCAGTGAAGGGGTTTCCTAGTGTGTGGAAACTTTTCCTCCTTCACAGCTCCCTCTTAGAGGTGCAGGTCCAATCCCTATTCTTTTGTCTCTGTTTTTTCTTTTGCCCTACCCAGGTACATGGGGAGTTTCTTGCCTTTTGGGATGAGGTCTTCTGCCAGCGTTCAGTAGGTGTTCTGTAGGAGTTGTTCCACATGTAGATGTATTTTTGATGTATTTGTGGGGAGGAAGGTGATCTCCACATCTTACTCCTCTGCCATCTTAAATGCCCCCCTAAAATCCTTAATGTGTACTACGTTCCTAAAAAGTAACTCAATACAAATGAAAAGGATAATAAAGTTTGAAGAATTGGAAGGATTTATGTTCCTGCATTGTAATCAAGGATAAGATGATCATAACAGTTCTATGCACAAGTCATTTTAAGTACCTCTTTTACTTTGCAAAAGTAGTAGAATTCCGGAATTAAACACATTAACTTTGGAGACAGACTGCCGGGGGGAAAATCCCAGATCTGTGTTATCCTAACAGGGAGACTTTGGATCTCACTAATATCAGTTTGCCCATCTGGAAAGAGGATCATAATAGTACTAAATTAATGAGGGTATAAAGGATTAAATGGAACACTATAAGCAAATTCCTTACCATGGTTCCTACCATACTGCCATCATGTGCAGCTGTGATCTAATTCTGAATGAATTCGTTCAGATCCAGGCTTCTCCACTTTTGTTATCTTGGGCAAGTTCTTCAATCTCTCTAAATCTCAAGTTCTTGTTTGAAATGAAGATAATGATAATATCTACCTTATAGAGTTCTTATGAGGATTAGTAATTGTTTAATATATTATCTTTCTTATTAATATCTTTATTAATATTGTTAATATAGTACCATCTTGCTTAGAAATGTCTTTCCAGACTCAGTGGAAAATGCAGTGCTTTTAAACCAATTTGTAAGTTTTAAAGTGCCATTTAAAACTAGAGAAAATACTGGGACATACACCTCTAGGAATATTTGCTTTTCTTCCAAAATATAGTTGCTGAAGAAATTTCTTCTTCAGGGACTTCCCTGGTGGTGCAGTGGTTAAGAATATACCTGCCAATGCAGGGGACACAGGTTTGAGTCCTGGTCCGGGAGGATCCCACGTGCTGCAGAGCAACTAAGACCGTGTGCCACAACTACTGAGCCTGTGCTCTAGAGCCCACAAGCCACAACTACAGAGCCCAAGTGCCACAACTACTGAAGTCCACACGCCTAGAGCCCATGCTCCACAACAAAGAGAAGCCACAGCAACGAGAAGACTGCACACCGCAATGAAGAGTAGCCCCTGCTTGCTGCAACTAGAGAAAGCCTGCATGCCTCAACAAAGACCCAATGCAGCCAAAAATAAAAAAATAAAATAAAATTTATTAAAAAAAAATTCTTCTTCAGTGAACATGAGCATTTTATAGGTAACCTCAGGTCTGTTTCACTGTTTGGATTATGCACAGATGTAGGAATTTAAATTTTATTATTAATTACAGACATATTGACATTGAAATGTATACAATTTAATGTTTTAAATATGGTGGAATAGGAATCATTATTACCTTGGCAAAATATCAGAGTTGTGTGTGTGTGTGCACACGTGTGTTTGTTGTGTTGACCTTAAATCTGCTGGTAGTGCATTTAACCAGGATTTTACCAGGCTTGGTTAATGTTCCAGAGCAGTGGCTACTTATTTCATCTTCTTAAACTGGACAGAATGATCACTGCCATTGTCAACTGGGAGAGAAAGTGTTCATATATCACATCCAGAGGAGTGGTGCAATACATTGTTTCTTACTATCCAGTAGAAAAATCCAGTTTGTGCAAGCCCCCTCTCTGTCTCCCGCAGATATCTGTCCCTGTAGATATTATAAGCCCCATTTTGTAGGAGCATCACTAGGCCCTAGGGTTCTTTAGCATTTTTTTGTGACATGGACCCCTTTTGTCAGCCTGGGTTTCATTTAATATTCATTTATCTCCTTCCTTTCAATGCAGGAATAATTCTTCTTATAATATCTACAGAAGTGGAATTCATTACGTTAGAAGACACATCACTCCGTTTTCTGGGCAGCTTAAATTGTTGAGAAAAGTCTTCTTTACACAGAAGATAGGTTGATGACTATGTTATGAATTAGGTTTTTAACTTGGGCAACCACTTTTTCAGTATCTTTTTTAGAAAATTAGGAGTATTTTCCTTATATAATTCATAGGGTGGTTTCAATAATAAAATGATAAATGACAAAAATAATACAAATAAAATGATAAAGTATATCTTAAATTTGTAAAACATTTTAAGCTTTAAAAATTTTAGATTACTTCATAAATAATTTTTCCTTCGTTATTGCCCATTTCCTCTTTTTGTTCTATTTACTATTACCAAATGTTTTCTATAATTTATATAATTTGATACATATAAAAGCCCTCTTAGATAGGCAGGGCAGGAATGATTTCCCCTGTGTAAAAACAAGGAAATTGAGCCACTGGATGCTGAGTAACTTATCAGGGCTCCCATAACTGTTACTACCATAACAAAGAGCTGTCTCCTGACTCCTGGACCATTATTCTTCTTAACACACCAACCTGTCGTTTGGTGTGACTTCAAACCTTGTAGCCTGCCAAGTCAGTTCCATGAGTCAATTAGGATATGTATTTCAGTGTTGAGAACAGTCAGTTCTCTAGCTAGAAATTGACTTGGCTGTGGTTATCTTGAGTTTCACTTTCCCCAGGAGACTGCTGTGGACTTCTTGGTAGTTCTTTAAGATGCGCAGAGCACCAGGAAACAGAATAATAGTTCTCAGATGTGTTAAAATTTTAAAGACAACAATTAAGAACCTAGACAAGGCTGGAATTTACAGAAATATATAGCTTTAAAACTGCACAATTCCTTAATTAGTCTCCATAGGATCATTTGAAATTCTTTTGTTTATTTCTACTTGCTTTAGCAAATTTCTATTTGCTTTAGCAGCTGCTAAAATATATTTCAACAATTTATCCTGCCTGGTTGAAGGTATATGATAATATCTTTTATCTGCCATCTGTTGCCTAGCATTGAAACAGGTTTTGCTCATCTCCTTCTAGATCTACCTACCAATGTAGAAATTTTAAAGTAAACACTATGTTAAAAATGTTTAATGGAAATTTCAAGAAAGAATTTTTTTTTGGACCTACCAAAACTCCCACTGAGTTGTGAGATCCTTACTTTATTCAGTAATTCATGAACTTCTGTAAAATGCCTGGTTACTGATATTGATATAAAACCCGAGAATTTCAGTTTTATAAGAGACTTGATGATTGTAACAGCCATATTTTACACCATTCATGAATACCATTGAAAGTATTAACCAAGAATTGGCAAACAGTTTGACAATTTTCAGTGATTGAAAACTAAAATCTAGACTTCTAGTAATGTTCAAGAATTTAAAATCTTCTAGTCCCAATTCCTCATCACATATCTGAGGAAAATAAAGGTCAGAAAAGGAAAAAGATGGATAGTGATCATAATTCAGCTTTCAGTTATTAATTCACCCTACTTTGTTGTTTTCAGTTACGCTATTAATAGTAGCCTCTTATTAATCCTAAAGAATATTTTTAGTTCTGAAATCTACTTTTTATGATATCAATATAACTGCTATGGCCTTCTTTTGATTAGTGTTAGTGTGGTATATTTTTTCTCATTCTTTTAGGTATAACCTATTTTTGTCTTCATATTCAAAATGAGTTTCTTGGTTTGGCCTGTGGTTTGGTCTTCCTTTTTATATTATTCCATCTGACAATTTCTACCTTTTATTGGGGTATTTAGACCACTTAAATTTAATGTGTTTATTGGGTGTAAGTCTACCATCTGGCTATTTGTGTTCTAATAAATACATCAATTACATCTTTCCTTTTTTGCCCTCCTTTTCTGCCATTTTTTTTTTGCATGGATATTTTTTAAAAATTTATTGAAGTATAGTTGATTTACAATGTTGTGTTAATTTCTGCTGTACAGCAAGGTGACTCAGTTATACACATATAGACAGAATCCAACAGCACATTAAAAGAAACATACACCATGATCAAGCGGGGTCCCAGGAATGGAAGGATTCATCAATATATGCAAATCAATGAATGTGATACACCATGTTAACAAATTTAAGGATAAAAACCATATGATCATCTCAACAGATGCACAAAATGATTTCAACAAAATTCAACACCCATTTATGACAAAAACTCCAGAAAGTAGGCATAGAGGGAATGTACCTCAACATAATAAAGGCCATATATGACAAACCCACAGCCAACATCATTCTCAATGGTTAAAAACTGAAACCGTTTCCTCTACGTTCAGGAAAAAGACAAGGTTGCCTACTCTCACCAGTATTATTCAACACAGTTTTGGAAGTTTTAGCCCCAGCAGTCAGAGAAGAAAAAGCAATAAAAGGAATCCCAATCAGAAAAGAAGAAGTAAAGCTGTCACTGTTTGCAGACGACATGATAGTATACATAGAGAATCCTAAAGATGCTACCAGAAAACTACTAGAGCTAGTCAATGAATTTGGTAAAGTACTAGGTTACAAAATTAATGCACAGAAATCTCTTGCATTCTTATACAGTAATGATGAAAAATCTGAAAGAGAAATTAAGGAAACACTCCCATTTACCATTGGAAAAAAGAATAAAATACCTAGGATTAAACCTACCTAGGAAGACAAAAGACCTGTATGCAGAAAACTATAAGACACTGATGAAAGAAATTAAAGACAATACAAACAGATGGAGAGATATACCATGTTCTTGGACTGGAAGAATCAATATTGTGAAAATGGCTATACTACCCAAAGCAATGTACAGATTCAATGCAATCCCTATCAAACTACCACTGGCACTTTTCACAGGACTAGAACAAAAAACTTCACAATTTGTATGGAAACACAAAAGACCCCGAATAGCCAAAGCAATCTTGAGAACGAAAAACGGAGCAGGAGGAATCAGGCTCCCTGGCTTCAGACTATACTAGAAAGCTACAGTAATCAAGACACTGTGGTAATGGCACAAAAACAGAAATATAGATCAATGGAACAGGATAGAAAGCCCAGAGATAAACCCACGCACATATGGTCACCTTATCTTTGATAAAGGAGTCAAGAATATACAGTGGAGAAAACACAGCCTCTTCAATAAATTGTGCTAGGAAAACTGGACAGCTACATGTAAAAGAATGAAATTAGAACACTCCCTAACACTGTATACAAAAATAAACTCAAAATGGATTGAAGACGTAAATGTAAGGCCAGACACTATCAAACTCTTAGAGGAAAACATAGGCAGAACACTCTATGACATAAATCACAGCAAGATCCTTTTTGACCCACCTCCTAGAGAAATGGAAATGAAAACAAAAATAAACAAATGGGACCTAATGAAACTTAAAAGCTTTTGCACAGCAAAGGAAGCCATAAACAAGATGAAAAGACAACCCTCAGAATGGGAGAAAATATTTGCAAATGAAGCAACAAAGGATTAATCTCCAAATATACAAGCAGCTCATGGAGCTCAATATCAAAAAAACAAACAACCCAATCCAAAAATGGGCCGAAGACTTAAATAGACATTTCTCCAAAGAAGATATATAGATTGCTAACAAACACATGAAAGGATGCTCAACATCACTAATCATTAGAGAAATGTAAATCAAAACTACAATGATGTATCACCTCACACCACTCAGAATGGCCATCATCAAAAAATCTAGAAACAATAAATGCTGGAGAGGGGGACCCTCTTGCACTGTTGGTGGGAATGTAAATTGATACAGCCACTATGGAGAACACTATGCAGGTTTCATATGCCGTGAGAAAACCATAATTCAAAGAGAGTCATGTACCAAAATGTTCACTGCAGCACTATTTACAATAGCCAGGACATGGAAGCAATCTAAGTGTCCATCGACAGATGAATGGAGAAAGAAGATGTGGCACATATATACAATGGAATATTACTCAGCCATAAAAAGAAATGAAATTGAGTTTTTAGTAGTGTGGTGGATTGACCTAGAGTCTGTCATACAGTGTGAAGTAAGTCAGAAAAAGAAATACCGTATGCTAACACATATATATGGAACCTAAAAAAAAAAAAGATTCTGAAGAACATAGGGGCAGGACAGGAATAAAGACGCAGAGGTAGATAATGGACTTGAGGACATGGGGAGGGAGAAGGGTAAGCTGGGATGAAGTGAGAGAGTAGCATTGACATATATACACTACCAAATGTAAAATAGATAGCTAGTGGGTAGCAGCTGCATCGCACAGGGAGATCAACTTGGTGCTTTGTGACCACCTAGAGGGGTGAGATAGGAGGATGGGAGGGAGACGCAAGAGGGACGGGATATGGGGATATATGTATACATATAGCTGATTTGCTTTGTTATACAGCAGAAACTAACACAACATTGTAAATCAGTTATACTCCCATAAAGATGTTAAAAAAAAAGCAATAATAATATGTGAGAACTTTCCAAACCCAAGGAAGGAATGGGATATATGAGTCCATGAAGCTAACAGAACACCAAATTATATCAACACAGAAAAGACCTTCTCCAATGCATATATTAAAATAGTGAAAATTCAGTGATAGAGAAAGGATTTTAAAGGCAGTCAGGGAGAAACAAAGAAAAAGACTGGTTAGCAGCTGAAGCCTTATCTGCACTTAAGATGTTGACTGGCTTTAGGCCAATGGTACGAATTATAATAAATAGTGCTCTATTCTGCTTATAAATGATCTTAAAACTTAGTAGCAGTGGGTCTTTTTCAAATTATGTCTGACCTGGTGTGGGTGATAAATGTTGATTTTAGAATTTTTTTGAGGGAAAAGCTCTATGTTTCTGTTGAGAGGTGTCTGGGAAAACACCTCGTTTTATGAAGTTTTCCCTTTTTTGGGTCAGATAGATGTGATTTACTTTTATTTTGTAAATATAATATTTCAAAGATTATATGAAAGTCTTGAAATACCCCAAATTCTCATTATTCTGTCATATATTTCAAAATGTTGCAATTTGTATTGGTACAGTTTTTTCCAGTTGACAATTATCAGTGATTCAGTTTATAAGTACTATTGCTCAGTGAAATCGTATTAGTAGTTATGCCCTGAAAGTGTGGATCCTGTCTCATTTTAAACTGAAGTTATTCTAAAAACCCAGTCTTTTTTGTTCCAGTAAATTGAAATATGCTTGTGAAGTATCAAGCAAGATATTGTACAGAATTCAAACTTGGCAACTTTTATTATACAAATTCCATGGTCCAATAAGCAATGAAAGTATTTCTAGAAAATTTCTTTTTGCTTCTAGTAGACTTTCTTGGCGCCATACCAAGATCCTCTTTACCTGGCTATTGTTCCTATCCTTCAGCTGCTGAGTTTTGGCTGCTAATATGCATAGCTGGCCCCCCTCCAGAGAATTGGAGTCATGTTGCCTGGGAGATAACCCCCGCCACACACACACACACCCTTTATGCCCTCCTGGCCAATGACTTACTGGTATGGGCATACAAAAGGCAGTACCTACTTTGTGGTGCAATTCACACTCTGGAACTCCCTGTGGGGTCTGGTTCAATCTAGACTCCAGGTTAGACCACTTTCTTGCTTGACTTTTTTCACCTGCTGTATCAGCTTCCTTCACTTTCTTTCTCCAGAGCGTACTTGCTCAATAAATCACTTGTTCAAGAATCCCCATATCAGGCTCCGTATTTAGGAAAACCAACTCAACACCCCTGGAAGTAGATATTACATTATTTTTGATTTAAATTTGGCTTTAATCTTCCAATATTTTATTGCAAAGATGAAGATACTGAATTACTATGTTGTTCCTACCTACCTAGGATAAAGATAACAGTAAATTAGAATTGATACATCACAATGTTTGGTGAAGGATTTTGAATCATTTGAGCCAACCATCATCAATTTACAAAATGGTCCAGATTGGTGAGTTTGAAGACCACCTCTTTGATCTGGATTCAGGAATGGGAGGGAGAATGAAGGAGGTAGAGAAACCAATTGCTTTCACCATGATGTGGGGCAAAGATGGTTGTATATGCAAAGCACTAAAAGTGTTGCCTGGTATTCTACCAGTCACCAGCTGAAAGACACAATTTGGGATTCCCTAGAGTCTCCTGGTAGACAGAATGAAATTGACCTGAATGTCCTCTTGATGATTTTTCATTAAAAAATAAGTCATGGATGAGAAAGCAGGCAGTTTACTGCAATGATCCATATTCCCCTGTTTAAATATAATCTCCACATTGCTATGTCATTCTAGTGACCCCCCTTCTGCTACTGATTATGTAATAAGTTTCTCAAAAGTGGAGAAGTGGAAATTAATTTTCAATGTGTAATGCTGGTGAAAAATCCATCCACCCCTCTTCACCCCAACCTCTCAAATGGATTTGGTGGATTTTACTTTTATAGAGCCATTTAAGATGTCCAGCGTTATTCTGTCAATATAAGGAAACACTCCTACCAGAAATAGCAGGATGACCCTACTCAGAGTTTGAGCCTCCTGTTCCAGTAGTTTTTGTCATAAACATACACTGTGTTTGCAGCTTACCTTCTTCAGATGTTACTCATCAACCGCCTCTCTCTGCTCTTGGCACTTTTGTTCTGTTCAGCTTTGGACTTACATACTCCTGACAAGGCATTTCCTCAACCTGCTTTCCTGATGATTATTTCTTGGTATAATCTTGTGACTAGTCTTTTTTTTTTTTTTTTAACCATGTTGGCTAATAGTTCTGCCTGGGCATAACCTTGAACCACGGACTCTTCCTCCTTCTGCAGACAAAAGATCCCATTAACTGAAAAAAAGAGTTAAGTGAAAAATTACATAAATGAAATCACCTAAATTCTGCACGGTACATCCTGAATTATCCATTAGTGAATACTCTGATTTTTTTCAGTATTGATAATTTGTCCTTAGAGGTTTTTGTTTTTCCTGTTTGCTTGTAAGGGATAATACAAATTCCTCTTCTGGGAAAACCCCTAATTTTATGAGACAAGGAATCTCAGATCCAGAAATGCTAGTATTTCACATTCACACTCGTCATTTGTAACTATGATTCATCAGTTTTATAGTATTTATATAGTATTATATGGTATAGTAGTAGTATATTGTGATTTATATATTATTTCATTTATTTTACTGTTGATGTACCTTTGAGTTGTTTCCAGGTTTTGCTCTAAAAACAATGCTGTAAGAACTGTTTATATAAATATATAAATAGTTGATTATTTAAGCAAGAGTTTCTCTAGGTTATTTTCCTGAGAGTAGAACACCTGGAACATAGAATATGTGCATTTCCAATTGCACTTGATAAAGCCAATTTGTTTTCCAAAGTGGTTGTACTAAGTCACATTCTCACCACAGTATATAATGGTTCTCGTTACTTCACATCCCTGTACATCCTTGATATTTAAAATTTTTCCCCCAATATGTTGGGAATGAAATAGCATCTCATTGTGGCTTTAATTTTTATTTTCTTGATTTGTAATGAGATTGATTATCTGGTTATTTATATGTTTATCCATTACTTGGGTTTCTTCTGCAAAGTCCCTATTCAAGTACATTGCCCATTTCTTCTATACAATTGTCTTTTTCTTATTGACATAGTGACAAAAGAGGTAAAACATGAAAGAACGTGTTGAGCATATTTATATAAAGATGAAAGCCAGGCAAATTAATTTATAATGTCTATGTATGCCTACATATATGTTAAAACTAGTAGTAAAAGTAAGGGAATTATTATTCCTCAAACCAGGATAACGTTGACATCTAGGGGGAAGGAAATGGTTATGATTAAGGAGGAACATGTAGGAGATTGCTGAGGTGCTGACAGTATTCTAGTTTTTGGCTAGCTGGTTATATGGTTCTTCACTCCATTAATATTTGTTTAACTATGAATATAGGTATATGCTCTACTCTGAATATAAACTTGAAAATTGAAAAAGTTACACTTTTCATCTGCTTGCAACCATTTATCGATTAGAAATACAATTGATTTTTATATATTGATTTTTTTTAAAAGGTCATTGGCTCTTTTTAACAAATTTATTTTATTTATTTTTGGCTGCGTTGGGTCTTCATTGCTGCACGCGGGCTTTCTGTGGTTGCGGTGCGCAGGCTTCTCATTGTGGTGGCTTCTCTCGTTGCGGAGCACCAGCTCTAGGCGCCAGGCTTCAGCAGTTGTGGCACGTGGGCTCAGTACTTGTGGCTCGCAGACTCTAGAGCGCAGGCTCAGCAGTTGTGGCACACGGGCTTAGTAACTCCGTGGCATGTGGGATCTTCCCGGACCAGGGATCGAACCTGTGTCCCTTGCAATGGCAGACAGATTCTTAACCACTGCGCCACCAGGGAAGCCCTATATATTGAATTTTTTATCAAGCAACTTTTAAAAAACTTTCGTATGTGTAGTAAATAAATCTGTAGATGGTGAATTTTTAAAACAAAATTATATTATCTGAGAAAAATGACAGTCTTCTTTTTCCCTTTCCGATCACTTGATTTATCTTTCTTTTATTATTCTGGCTTTTAACTTCAGTATAATGTTAAATAGAAGTCACATCATGCCCCTGAGCTTAAAGGGAACATTCTTCATGTTTTACCATTAATTGTGAATTTTTAGTAGGATTTGTGTAGCTATCTTTTATCAAATTAAGGAAGCTCCCTTATATTACTTTCTGAAATGTTTTTATATTAAAAATTGATGTGAAATTTTATCAGATGTTTTCCTCACTTATTGCGCTCTTAATATCCAATATTATATTTGTTAATTCTTCAAGTTCAAGATGGGTATTTTAAAGATGTTTGCTCCTTTTTTATTTCCTTATTTTTCTCATATTAGTCACATCTTTTAGTTTTTAAATCTATCATTATACTTATTTTTATGTTCTCTTTCTAATAATTCAAATATATGGAATATCTGCAGGTCCAACTCCACTGTCTGATGCTTTTGCTGATCTTCACATATGACACCTTATTTTATTTTGTGTTTTGTAATTTCTGAATTGGGTTCAGAATTCTGGAAGCTTTACCTCTGGGGATTCTTTGAAGCCTATGTTTTAGGTGAGTTTATCCAGAGAGTATTTTCTTCTGTAGGCTACCAGGTTTTACCAGCTCTGGACTCTTTAAATTCTTGGATAGAAAAAAATTCAGACTACTTGCATAGTGAGAATTCAGGTTGTAAATGTACATAAGGGCTGGGTTTTGGCTACAAATTTTCAAGGAATATTTGTTTTTCTTCCCCTGCATTCAGTGCCAAAGTTCAATTAGACATTATTCCTTGCATTATTCTGGAGGCAGGGAGGGAAAGCAGAGGGAGGCAGACTTGCTTTGAGTATCTTCTTATTTTGAAGGTATAGTTCCTTGGGACCCCAGGTCTCAATGTTGGGGTGTTTCCTATTAGATATCCCAACTTGGCTGATTCCTGCCTATTCTCCTCTGGGTCTTGAGAGGGTCTGAAAAGCAAAGTGCAAGTTCACCTTTTTGTCAAGTGTTATCAAGTTGAAAGCTATCCGTCGACTTATTTTACTTCTGGGTTCCAAATTACATTTATTTTACTGGCCTTTCAGTGTTTCCTTACCATTTTTTCATCTCTTAGATGCAGTTAAAAATATTTTATCCAGCATTTTCGTTGTTTTTTTTTTTTTTTTTCCCTTGAAAGGGTTGTTTGGGTTAGACTGCTTGGATGCCACAAGCAATAACTTAAACATAACGATTTCTGACCTCACCTTCAACTTTGTGGTTGATGCTGTGTTCACTGTATTAAAGATTTGTGGTTGGTAAGTGCTATATTTCTAAAAAGAAATAACTTGAGAGAGCAGGCAATATAATTGTCCACTCATGAGAGGTTTTGGGGCCACATGTTGCCGTAGCTTATGCATCAGTGACAGACTATTTTTTAAAACAGTTTCAGATTTACAGAAAAAAAAAATGAGCAGAAAGTATAGAGAGTTCTTACGTACTTCTCTCCTGCCCCAGTTTCCCCTATTACTAACATCTTGCTTTGATGTGGTATATTTGTTAAAATTGACGAACAAACATTGATGATGTTACTAATAGCTAAAATCCATGGTTTTCATTAGGGTTAACTCTTTGTGTTGTATAGTTCCATGGGTTTTGACAAATGCATAATCAGTTACCCAGCATTATAATATCATAATGATTAGTTTTACTGCCCTAAAAATCCCCTGCGCTCCACCTATTCATCCTTCCTTCTCTCCCACTGAACCTCTGGCAAACAGTGATAATTTTATTGTCTCTATAGTTCTGCTTTTTCCAGACTGTCTGTAGTTGGGAATCACACAGTAGGTAGCCTTGCAGGCTGGCTTCTATCACTTAAAAATATGCCTTTCAAGTTTCTCCATGTCTCTAAATGGCTTGATAAATCATTTCTTTTTACTGATGAGTAGTATTTCATTGCATGGATATATATGCCTGATAATTTTAATCAAATGCTAGATATAATGTGTAACAAATCCTAGAAGTCCTAAATGATGTTATCTTCCTAATGAGATGATTTAATTTCCTTCTGGCAAGAAGGTAGATATGGGCATATTACCATGATCTAATGGATCTGAGATTATTTGAGGCTGTATTTCATACTTTGAGAGTTACTCTTCTTTGCTGTTACTTCTAGAATGTAGAGATCTCATCTAAAAGCCTGGGATATTTACCCAGGCTTTACTTCCATTTTAGCAAGATGAATTCCAGTTTATATCTTTACCACATAGAGTAGATAAATATTCCATGAACCTAATTAAGAAAAAAAAATATGCATGAAAGGAAACATATCAGGTATACTGGAGAGATAAAAATAATTATATAAGAATGTTGCACGAAACTGAAAAATTTGACAGTCAAAACAAGGTGGCTTATTTTTTAGCAGAACATAAATTATCAAAATTTCTTAAGCCAGTTGTCATGGAAGACATTGAAAAATTTATTAGAAATATATTATTTGAGAAAACACTGGGCATCAGATCTGTTAACAACTCACTTTGGCAAAATAGATTATCTAGATGTCATTTAAAAATTACAGACCATAGTATAGTTGGAAATCCCCTGGCTATATGAAGGGTAATTTTTATACAGAAAGCTAATAAAATAGTACCAAAACGTCATAATAAATGAGCTTCATTTACACATTTGAATGCAAGCATTATATTAAAATATTTAGAAGACAGTGGAAAGCTGTTTCAGTAATTCTGCAGGAAAATACCTTAAAACTAAAACTTGATCCCCAGGAAAAAATACAATGTAAACATAAAAATTTAAAAGTTTTCAACATGGGAGGAGACATCAACTTGGCCATTGATAACTTTTCATAGAAAATATATTACTACAATGACCAAAAATAAAATTAATGGAATTTATCATGTAAAGAAAGTGTGTGGGGGCTTCCCTGGTGGTGCAGTGGTTGGGAGTCCGCCTGCCGATGCAGGGGACACGGGTTCGTGCCCCGGTCCGGGAAGATCCCACATGCCGCGGAGCGGCTGGGCCCGTGAGCCATGGCCGCTGAGCCTGCGCGTCCGGAGCCTGTGCTCCGCAACGGGAGAGGCCACAACAGTGAGAGGCCACAATAGTGAGAGGCCTGCGTATCACAAAAAAAAAAAAAAAAAAAAAAAAAAAGTGTGGTGAATCATTATCTGACTCACTAAAAGGCAATATAAACAGCCACCTTTTAACATGGAGGTAATTATTTTGTAATTTTGGGTTTTCTAAGAGTGAAGAAGCTGTTTGCTTCTGCCTTCTGATAAAAGCTGATGATATTAATTTAGCAATTCAGAAGATCATGCTCTTGGTTGCATTCCAGTTAATCTGTCTTGTGGGCACTGATTCAGCAGTTGAAGTAACTGTGGCATTTAAGTTCATAATAATTTGACCTTCAATACTAGGTGTCTCCAATGAAGTGTTTCCATTTATGGAATTCATTTTTTCTCCTGAATTGGTGAAAGCTAGATCTATTTTAAAGCTTGTAACCTCCATATCCATCATATTATTCAGAGATGTAAGTGTGTGATGGATCAGAATGTTAAAGAGTACTGTTTTATAATTTAAAGTTGGTTGATGTGATAGGCTGAATAATGGCTCCTAAAGATACCAAGTCTTAATCTCTGGAACCTGTAAATATGGAAAAGGTGTTTTTGCGTATGTGATTAAGTTATGGATGTTGAGATGGGGAGATTATCCTGGTTTATCCAGGTGGAAACTAAATGTAATCAAATGTTTCCTTAGAAAGAAAGCAAAGGGAGATTTGATACAGACAAAAGAGAAGGTAGCATTCTGACTATGGAGGCAGAGATTGGAGTGATGTAGCTGCAAGCCCAGAAATGCCCAATGAATTCTAGCAGCCATGAGAAGATGGAAGAGGTAAGGAATGGATTGTCCCCAGAGACTCCAGAGAGAGTGTGATCCCATCAACACCTTGATTTCTTCCTAGTGATAGTGATACTAATAAAAAAACATTAAAAGATATCTGAGCCTTTTTATTCACACAGAATATTTTCAGACTATTTATGAAGTTATTTCTCATTTAGGCACAAGGTTTTACCCCTTGAAGTTGTTTCCCACTTTGTCTCTTAAATTTTTTTTTAAATTGTTGAGGTATAATTGACATATAACTTTATATTAGTTTCAGGTGTTCAACATAATTTGATATTTGTATATATTGTGAAATGATCACCACAATGTCTAGTTAACACCCATCAGCTGACACAGTTACAAAAATTATTTTCTTCTGATGAGAACTCTCTTAGCAACTTTCAAATATGCAATACAGTATTATTAACTGAAGTTACCATGCCGTACATCTCCATGACTTATTTTATAACTAGAAGTCTGTACCTTTTGATTCCCTTCACGCATTCACTCACCTCCCTCACCTCTAGCAACCACCAATCTTCTGATCTTCTGTATCTACGAACTTGTTTTCTTTTTTAGATTTCACATATATGTGAGATCATACGGTATTTGTTTCTCTGACTTATTTCACTTAGCATAATGCCCTCAAGGTCCATCCATGTTGTCAGAAATGGCAAGATTTCATTCTTTTTTATGGCTAGATAATATTCCATTGTGTATATACATGGATATACACAATTGATACATCTTTATCCATTCATACGTCAGTGGACACTTAGGTTGTTTCCATATCTTGGCTATTGTAAATAATGCTGCTATGAACATGGGGGTGCAGATATATTTTCAAGTTAGTGTTTTCATTTTCTTCAGATAAATACCAAGATGTGGAATTGCTGGATCATATGGTAGTTCTATTTTTAGTTTTTTGAGGACCCTCCATACTGTTTCCATAGTGGCCACACCAATTTACATTCCCACCAACAGTGAACAAGGGTTTCCTTTTCCCCACACCCTCTCCAGCATTTGTTATTTGTAGACTTTTTAATGATGCCCATTCTGACTGGTGTGAGGTGACAACTCGTAGTTTTGATTTGCATTTCTCTAATAATTAGTGATGTAGAGCATCTTTTCATGTGCCTGTTGGCCATCTGTATGTCTTCTTTGGAGAAATGTCTATTTAGGTTTTATGCCCATTTTTTGATTGGGTTGTTTGTTTTTCTGTTATTGAGTTGTATGAGCTGTTTGTATATTTTGGAAATTAAGCCCTTGTTGGTTGCACTGTTTGCAAATATTTGCTCCCATTCTGTAGGCTGTCTTTTAGTTCTGTTTATGGCTTCCTTTGCTGTGAAAAAGCTTGTAAGTTTGATTAGGTCCCTTTTGTTTATTTTTGCTTTTATTAGGACTCAGAAGCTCTTGTATTCACAGTTATGATTTACTATAGCAAAAGTAATACAGATGATAGTCCGCAAAGGGAAGAGGCTCATGATGTGAAGTCCAGCAGAAAGCAGGTGCAAGCTGCCAAGTCTCTCCACATTTCACCCCCCACCCCCGTTGGGGTTGCACGTGATGTGCTTAATTCTCCCAACTTGTAACAACACATACAAAGTTGCACCAATCAGGGAAGCTCACCTGAAGCCTTGGTGTTCACGGTTTTTATCCAGGGTCACTGACGTAGGCATGTAGTACCTGCACATCTGACTTCAGCTACTCAGACTCCACACTCTCAGAGCAGAAACAGGTGTTTACTGTAAATCACACTGTTAGCATTAACTATAGGGTCAAAATGTACAGGTAGAACATTCAATTCCCAGAGCTCAGATCCCAGGAGCTGGCCATGGGCCAGTCCTGGAAACAGGCCTTTCTTCTGAATGTGCAGAGTTTGAACAATTCAGACCTACTGAGTTAGTTCTTTCCTACACAGGAACACATCCTGTGACCACTGCTTTTGGAAACAACTTCATGAAGAACAATCCCCTAAATATTTAGCTCTTTCTTCTTCTGAGTTCTGTTTTCATCTTTCTCTAAACATCAAAAAGCAAGAACAAAAAAGAAGAAGGGCATTATCATTCAGCTCTATGAAGCCCTATCACTATCATTTTTCTATAAACAGGGATGTGTAATTAATCTTCTTTTAAACAAGAGAAATGACCTCCTCTTCCTCAGAAGGGTAACTGTTTGTCACCTAAGTTGTACAATCACTAATGTAATTATGTTTGTCCTTTTAGCAATCATTCTGTTATGGTATGACATATTAAATTGTATCTGTTATTATCCATACAGTTTAAATACTAGAAACAATTTTGTGAAAAAATAGTTCTCTTTTAAGCCAGGGCTTGAAACAACTCTGCATAAAACTCACTGACTTCAACTGCATTTTAAAATCAGCTTTTTTAAATGTTTGTGTATATGTGTCATTTCTTTGATTACAGAATTCAAACATCACGAAAGAGTAAAAATTTTGAAAAGTATAAATAGTGCCTTTGCCTCTCATCCGACTCTTGAGACTTAACACTTGTATCAAGGATGGGTTGCCTAACTTTAAAAATAATAGTAATAATAATAACAGCCACCCCCCCAAACCCCCCCATGTGGTGGCTTAAATATCCAGGGATTTAATTATCTTTCAAAGCGAAAAACAGAGGTAGGTATCTAAGTACTGGTGCTGTTGACATAGGATGCCGTAAGAGGCCAAGCATATTATTCTTTTTCTTACTCTATTGTGTTGGTTCTAGTCCTTAATGCTTGCTACCTCATGGTCACCAAATGGCTGCTTCACCTCCAGGCTTCAGAGTGGTATTCCAGGCAGGGTAAAACAAGAGGAAGAGGCAGCAGTAGTAGACTTCTGATTATAGATTATTAGCCATAGCTGTTTCACATGCTCAACCTTAGCTGCAAGGGAATCTGGGAAATCAAGTTTTTATGTTTTACAGCCTCCACAGGAGAGGTAGGTAGGAGAGAAGAGTTGAAAATGAGGTCAGATAAGCCAACATACAATGACAGCTATACAGTTTCTGTATATAGCTTCTACATGCTATACACACAATGAACACATGTAGATACATGTATTTAAGTATAGGACTTATTCAAATGATAGCATACAATATATAATTTCATAACTTGGATGGACCCTTAAATATTAGACATCTTTCCTAATTTGGCCACATGCAAATTTTCTTCATGCTTTAAAAGGCACAGATTATATGGATATATCATAATTATTTTAACCAGTTCCTGATTGATGGGCATTTATACATTTAGATATCAGTACTATTATCAATGTGCTATAGTGAACATCTTAGGACATATATCCTTTTGCACTTGTGTGAGTATATCTTCAATATAAATTTCTTGAAGTGTAAATGCTAGATTAAAAGGTGTGCACATTTTAAATTTTAAAGAGAGAGAAAACGTGGTTTCACAATTATAATGGGAAGTAATATGTCCAATTTTATATTAGCTACAAAGGGCAGTTTCTAGTGAAAAATTCAGTAGCTTCTAGTATAACCTTGCATAGTGAAAAATGAAACGCAAGTTGTTTCAAAACGTAAAATTCTGGGAGACATAAGGATGATATAAAGTGGTAGGGGGAATGGGTTGCAGGAGGAGCTTATTTATGACAGATTTAGAGAATGCCAACATATCTGTCTCGGGTATTGGTCTTTTAGCCCAGACTTTAAGATGCATACAAATCACCCGTTAAAATTCAGGCTCTGAGCCTGTAGGTCCAGAATATGGCCTGAGATTCTGCATTCCTAACAAGCTCCCAGCTGATGCTGATGCTGCAGGGGACAAGGCTTTAGCCAACCTTCATGGATCAGAAGTTGAGTTCTAAGGCAAGAGGAATACTAAGCACAAATTGTGGTTTGCTCAAGGTAGCACTCTGGGGAGCACCACGTCAGGTAGGGGCCCCAAGCTACACACACCTCATTGTGTCACTGACACAGTGCCAACTCTAGATCACATTGATTGGTATCAGCACCAGCATTAGGAAATGACAGTGGTAACAGTGGCTTATGTGTTCATATAACATAATAGGCTTCTTGGGCTTAGGGTGAGATGTCATTGAAGCAAGAGGGGAAGGACTTGGAAGATACTCTGTGATTGCTGACAGAGTACTTGCATAATCTCACATAGAACAGCCATATGGAACTACCATATATAACTTGGGGTAGGGGGAGATGGTGGAATTTGTAGCAGGGTGGATGTCTATCATAGCAGCTTGTGGCAAGCGTTATAGAAATATGAGTAGTTACTGTTTTTCTGATACCATTTAAACCCTGGGCAAATATGACTTCAAGAAACACAGGTTATTCTCTCCTTGGAAACCTGTGTCTGAAATCCATTAATTAGGGGTTCCATTTAGCACAAACATTTATTGGAAAAGGAGAGTCAAGGTGTGGACATCACTTTCTGGAACTGAATTAGGAATACTTAAGGATGTACCTTAACTTCTCATTGCTCCTACTAATTCCCTCTCAGTGCCCTCATTTACTGTTACCAAAATATTGAGAATGGACAAAGTTTTGTCAGATATAGGCTCTCTTTACTCAAGCATTCCAATGGAAATACAACACAGGGAGTAACAAAAGTCAGAGGATATTGTATCCCTCATTATATTTGGACAAACCCATGTAGACTTTCTCTACCCCACTGACATGTTCATTACTGCTGATCTAAGGAAATTAGACATGTATGCTGCATTATTCTGGCTTATAAGCCATTAATTTTAATTGACGTCACAAACTGGCAACCAGATAGGGCCTACAGTCCTCTTATTTGGCCAGTATATTTTTTAATTTGCATTTGTAATCAACTTTTAGAAATATGGATAGGCCACATGAGCATCTAAATTTTTACATTCTTTTTGAAAAATAGTGTATCTGACAACATTGTGTTTGTATACCTACATGATAATTATCAGCTAAGGGAAAAATGATAGCTGTCTCTTTCGGCTGGGGCATTTTTACCACAGTCTCCACCACTCCTTATCCTTCACTCTATGGTGAGATTCACTCACTTAAGTGAAATGCCTAGCCTGGGTAAGCAATTAAATTTGTGGCACACTTTATATGTTCTAAATTCAGCTCTTTGTTTATGTGTGTTACATCCTCTTATTGAGTACCTTTGTATAAGGTACCTTTACTTATACCTGTGTATACTTCTGTTCAAAAGAGCCTCTTTGTTTTCACTCCACCAGTCGTTAAATAATTACAATACATGCAGCGTATGCTTACGTTTTAAAGGCACATATCTTGGTTGAAAAAGGTGCTGAATATTCATACATTCATTTGTACAACATACATTTGTATATTATAACTTTTGGTTAATACTTTAATTAGTGACGATAAGTTTAACCAACTTGAACCCAGGAAAGGATAAGAAATTGACCAAAAGTTTCTCTGTACACACAAAATGGCATGTAGCATATATGTATTATATGTATTACTTATCTGTATTTTTTCCTTTCCCCCTTGAATCTTTTTTTTTAACATTTTATATTGGACTATAATTGGTTAACAATGTTGTGTTAGTTTCAGGTGTACAACAAAGTGACTCAGCCATACATATATCTATTCTTTTTCATATTCTTTTCTCAATTAGGCTGTTACAGAATATTACTTATCTGTTGCTGAATGCATTACCATAACCTTAGCAACTTAAACCCATTTCTTATTTCACAGTTTCAGTGGGGCAGGAATCTGGGCGTGGCTTAGCTGTGTCCTCTGCTCAGGGTCTCACAAGGCTGCAATCAGGGTGCTGACTAGGGTTTTGGTTTCATCACAAGGATGACTGAAGAAAGATCTGCTTCCACCCTCCTTTGGGTTGTTGGAGAAATTCATTTTCTCCCCGCTGTAAGACTGACAGCCCCAGCGTTTTTGCTGGCTGTGAGCTACCCTACGCCCTAGAGGCCGCCCGCAGTTCCTTGCCACATGGGCACTCACACTATAGGCCCTCTCACAACATGGCAGCTTGCTTCTTCAAAGCCAGCATTGGAGAGAGAGCCTCTAACTTCAGAGAAGGCCAAGTCCCTCTCATAAGGGATTTCACCTGATTAAGTCAGGCTCATCCAGGATAATCTCCCTTTTGATAGCTCAGAATCAACTGATTTATCATCTTTAATTACATCTATAAAATCCCTTCACAGCACATTAATGTAACCTAATCAACGGAGTGGCTTCCTGTCACCTTTGTCATAATCTATTGTTTAGAAGTAAGTCACAGGTTCTGCTCACAGTCAAGAGGAAGGGAATATACAAAGACTTAGATACCAAGGTGCAGGGATCATGAGGGCCCCTTCAGAGTCTGTCCACCATAGTATGAGTTTATGTGTTTATGAGAATTCTCACTCAGAGGCACTTTTAGATATCTTTGTAATTAGTTTGGTTATCTAATTTCCAAAGTCACATAAGATTAGAAGCACAGGGTTTCAGCTAGAGGCAGGCACAGTGGCAGGATCAAGATCATACAATATGATACTAAGAAACAAAAGGGAAAAATCTATGGAAAAAATATACAAAGCCCTAAAGGTAAACATCCTGAGAACATGCAGTATAGGGACAATTTTTTCTACCAACTCCCACAAACCCTGAAGGCATCAACACATAAGAACACAATACAATAATTTCTTTTAATAATGGTGATAACCTACAGCCATTGAGTAAAGTATAAACTATGTTCAGAATACTCTATTTAAGATGCTGAATTTCTATTTAATATAAAAATATTTCCTTAAAATGTACATAATTTTGATTCTAAATTACTCCATGACACTAAACATTTGAGATGTTAATGCACATGATTCTGTTTGTATAAATATACTTACTTCAGAATGTATTAGTATATAGAGAAAGGAAATGATCCTTTGACACACAAGAGGGTACCAAAGGGTAGAAGTTACAGGAAAGCTAATTTCTGGTCAGCGTAAGCTAGCATTGTCTAGTAACTGAAGGTATGCAACAATGAAATGAGGAACTGAACTTGTCCTCTCTGGAAAAGTACAATCACTGGTGGGTTTCTCACCTTCCTGGAATGTGTAAATTCAGATGTTAGTTTTGTTGGGTGGTTAGACTAGATGAGCTCTTATAGCCCTTCTGACTTTTAATCTCATTGTCGAAATGTTTGCCTTAGCAGTCCTTATAGATTGCAGAATTCCTTGGGGCAGAGGCCTGATTCTCTTGTACACTTTAGGCTACCTGTCTGGTACGTAATGGAGTTTTAGAGACCACAGGTGATAAAAACTAAAGCTACACTTGGGAATGTCCAAGGCACTATAAAATGATTTTATATGGTCCAGGAGAAAATAAAGAATTAGGAAAGAATTCCATTAGCAGAGAAGGCATATTAGTCTTTCAACTGATTTCAGAGCATCAGAAGACAAGGAAATGGGCAGAAAGCAGAACCCAGTTGAATAGCCATTTTTAACCCAATTTCTATACCTCCTCCCTTTTCTCTTGAGCTGCTAAGAGGGCAGCCTGAGCATATGGAAAGGCAATATAGTATCTCCAACAAACTGTCTTGCTAATTTGGAGGAATCTGGATACATTTTACGATATTTTTGGCAAGACTTAGGAATACAATTTCCAGTCTCTCTGTGTAATTTATCTATATTGTAATGCATGAGTCTGGCCTTTTAATTTATTTATTGTCAATGTGTAAAATACACACATATAAGCTTCCTCTGCACTGTGCTCTGCCTTCTTTCTCTCTGCCACGGATGGCACACAAATGTCACAAATGTGGGAATTTTTGGAAACACACTTAAAACCAGTACATGCTTACAAACAATATCTCCCTTTGTAGCATTCCACATTGTATGTGTATCTCAGAGTTGAGAATATTAACTGTGAACTTTAAATTTTTATGTTTTTGTTTCTGTTTTTTGGACTACATAAACGGTTTAATGAAGAGAGAGCTTAGTTTCACTTAACTGTGTATTTATGAACCCATATATTTTCATGCATATACTGTTTACATTCCCATGCACTGAAGGCTCATCATTGCTACTGCTTTGCAAGGCTTGTCACTGTGAAATAAGTTAAACTCTGTGTGCTTTTTGGCTTAAAGAGTAAAGGGACAATCAAGTTTAACACTTCAGACTTTCTTGCTTTTAATATTAGTAAGATGAATAAAACTGGGACTTGGACAATTACCATATTACCAACATTTGGAAAATATTCAACTATATTTGATTTTCAGTCCTAAACAATACAAGTTAAAAACAAAATTAAGCAAACAAAGCGATTCTCCAAAGACAGAAAGCTCCTTGTCCCTGAAAATAGCATTTGTTTCTGATGTATTTTTATCATTTCTCAGTGTCTAGCATAGTGCTAGTACACAGAGTTCATTTTCATAAATTCCTTTTGGGAAATTTCTAAATATTTATATCTGAATTTCATGGGTGATTGCTTACTTGAATGAAAGAAAAGTGAGTAAGCCCATTTATTTCAACATAAATTGTATTATGGGGGAAGAATGTTTAAAGATAAAGATAGAAAGATTGTGACTGGTTGGTACAAGTTTATTAAGAATCCATTACAGAGTAAGGAGTTTCAGCAAAGGATGGATAACTGAGGAGGACTAGTAGCAGGGAAACCAGTTGGAAGGCTATTGCAAACCAAGATGGGTATAAACAGTAATTTATGCATTGCAGATTTTAGGCCTGGTTCTATGCTATGTATTTTACAGGTATTATACCTCCATAAAATATTTCAGGTAATCATTATTATCTCAATTTTGCAGAAATGCAAATGAACAAAGAAATAAACAAATACACCCTGAGGCATAGAGAGGTGATGTAACTTGCTCAAGGTCACACAGCTCCTACGTGCCAGAATGAGATTCTAGTACTTGTCCATTAGACTCCTCAGCCTGTGCTTCTCCCACCTCACTCTGCTCCCTCCTATGAACTGTGAGTTTGCAGAGATGCAGGGGAGAAACTCTGTGAGCTGGCAATTATAGTACTTTGGAAGAACTATTTTGGCTTTTCATTTTTCTTGATTAAATTATTTTCAGATACATATTAGTGTCTTCTTTTTGTACAGAAAGCTAACATTTGACCCTCTCTAGGGTCTGAGACATTTTGAAAGCTTGCAAGTACAATCCTGAAGCAACAAGAGCAAGTTTTTAAATTGAATTTGCAAATTGTAGTAAAATAAAGTGTACATTATAATATCAAAAAGTGATTTTAATGGCTCAATAAATTAAGAATGAGGCAGACATACGAGTGCTTTATCACTACATAATGTTTTAAGAACACAAAGTCTGTGTTCATAATACTAAATTTATCTAGATGTTCTGTAATCACAGAGAGTACTTGGTGGTATTAAAATAATTCAAGTAGACAGGATGCTTACAGAGTTATTTATGATATACAAATATGAGAAATCTTCAAATCAACTGGGGAGAATATTTGTGATCAATAGACAGATTGGATTCCACTCCACCACTCTTGTTTAAAATCAAGTATAAAATTTGGAATTAGAGACAAAAAATTAAATAAATGAGAGATTCTAAGAAATGTTCAACCTATTTTTCCTAACACATGGCAGCTACTGGTATAAAAAGAATCTTTGAAAATGTATTAATATACTCTTATTCAATAAAGGATGCTTTTTAATTGAAGTATAGTTGATTTACAATGTTGTATTAGTTTCTGATGTACAGCAAAGTAATTCCATTATACATATATGTATATATTCTTTTCCATTATAGGTTAGTACAAGATATTGAATATAGTTCCCTGTGCTATACAGTAAATCCTTGTTGTTTATTTTATATATAGTGGTGTGTATCTGTTAATCCCATACTCCTAATTTATCTTACCCCACACTTTTCCCTTTGGTAACCATAAGTTTATTTTGTATGAGTCTGTTTCTGTTTTGTAAATAATTTAATTTGTATCATTTTTTTCTTTTAGATTCCACATATAAGTGATATCCTAAGTGTTTTTCTCTGACTTACTTCACTTAGTATCATATTCTCTAGGTCCATCCATGTTGCTGCAAATGGCATTATTTCATTCTTTCTTATGGTACCACATCTTTTTTTTCTTTTTTTTTTTGCGGTACGCGGGCCTCTCACTGTCGTGGCCTCTCCCGTTGTGGAGCACAGGCTCCGGACGCACAGGCCCAGTGTCCATGGCTCACGGGCCCAGCCGCTCCGTGGCATGTGGGATCTTCCCGAACCGGGGCACGAACCCGTGTCTCCTGCATCGGCAGGCGGACTCTCAACCACTGCGCCACCAGGGGAGCCCGAGGTACCACATCTTCTTTATCCATTCATCTGTCAGTGGACATTTAGGTTGCTTCCATGTCTTGGCTATTGTGAATCGTGCTGCAATGAACAGTGGGGTGCATGTGTTTTTTTCAAAATGAATTACGGTTTTCTCCGGATATATGCCCAGGAGTGGGACTGCTGGATCATATGGTAGCTCTACTTTTAGTTTTTTTTTTTTTTTTTCCGGAACGCGGGCCTCCCACTGCTGTGGCCTCTCCCGTTGCGGAGCACAGGCTCCGGACGCGCAGGCTCAGCGGCCATGGCTCACGGGCCCAGCCGCTCCGGCGGGCCCAGCCGCTCTGCAGCATGTGGGATCCTCCTGGACCAGGGCACAAACCCTCGTCCCCTGCATCGGCAGGCGGACTCTCAACCACTGCACCACCAGGGAAGCCCTACTTTTAGTTTTTTAAGGAACCTCCATACTGTTCTCTGTAGTGGCTGTACCAATTTAAATTCCCACCAGCAGTGTACGAGGATTAAAGGATGCTCCATTAATTGGGGAAAACAAGAGCAGTAATAAGTGGTTATTTTACACACACCAAAATACCTATCTATCCATCCCCACAAACATATATAGCATATAATATATAACATGCAGTAATATAAATGTTATAATGTACAACATATGAACTAATATGTTAACTTATAAGTGATATTAAAAATACAACTTATGATATATAGTAATAAACAATTATATACCATACAGTGAATAATATATATTAATGAATATTATGTAATACTGTATATTTAGTATATAAAATTTGTCTATAATAATTATATGAAATATTTCATATAATGTATATAGTGATATATAAAATAGTACATTTTATAAAATGTATTCTACTTTTGTAATCATAATTTTTTAATAATCAGAACATAGTATATATTTTTCTCTATAAACATTATTGGAAGATTATTTTCTCATTCTCTCTCTTTCACTTTAACTGACATTATATGAAAAGAATCCTAATCACATTTCACTTCAAAGTTTTTAGACTGCTTCTGCATTTCGAAAACAGTCTTAAATTCTAAATTGTTCCAGCTTTTAAATAGTCATACACACAGTTACTCTTTCAAACAATCCACAGAGTGTTACTGATGAGACTGAAAGAGAACAAGATATTTGAGCACCAGTTACCTGCTTGGTGATTTATGTAAGTGATCTTAGAATCCTCGCATCAATCCTGTGAGAGACATACCATTTAACCCTTTATAAATGGGTTATAATTACTTGGAAAATTACCTTTCTAAGTCTTGACAGGATTTGAACCCAAATGTGTTTACCTCAAATACGATTCTCTTTGCACTGTATTATATTGTTATCCTAGCATGGTTTATGTAACGTTTACTTTTATATATGAGGAATAACGCATAGTAGATCTTTCCCAAAATAAGCACAAAATAAATAATTTTTCAGACTGGATAAAGTAAAGCATTTCTACAGCACTGTCGACTAAAATTCTGAAGAAATACAGTATCTAAGGTGAGCTTACTTATACTCCCAGCACAGTAATTAAGCTGAGTTGTATGCTATTTGTCTATGAAGACTTTGCCTAATTTGTGAGTTTTATATTTTATCTGTAATTTGAAGAAATCAAGAGGAAGCTATAGATTCTCCCATTACCTTGAGTCATTATCATCCCATATTATTATGAAGAAGAATCTCAGAGATTCATATTAAACCTAAACTTTCTAACCTTGTGTTTTCATCATTACATAAGATTGATATTGAAGGCAGTTTTGAGAACTATCCAACCTTGTAATAGAAGGTTATTTTAGGAAGGTATGCTGTATTAATCCCAGCATGGGTTATTGATGTTAACGTCAGGGAATGGGGAAATTTAGGTAGGCATGACCTTAAGATAAAATGACCCCTCTGCTGCAAAGGGAATATACCCTAGCAGAGCTCTTGCTTTAGGGATAATTACTGTGTAGAATAAATGATCTTGGTTTTTACCTTATATTCAGCTTTCATGGACTGTACTGCCCTTTATTTAGAAAACCAGAATAATAGTAAATATCACAATTTAGGACCTGGCAATCATATGAACATTTTCCATAAACTCCGTAGAAATGACAATCATCCCTTCATCATATCTGTATTGATAAAAACGAGGGGCTTTTAGAAACTTTGCTGCATTTCATTGTTCCCTTTGTGATGGTCTCAGTGTTTTTCAGAGAGTTAACTTTAAAATATTCTAGTGATTTAATACCAATAATAAACTGAATTTTCCTATCACTAACAGATTTTATAACCCCAAATCTATGTAATCACACTGAGTAATTAATAGCTGAATAAACATTTATTATGGAGGCAGATGACAGATAGGTTTGTAGAATCATTATCAAACACACTGGCATTTTAAGATAGAGTTTTATTAAAAAATTTTTTTTAAAAATTGGAGTATAGTTGATTTACAATGTTGTGTTAATTTCAGGTGTACAGCAAGGTGAATCAGTTATACATATAGTCATTCATTTTTTAGATTCTTTTCCTGTATAGGTTGTTACAGAATACTGAGTTCCCTGTATTATACAGTAGGTCCTTATTAGTTACATATTTTATATATAGTAGTGTGTACATGTTAATACCAATCTTCTAATTTATCCCTCCCCTCCCTCCTTTCACCTTTGGTAACCATAAGTTTGTTTTCTACATCTGTAACTCTATTTGTTTTGTAAATAAGTTCATTTGTACCATTTTTTAAGATTCAGTATATAAGCAATATCATATGAAACTTGTCTTGCTCTGACTTACTTCACTTAGTATGATAATCTCATGGTTCATCCATGTTGTGGCAAATGGCATTACTTCATTCTTTTTTATGAGTGAGTAATATTCCACTGTGTATATGTACCACATCTTCTTTATTCCTCTGTCGATGGATATCTAGGTTGCTTCCATGACCTGGCTATTGTAAATAGTGCTGCAGTGAACACTGGGGTGCGTGCATCTTTCAAATTATGGTTTTCTCTGGATATATGCCCATGAGTGGGATTGCTGGATCATAAGGTAGTTCTAGTTTTAGTTTTTTAAGGAAACTCCATACTGTTCTCCATAATGGTTGTACCAATTTACATTCCCACCAACAGTGTAAAAGGGTTCCTTTTTCTCTGCACCCTCTCCAGCATTTACTGTTTGTAGATTTTTTGATGATGGCCATTCTGACTGGTGTGAGGTGATACCTCACACCTCACTGCAGTTTTGATTTGCATTTCTCAAATAATTAGTGATGTTGAGCATCTTTTCATGTTTTTTGGCCATCTGTATGTCTTCTTTGGAGAGATGTCTATTTAGATCTTCCACCCATTTTTTTTTTTTTGACATTGAGCTGCATGAGCTGTTTGTATATTTTGGAGATTAATCCCTTGTCGGTTGCTTCGTTTGCAAATATTTTCTCCCATTCAGTGGGTTGTCTTTTCGTTTTGTTTACGGTTTGCTTTGCTGTGCAAAAGCTTTTAAGTTTAATTAGGTCCCATTTGTTTATTTTTGTTTTTATTTTCATTACCCTAGAAGGTGGATTAAAAAAAAACATTGCTGCGATTTATGTCAGAGAGTGTTCTGCCTATGTTTTGCTCTAAGAGTTTTATAGCATCCGGCCTTACATTTATGTCTTTAATCCATTTTGAGTTTATTTTTGTGTATGGTATTAGGGAGTGTTCCAATTTCATTCTTTAAGATTGAGCTTAATTCTGTGAAATTATCTTAGAAATGTAACTCTATTTTTTATTGAGGTATAATTGATGTACACCAAAAACTAATATAATATTGTATAACATAATGATTCAATATTTGTATATTTTGTGTAAATGATAACCACATTAAGTCTAGTTAACATCTATCACCATACATAGTTACACTTGTTTTTCTTGTGATGAGAACATTATAGATTTACTCACTTAGCAACTTTCAAATATGCAATATAGTACTATTAACTACAGTGGCCATGTGGTGCATTACATCCCCATGAATTCTTTATTTTATAACTGGAAGTTTATACCTTTTGACTCCCTTCACCCATGTTGCCCACCCTACCTCAAAATCCTACCTCTGGGAACCACCAACCTGTCCTCTGTATCTATGAGAGTGGTTTATTTTTTTTCTTGATTACACATATAAAAGATATCATATGGTATTTGTCTTTCTCTGTCTGACTTACTTCACTTAGCATAATGCCTTTGAGGTCTATCCATGTTGTTGCAAATGGCAAGACTTCCCTTTTGGGTGGCTGAATAATATTCCACAGTATATATAAACTACAGTTTGTTCATGGATTCATCCACCAGTGGACATCTAAGCTGTCTCCATATCTTGGCTATTGTAAATAATGCTGCAGTGAACATGAAGTGCTGGTACTCCTTCCAAATAGTTACTTTATTTCCTTTGGGTATATATCCAGAAGTGGAATTGCTGGATCCTATGGTAGTTCTATTTTTAATTCTTTGAGAAACCCCCATACTGTTTTCACAGTGGCCATACCAACTTACAGTCCCACCAACAGTGTACAATGGTTCCCTTTTCTCCATATCCTCACTTATGTATGCAATTTCTTGTCTTTTTGATACTAGCCATTCTAGGAGGTGTAAGGTGATATTCCATTGTGGCTTTGATTTGCACTTACCTGACTAGTGATGTTGAGCATCTTCTCATGTACCCCTTGGCCACCTGTATATCTTCTTTGGAAAAAAGTCTATCCAGATTGTTCACCCATTTTTCACTTGGATTATTTTTTATCTGTTGTTGTATGAATTCTTTATGTATTTTGGATATTAACCCTTATCAAATATATGATTTGCAAATATCTTCTCCCATTTGGTAGGTTTCCTTTTCATTTCGTTGATGGTTTCCTTTGCTGAGCAAAAGCTTTTTATTTTGATGTAGTCCCACTTGTTCATTTTTGCTTTTCTTGCCTATGCTTTTAGTATTAATTCTGAAAAATCATCGCCAAGACTGATGCCATGAAACTTACTACTTAAGTTTTCTTCTAGGCATTTTATGTTTTCAGATCTTACATTCAAGTCGTTAATCCATTTTGAGTTATTTTCTGTGTATGGTATAAGATAATGGTCTAGTTTCATTCTTTTGCATGTGGCTGTCCAGTTTTCCTAACACCATCTATTGAGGAGCCTGTCTTTTCCCCACTGTATATTCTTGGTTCCTCTGTCATAAATTAATTGACTATATATGTGTGGCTTTAATTCTGGGCTCTCTGTTCTGTTCCACTGACCCATGGATGTTTTTATTCAAATACCATACTAATTTGATTACTATAGTTTTGTAATATAGTTTGAAACCAGGGAGCATGATGCCTCCAGCTTTGTTCTTCATTCTTAAGATTGCTTTGGCTGTTCAGGGCCTTCTGTGGTTCCATACAAATTTTAGGATTATTCTATTTCTGTGAAAAATGCCATTGGAATTTTGATAGGCATTGTGTTGACCTGTAGATTGCTTTGAGTAGTATGGACTTTTTAACAACATTAATTCTTCCAGTCTGTGAGCATGGAATAGCTTTTCACTTATTTGTGTCTTCTTGGATTTGTTTCATCAGTGTCTCACAGTTTTCAGTGTACAGGTCTTTCACATCCTTGGTTTAATTTATTCCTAGGCATTTTATAGTTCTTTATGCAATTGTAAGCAGGATTGTTAATATCTCTTTCTGATTGTTTTTAGTGTATAGAAATGTAATAGATTTCTGCATGTTGATTTTGTGTCCTGCAACTTTACTGAATTCATTTATTCTAACAGGATTTTTTTTTGGTGGAGTCTTTAGGGTTTTCTATATATAATATCATGTCATCTGCAAATAGTGACAGTTCTACTTCTTCCTTTCCAATTTGGATGCCTCTTTATTTCTTTCTCTTGTCTAACTGTTCTGGCTAAGACTTGCAGCACTGTGTTGAATAAAACTGGCAAGAGTGGGCAACCTTATCTTCTTCCTGCTCTTAAAGGCAAGGCTTTCAGCTTTTCACTGTTGAGTATGATATTAGCTGTGGGTTTGTAATGATGGCTTTTATTATGTTGAGGTATGTTCCCTCTATACCTGCTTTGTGGGGTATCACACTGATTGATTCGTGGATGTTAAACCATCCTTCCATCCCTGGGATAAATCCCACTGCATCACGGTGTACAGTCCTTTTAATGTATTGTTGAATTTGGTTTGCTAATATTTTGTTCAGGATTTCTGCATCTTTGTTCATCAGGGATATTGGCCTGTAATTTTCTTTCCTTGTGGCATCCTTGTCTGGTTTTAGTATCACGGCTGTGCTGGCCTCCTACAGTGAGTTTGGAAATGTTCCCTCATCTTCCTCTTTTTATTAGAATTTGAGAAGGATTAGTGTTAATTCTTTTTTGAGTGTTTGGCAGAATTCACCAGTGAAGCTGTCAGTCCTGGACTTTTGTTTTTGGAAGTTTTTGATTACTAACTCAGTCTCCTTACTAGTAATTGGCCTGTTCAGATTTTCTATTTCTTCATAATTCAGTCCTGGTTGGTTGTATATTGCCAAAAATATTTATCCATTCCTTCTAGGTTTTCCAATTTGGTGAAATTTATTCATAGTAGTTTCTCTGGATCCTTTGTATATCTGTGATATCAGTTGTAACTTCTCTTTAATTTCTGATTTTATTTGAGGTTTTTTTTTTTTTGGTGAGTCTACCTGAAGACTTCTCAGTTTTATCTTTACAAAGAACAGATTTTAGTTTCATCAATCTTCTCAATTGTCTTTTTAGTGTCTTTTTCATTTGTTTCTTCTCTAATTTTTATTATTTCCTTCCTTTTACTAACTTGGGCGTTCATTTGTTGTTCTTTTTCTAGTTCTGTGAGGTGTAAAGTTGAGACTTTTCTTGTTTCATGAGGTAGGCATGTATCACTATGAACTCCCCTCTTATAACTGCTTTTGCTGCACCCCCCAAATTTTATTATGTTGTATTTCCATTTTCATTTGTCACGAAGTATTTTCCAAATTTCCCTTTGGATTTCCTCTTTAACCCATGGTTGGTCCACTGGCCTGTGTTCCCTAAGAGGAGCTCCACAGGCCCCTATTGATGCGCCAAAACAGAAGCCTGCCCCTAAGGACAGTACCATGGTACCCAGTAATGCAAGCCCCCAGGCAGCAGAGCTAGGTGATCAAGGGGGTGGGCCCTGGGTGGCATCTGCTAAAACGAGGTAACCAGATGTAAAAACCAGGGCACCAGACGTGTGTTGAAGCTCCTCTCCAAGAGATACTGGCAGAGGGACAGCATGAAGATGGCACTCACTGGCTGCAGCAAAGTACAGGGGAATTGTAAAGATGGCACTGGTTGAAAAAAGGAAAAGGAAAAAAAAGATGGTGCCTGCAGCTTTAGCAAGGCAGAGAGCAGGAAGATGGTCCCCACCAGCATCGACCCCCAGAGTATCCCAGCAGGCTTTGCCTCTCAGACCAATGCTTTAAAATTAGCAAAGGACCTTTTTTCCCATAAAATCTGGGTACATTTCAAAGAACTGCTTCTGTGCTGTGCCCTGGGGTGGGAGAGTGTGAATTCAGGCATTTAAACAGTTTCTCCTCACTTTGCCATAGCCTGGTGGGCTTACTGGGTGTGAGCCCCATTGGTCTTCAAAGCCAGATGTTTTGGGGGCTCAATTCTCATGTGCTGATGTTAAAAGTTGGGGTACCTAATGTTGGGTACAAAGCCAGAGCTCTTCAGGGAGAGGCTCTGGGTTTTGAGTTCCCTGCCAACTGTGGGTTGCTGTACCAGGGATGAGGTTTATGGCAAGACTGCGGGGCTCACCATTTTCGTGATTTCCCTCTCCCTTGCTCAAAGTGAAGGGGTGGCTCTGCCAGGTTTAGTTTTTTTTCCCAGAGGAAATTTTTCCATATATAGCTATAGATTTGGTGTGTCCGTGGAGAATGTGAGTTCAGGATCTTCCTATGTTATCATCTTGAACAGGAATCCTCAAAATGTACTTCTTTTTACAGGTGTATTTTAGATTGTTTTTAAGTAAAATTTGAATGTAAAGGAATTTTAATATTTTCCCAAAGAAACTTAAAAAATTACTTTTGAAGAGGCCAAAGAACCTTATAAAGAAGCCAAAATCATGTTTTGTTTTTTAATTAAAATTTTCCAGTTTTATACAGAAATAATCGATGTTTAATTTTAAAGTGTACAGTATGATGGTTTAATTTACATATATTGTGAAATGATTACCACAATAGGTTTTGTTAACATCCATCATCTCATATAGATACAAAAAAAGAAAAAAACAATTTTTGTGATAAGAACTCTTAGGATCTACTCTCTTTAAGAACTTTAAGTATCATACAGCAGTGTTAACTATAGTCATCATGTCGTAAATTACATCCCTAGTACTTATAACTGGAAGTTTGTACCTTTTGACCACCTTCCCCTGATTCCTCCTACCCCTACCCCAAGCCTCTGGTAACCATAGTTCTTTTTCTCTGAGTTTGGTGGGGTGTTTTTGTTCATTTTAGATTCCACAAATAAGTGAGATCATATGGTATTTGCCTTTCTCTGATTTATTTCACTTAGCATAATGCCTTCAAGGTCCATCCATGTTGTTGCAAATGGTAGGATTGCCTCACTTTTTTATGGCTGAATAATATTCCATTGTGTGGGTGTGTATAATATATATTTTATATATAGTAGTGTGTGTCTGTTAATCCCAAACTCCTAATTTATCCCTTCCCACACCTTTCCCCTTTAAGTAAACATAAGTTTGTTTTCAAAGTCTGTGAGTCTGTTTCTGTTTTGTAAATAAGTTCATTTGTATCATTTTTTTAGATTCTACATATAAGTGATATCATATGTCTTTCTCTTTCTGACTTACTTCACTTAGTATGATAACCTCTAGGTCCATCCATGTTGCTGCAAATGGCATTATTTCATTCTTTTTTTATGGCTAATATTCCATTGTGTGTATGTGTATATATATATATATATATATATATATACACACACACACACACACATATACCACAACTCCTTTATCCATTCATCTGTCATTGGACACTTAGGTTGTTTCCATGTCTTGGGTATTGTAAATAATGCTGCTATGAGCACGGGGATACAGATATCTTTTCAAGGTAGTGTTTTTGTTTCCTTTGAATATATTCCCAGAAATGGAATTGCTGGATCATGTGGTAGTTCTATTTTTAATTTTTTGAGGAACCACCATATTGTTTTCCACAGTGACAGTACCAATTTATAATTCCACCAACAGTGCACGAGGGTTCCTTTTTCTCCACAACCCTGCCAGCATTTATCTCTTGCCTTTTTAATAACAGCCATTCAAACAGGTAGTTGGTGACACCTCGTTGTAGTTCTAATTTGCATTTCCTTAGTGAGTAGTGATCTCAAGCATATTTCCATGTATCTTTTGGCCATTTGTATATTTTCTTTGGAAAAGTGTCTATGCAGGTCCTCTGCCCATTTTTTAATTGGATTATTTGGGGTTTTTGCTATTGAGTTGTATGAGTTTTTATGTATTTTGGATGTTAACCCCTTATCACGTATATCATTTGCAAATGTTTTTTTTCCCATTCCATAGGTTGCCTTTTCACTTTCTTGATGGTTTTTCTTGTGTAGCTTTTTAGTTTGATGTAGTCCCAACTTAGTTTTGATTTTGCTGCTTGTACTTTAGATGCAATTTCCAAAAACATCATGACCCATCAAGGAGCTTTTTTCCTATGTTTTCTTCCAGGAGTCTTGTGGTTTTAGGTCTTCCATTTAAAAGACCTAAAACCACAAAGCCTTTAATCCATTTTGAGTTATTTTTTGTGCGTGGTGTAAAACAGAGTTGTAATTTCAGTTTTGCATGTGGACATCCAGTTTTCCCCACACCATTTATTGAAGATGCTATCTTTTCCCCTTTGAGTATTGTTGGCTTCCTTGTCAAATTCTCCGGATTTTGTTCCACTGGTCTCTGTGACTGTTTTATGCAAGTACCACACTTTTGATTACTATAGCTTTGTAATATAGTATTAAATTAGGTAGTGTGATGCCTCCCACTGTGCTTTTCTTTCTCAAGATTTATTTGGCTATTTGTAATCTTTTGTGGTTCAACATAGATTTCTGGATGTTTTTCCTATTTCTGTAAAGAATTCCACTGGGATTTTGATAGTGATTACATTAAATCTGTAGATTGATTTGGGCAGCATGAATGTTTTAACAATATTAGTTCTTTCAATCCATGAAAACAAGATACCTTTCTATTTATATATGTCTTCAATTTCTTTCCTCAACATTTTATAGTTTTTAGTGTACAGATCTTTCACCTCCTTAGTTAAACGTATTCCTAAATGTCTTCGTCTTTTTGATGCTATTGTAAATGGGATTATAGATTTTGATATGACTTTTTATATGGCAGGTGGACAAAAAAGCAATAATATATCAGGAAAAGTGCTAACAACAAGCTTGATCTATTGAACAGACACAGAATTCTCCATCCAACAATAAGAGAATCACATCCTTTTTTAGAACCCATGCAGTATATTCTAAACTGGTGATTTTTCAAAGATTAGGGATCATATTTTCTGTGCATTTTGATCTCTATAAGTTAATAACAAAATGACATAAAAGCCCCCGACATTGGAAATTTAGCATAATGCTAAATAATCATAAAATTATAATGGAAATTTTAAATAAAACAGATAAGTAGTAATGAAAATACTACACAGCAAAACAACATCATAAGGCAGTGAAAAGTGCTGTATTGAGGGAAATTGAAAAACTTTGAAACTCATAAGAGAACACAGGCTCAAAACTAATGAGGTAAGTTCCAAAATTAAGAAGGTAGAAAATGGTATTATGCTAAGTGAAGTAAGTCAGAGAAAGACACATACTGTATGATATCACTTATATGTGGAATCTAAAAAATACAACTAGTGAATATAACAAAAAAGAAGCAGACTCACAGACATAGAGAACAGACTAGTGGTTACCAGTGGGGCAATACAGGGGTTGGGGGGTGAGAGAGGTACAAACTATTGGGTGTAAGACAGGCTACAAGGATGTATAATATTGGCTTGGCCAAAAAATTCGTTTGGGTTTTTCCATGAGAGGTTACGGAAAAACCCAAACGAACTTTTTGGCCAACCCAATACAATACGGGGAATATGGCCAATATTTAATAATAACTGTAAATGGAGTGTAACCTTTAAAAATTGTATTAAACATTTTTAAATAAATAAAAAGGTAGACGATGAACAAGAGAATATCTTCAAAAACAGAAGGAAGCAGTTATTTTATAATAGAATAATTCAATGAAAGAGTAAAACAGAGAAATCAGTTTTTAAAAACCTGAAGTTCTTTAGAAACAAATAAAAACTTCTAAAAGACTGATTGAGAGAGGACACACACAAAAATATTATGATTAAAAAGAAGACCTAATTATAGATAGTGTAGAAATTGAAGTGATAGTAAGAGAATTCTTCCCACTGCAATATGTCAACAATTATGAAAATGTGGACAAACTGGAAAAATCTGTACAAATTATTACTTCTATAATAATTAAATCAAAAAAGTATTTCAGGAAAAACTTTACCAAACATTCAAATTTATGTCAATCTTGATAGGTAACCAACAAGGACCTACTGTATAGAACAGGGAATTTGGCTCAGTATTAGGTAATAACCTAAATGGGAAAAGAGTTTGAAAAAGAATAGATACTTGTATGGGTATAACTGAATCACTTTGCTGTACACCTGTAACTAACACATCATTGTTAATCAACTATACTCCAATATAAAATAAAAATTTTAAAAAAAGGAATAGAGCAAAACAGAACAAAATAAATTCATGTTACTCTTAAGCAAAATCTTCTGAGAGTAAAAGGGTTATCAGTCCTTACCTAATTTTACAAAACCAGGATAATCTTCAGGCCAAAACCAAACAAACAAAGGTATTACAAGTAAACAAAGTTGTTAGGCCTTTCTTCACTCTTGTAAAATCCTAAAAACTATATTAACAAATCAATTCTAACAGTTCATAAAAATATATACATACTGTGTGTTCAACCTGGTTTTATCTTGGATATATAATGATTTAATTTTGGACAACCAATTTATTGATGGATTGGAAATGAAAACAATCACTGTTTAAATAGATGCAGAAAAATATACTTGATGAAATTCAACATAAAATTTTAATAAGTCAGTAAATTAAGAATAGAAAGTAATTTCTATAACTTGATAAAGATATTTTTTAAAAAACTAGACAACAGTTACTTTGGGCCAATCTTAGAAACATTCCTTTTAAAACTCACTATTACCACTTCAATTCAATATTGTGCCATAAGTTGTAGTCAGCAAAATACAGCAGTCAAGAGATATTAGTGACAAAAGTCTTAGAGAGGAAGAAATACAACTGCCATTATTTAGACGTGATATAATTATTTACAGAAAAAATTCAAAAAGTCTTCAGATGACTTAGAAAAAATAGGTGAGTTTAGCAGTTAGCTTGATATAAGATTAATTTACAGAAGTCAATCACACTGCATATGTAAAAAACAACTCAAAAATGTATTCAAAAATATGTGCTACTTACACTAATATCATACAATATCACATATGTAGGACTAAAAACGCAAAACTTTTACAGAAAATAATTATAAAATTATTAAGTGACATTAAATTAGACCCAAATAAATGGAGAAATATGCTATATTCATGGTTAGGAAGAGAGTATCATTAAAAAAAAAAAAAAGTTCTTTAGTTCGATTTCTAGATTCAAGGGAATTCCCACCACATCCCAACAGCAATTTCAAATAAATTCTTTCTTTCAGAGATTTTCACAGAATAACCTGATTATAGTATTTATAGAAAAAGACATTGCTGAAAATGAGAAGTTAAAGCTTGCTCTAACATCTCGTTAGTCATTACAAACCTATATTAATTAAATATATTAGTGGCATGGGGATAGATGTGTTCACCAGTAGAGTCAAACAGAAAGTGCAGAAACCAAACACTCTTGAACGGGACTTTGGTATATCAGAGGTCTTAGACTAGATCAGATTATAGCAGAGTGACTACTCAATAGATGGACCTAAAAAAATGTATCCACATATGATAAAAAAAAAATTGCATTCCTACCATACACCGTTTAAAAAAAAATGAACTCCACATAGATGAAGGATTTAAATGTCCAAAATAAAACTTAAAGCCCTTAGTAAAATACAGTGGTAATGATTTACTAGACCTTGGAAAAGAAAAGGATTTCTTTGCAAACAATACAATCACCCATAACAACAACAAAGGTAAGATTTTTCAGTCAGGATAAGCTAGGCTTTAAACAACACACTAAATTGTCCAGTTTTGCAAAAGAGCTGTGCTCCTTACTCAGGGACCCAGGCTGACCGAAGCTTCATCTTAATTATAAGGGCAGGGAAAAGAAAACAAGTTTAATTTCATGCTGCCTCTTAAATATTCTGCATGGAGTGACAGATGTCACTTCTGCTCTCAGCTGACTGAAATAAATCACACGACAATGAGTAAATTCACCAGGATAGTGATATACAATCCTTTCACTTGAAGGGCATCAAGTATTTGGGAAAATAATGTAGTTTCTTACAAATACTAACTATATATTTGACTATATTAAAATTATGATGTTAAAATTATGCAAAAGTAAAATAATTAAGGGATAGCTGTAACACATTAAAATATGACATAAGCCTAAATTATCAAAGAGCATGGTACCAGTACATGAATACATAGATTAATGAAAAAAATAGTCCAGAAATGTATGAGCAACACCTCCAAGTAGCAAAAAGCACAATACCAGATCTTGATTTCTAAATACCATCCTTCATGAAAGGAACCAGACCTTTATGGAGAAATGGATTATTATAGGTCTTGGTCATGGAAGTGTAAGGTAAGCCTCAGATTCCTTTTTAGCCAAAACCAAAGAAATGCTCAAAGTCTAATGGTCTCATGTCAAAAGACAAATGGTGACTTGGATGAGCTTCTACTAACCTAATTTGGAACAATTTGAAAACTGAAAGGTATACTAAACTAATAACAGAGGATCAAACTACACAAAAACTGATAGAACTGCAAGGAGAAAAGGATGAATCCACTATCAAAGCTGGAGAATTCAACACCCCTCTATTAGAAATAGATCCAGCAGGCAGAAAACCAGTAAGCAAAAAGTTGAACTCAACAATACAATCAATTGGATATGGCTGACATCTATAGACTATTTCATCCAGCAACAGCAGAATTCACATTTTTCTCAAGCTCACTAGGAACATTCACCAAGAGAGACAACATTCTTGGCAATAAAACAACCTGAGTAAATTGAAAAGAATTGAAATTATACAGTGTCTGCTTTTGGACCACAATAGATTAAATGAGAAATCAGTAACAGTGTGACGGCTGGAAAATCCCCAAATACGTGGAGATTAAACAACACACTTCTAAATAACACACGAGTTAAAGAATAAATCTCAAGAAATTTTAAAATATTTGAACTAAACGAAAATAAAATCAAAATTTATGGGACTCAGTGAAAGCAGTGCTTAGAGAGAAATTTATAGCATTGTATGCATTCATTAGAAAAGATCTAAAATCAATAATTAAGTTTCCACCTTAGGAAACTATAAAAGAAGAGCAAATTCAAAGTAAGCATAAGAAAAAATAAGAATTAGAGCAGAAATCAATGAAATTGAAAACAGGAAATCAATACAGAAAATCAACAAAACCAAAAGCTGGTGTTTTGAAAAGATCGATAAAAACAATAAGACATTAGCCAGGCTAACTAAGAAAAAAACAGAGCCACAAATGATTAAAATCAGAAATGAAGGAGGGGACATCACAAAAGATTCCATGGACATTAAAAGGATAATAAAGGAACACTAATAACTCTATGCCCCAAAATTTGATAACCTAGATGAAATGGACCAATTTCTTGAAGGACACAATCAGCCAAAATTCATGCAAGAAGAACTAAACAATCTTAATAGGTCTATATCTATTAAAGATATTGAATAAATAATAACTTTCCAAAACAACATGAACCAGGCTCAGATGGGTTCACTGGTGAATCCTACCAAACATTTCAGAAAGATATTATTCTTATTCTCTACAATCTCTTTCAGAGGATTAAGCAGAGTGAATACTTACTAACCCATTCCAGGAGGCCAGCATTACCCTAATAGCAAAACAAGACAAAGACCTTAAAACAACACTACAGACCAATATCTCTCATGAACACAAATGCAAAAAACCTCAACAAAACATTAGCAATCAAATCCAAAAGAGTATGAAAAGAATTATACACTACAACCAAGTGGGATTTACTACAGTTATACAAGGCTGGTTCAACATTTGAAAATCAATTAATGAAATCCATCATATCAACAGACTAAAAAAGAAAAATCACATGATCATATCAATAGATGCAGAAAAAACATCTGAAACAAATCCAACATTCATTCATGATAAAAATTCTCAACTTCATAAAGAACACCTAAAAAACACCTACAGCCAATGTCATACTTAACAGTGGGAAATGTAAAGTTTTCCCACTAAGATCAGGTACAAGGCAAGGATGTACCCTCTTGCCAATCCTTTTCATCGTCATATTGGAAGCACCTGCTAATGAAATAAGGCAAGAAAATAAAAGGTATACAGATGGGTAAAGAAGACATAAAATTATCTTTGCAAATGACATGACCACATGCAGAAATCTGAAAGAATCAGCAAAAAGCCTCTTGGAAACTAACAAGTGATTATAGCAAGGTTCCATAATACTGAGTTAATACACAAAACTCAATTGCTTTCCCGTATTGCTTTCCTATATTGCTTTCCAACACTGAACAAGTGGAATTTGAAATTAAAAACAATACCATTTACATTAGCACCCCAAAAAATGAATACTTAGGTATAATCTATATACAAGATCTGTATGAGAAAACTACAAAACTCTGATGAATAAAATAAAAGAGCTAAATAAATGGAAAGAAAGACTCAATATTGTCAAGATGTTAGTTCTTCCCAACTTGAGCTATAGAATCAATGCAATTCCAATAAAAACCCCAGCAAGTTGTTTTATGGATATCAACAAACTGATTCTGAAGTTTACATGGAGAGGCAAAAGACTCAGAATAACCAAATAATACTGAAGGAGAAGAACAAAGAAACACAAAATCTTAACTTTGATGTTTTGATTGATGCTTCCTGACTTCAAGACTTACAGTAATAAAGGCAGTGTGGTATTGGTGAGAGAACAACCAGATCAATGAAACAGAATAAACAGCCCAGAGATAGACCCATGTAAATATAATGAACTGATATTTGCAAAGGAGCAAAGGCAATACAAGGGAGCAAAGACAGTCTCTTCAACAAATGGTGCTAGAATACTGGACATCCATGTGCAAAAAAATGAACCAAGACACAGCCCTTACACTGTTCACAAAAATTAACTCAAAATAGATCATAGACCTAAATGTAAAACACAAAATTATAAAACTCCTACTAGAAGGGAGGCATAATAAAAATGGCAGAGTAGTAGGACATGAGGCTCACCTTCTCCCACAAATACATCAAAAATACATCTACATGTGGAATGATTCTCACAGAATATCCACTGAATGCTGGCATAAGACCTCAGGCTGCTGAAAGGGCAAGAAAATCACCATGTAACCTGGTAGGAAAAAAGAAAAAAAAAGTATCTGAGAAAGAAATCAGGATGGGACCTGAGCCCCTGAGAGGGAGCTGTGAAAAAGGAAATGTTCATGCACCCTGGGAAGCCCCCTCAGGAGTGGGGAGATCGGCCCAGATAGAAGGAGAGCTTTAGAGCCTTGGAGGAGAACACAGCAGCTGGCTTGCAACAGCCAGAGTGGAGGGAGAACTGCACAGTCAGTCAGTGCTGCCGCCCTGCACTCCCCAGTCTGAGGTGTGGGTCCGCTGGTGCAGGTGGGGGCTGGGTGCTGTAACTTGGGCTTCAGAGATCAGACCCGGGGACAGGACTGGGGTTGGCTGTGCAGAAACAACCACCACCGCCCTCCAGGATGCCAGGATTGGTTGTGATCCACCACTGTCACCCGCCTGGACTCCAGAAGTGGTTGCAAGCTGCCTCCACCCCCATCATGTGCTCTGGGGGCACGCCTGAGCTGCCACCACTGCTGAGAACCCCAGGACCAGGAACTAGATGCTGCCTCTGTACACCCTCTATTGAAGGGATACAATCAGCACATGCTGAAGAAAGAGGCAACAGTCATCCCTACTAAAAACAGTCCTTTCATCAAATATATTAAACTCACACAAGCTACACAGGGATGCCCCCCACATATAAATAGTCCTCCAAGACCACAGTAGATAATTGTTTCTCCTAAACTCACAGAGTAAGAGAAATATAAGTAAAATGAAGAAGCAGATGAACCACTCCCAGTTAAAAGACCAAGAGAATTCTCCTGAAAGAACAAAAAATGAAACAGACCTCTTCAGTCTAACAGACACTCATTTCAAAAAGGAGATAATGAAAATACTGAAGGCATTAAGAAAGGCTATCAACAGAAATGGGGAGTACTATAAAAAAACTAGAAATTATAAAGAGGAACCAAGAAAATTAGAAAACTCATTGCAGAGGCAAAAGCTGAGCTAAAGGCAATGAATAGCAGAATGAATAATACAGAAGAAAGAATAAGCGACCTGGAAGATAGAATAAAAGAAATCACCAAATCAGAAGAGCAGACAGAAAGCCAAATGAAAAAAAAAATGAAAGCAATATAAAAGACCTATGGGATAATATAGAGCATGCCAATCTATGCATAATAGGGATTCCAGAAGGGGAAGATAGAGAAAGGGGGATTGAAAATGTATTTGAAGAAATTACGGCTGAAAACTTCCCAAACCTAAAGAAGGAAACAGATATCCAGGTACAAGAAACACAGAGGGTCCCAAATAAGATAAACCCAAACAGACCTACACCAAGACATATTATAATAAAAATGGCAAAAGTTAAAGAGAGGATTCTAAAGGCAGCAAGAGAAAAACTAAGAGTTAATTACAAAGGAACCCCCATAAGGCTATCAGCTCATTTCTCTACAGAAACATTGCAGGCCAGAAGGGAGTGGCAAGATATATTCAAAGTCCTGAAAGGGAAAAATCTGTAACCTAGGATACTCTACCCAGCAAGATTATCATTTAGAATAGGAGGGAGAAAGAATTTCTCAGAGAAGCAAAAACTAAAAGAATACATCAATACTAAACCTATGCTAGAGGAAATATCGAAAAGTTTTCTCTAAACAGAAAAGAAGTAAGAATCTACAAGAAAGAGAAAAATCACAACTGGAAGGTAAATCACTTAAATAAGCCAGTACGCAGATTAAAAAGAAAAATCAAAATATTTCTGTGAAAGTGATAATAACCACAATGAACAGCAAAAGTATGAACATGAAGCTGTAAAAGAGGATATCAAAATCATAAAATGTGGGGGATGAGACTACAAAAGCGTAGGGTTTTTTTCTCTAGAATGTGTTTGAGCCTATATGACTACCAGTCTGAGGCAAGTAGATACAGGAAGGGGTTAACATACTTGAAAAACAGGGTAACCACAAATCTAAAACATACAATAGATTCACAAAAACCAAAAAAGAGGAGAACATAAGTATAATACAAAAGAAAATCATCAAACCACAAAAGGAAAAACAAAAAAAGGGACAATGAAGAAATATAAAATCAATGGGAAAACAAGGTTTAAAATGGCAATAAATACATATCTATCAATAATTACGTTAAATGTCAATGGACTAAATGCTCCAATTGAAAGACACAGAGTGGCAGACTGGATAAAAAAACAAGAGCCTACAATATGCTGCCTACAGGAGACCCATTTTAGGGAAAAGGACACACATAGATTGAAAGTGAGGGGATGGGAAAAGATATTTCATGGAAATGGAAATGACAAGAAAACGGGGGTTGCAATACTCATATCAGACAAAATACACTTCAAAACAAGGGCCAGAAAGAAAGATAAAGAAGGACACTATATGATGATAAAAGGATCAATACAAAAAGAGGATTTTACACTCATCAACATACATGCACCTAATATAGGAGCATCCAAATACATAAAACAAGTACTAACAGACATAAAAGGAGAAATTGACAGGACACCACACTCACATCAATGGACAGATCTTCTAGACATAGAATCAATAAGGCAACAGAGACCCTAAATGATACAATAGCACAGTTAGACTTAACTGATAATTTCAGGACATTACATCAAAAAAAACTAGAACACACATTCTTTTCGAGTGCACATGGAACATTCTCTAGGACTGACCACATACTAAGGCACAAAACAAGCCTCAACAAATTTAAGAATACAGAAATTATCTCAAGCATCTTTTCTGACCACAATGACATGAAACTAGAAATGAACCAGACAAAAATAAGAAAAAAACGATTACAGGGAGACTAAACCACATACTACTAAAAAACCAGTGGGCCAACGATGAGATCAAAGAGGAAATTAAAAAATACCTTGAGACAATGACAATGAAAACACAACCATACAAAATCTATGGGATGCAGCAAAAACAGTTCTTAGAGAGAAGTTCATAGTAATACAAGCCTTCCTCAAAAAACAAGAAAAATCTCAAACAACCTAACCTACCACTTAAAAGAATTAGAAAAAGAAGAACAAACAAAACTTAAAGTCAGCAGAAGGAAGGAAATAATAAAGATCAGAGAGGAAATAAATAAAATAGAGATTTAAAAAAAACTATAGAAAAAAATCAATAAAACCAAGAGCTGGTTCTTTGAAAGGATAAACAAGATTGACAAACCTCTGGCCAGGCTCACCACTTATATGTGGAATCTAAAATATGACACAAATGAACCTATCTATGAAACAGAAATAGAATCACGTACATAGAGAACAGACTGGTGGTTGCCCGGGGGAGGGGGTTGGGGGCAGGATGGAGCAGGATATTGGGGTTAGCAGATGTAAGCTTTTATATATAGAATGGATAAACAACAAGGTCCTACTGTATAGCACAGAGAACTATATTCAATATCCTATGATAAACCATAACGGAAAAGAATATTTTTAAAAAGTATATGTGTGTGTGTGTGTATATATATATATATATATATATACACACACTTTTTAAAAATATTCTTTTCCATGATGGGGTGTGTGTGTGTGTGTGTATATATATATATATATATATATATAAAGAATCACTTTGCTATACAGCGGAAATTAACACAACATAGTAAATCGACTGCACTTCAGTAACAACGAAAACCCTAAAAAACTCCCAGAAGACAACATAGGAGAAAACCTAGATGACCTTGAGTATGGTGATGCTTTTTTAGATAGAACACCAAAGACATGACCCATGAAAAAAATAACTGATCAACTGGACTTTATTAAAATTAAAAACTTACGTTTTACCAAAGACGATATGAAGATAATTAGAAAACGAGCTGCAGACTTTAAGAAAACTTTTGCAGGACACATGTGATAAAATACTGTTATCCAAAATATGCAAAGAACTCTTAAAACTCAACAATAAGAAAACAAACAACCCAAGTAAAAAATGGGCCAAAGACTTTAACAGACACCTCACCACAGAAGACAGACAGATGGCTAATAAGCATATGAAAAGATATTCCACCTCATATATCATGAAAACAATGCAACACAAAACAATGAGATTATCACTATGCACCTATTACAAGGGCTATAATCTGAAACACAGAGAACGCCAAATGCTGGCGAGTCTGTGGAGTATCAGAAACTCTAGTACATTGCTGGTGGGAAAGCATAATGGTTCAGCCACTTTGTAAGAAACTGCCAACCTATCGTCCAAAGTTAAACATTCTCTTACCACACAATCTAGCAGTTGCACTCCTTGGTATTTACCCAAAGGAGCGGAAAACTTACAGAGAAACAAAAACCCACATGTGGATGCCTATATCAGCTTTATTTATAATTGTCAAAACTTGGAAGCAAACGATGTCCTTTAGTAGGTGAATGGAAAAACTAAGTGTGGTACATCCAGATGATGGATTATTCTTCATCACTAAAAAGAAATGAGCTATCCAGCCATGAAATGACAGGAAAGAACCTTAAATGCTTACTAAGTAAAAGAAGCTAATCTGAAAAGGCTATATATTGTATGATGACATTCATTTCCACTACGTGACATTCTGGAAAAGGCAAAACTATGGAGACAAGAAAGATCAGTGGTTTCTAGGGGAGGGAGAACAGAGAACAGGGAAAGCACAAAGGATTTTTACGGCAGTGATATTATAATGATGCATATATGTCATTACACTTTTGTCCAACCCATAGAATGTACAACATCAAGGGTTCACCCTGAGGTGAACTATGGACTTTGGATGACTATGACATGTCAATGTAGGTACATCCTTAGTTAAAAACAAATGCTACGGGCTTCCCTGGTGGCGCAGTGGTTGAGAGTCTGCCTGCCAATGCAGGAGACACGGGTTCGTGCCCCAGTCCGGGAAGATCCCACATGCCGCGGAGCGGCTGGGCCCGTGAGCCATGGCCGCTGAGCCTGCGCGTCCGGAGCCTGTGCTCTGCAACTGGAGAGGCCACAACAGTGAGAGGCCCGCGTACCGCAAAAACAAAACAAAACAAAAAACAAATGCTACCACGCTGGTAAGTGATATTGATAATAGGAGAGGCTATGCAGGGGCAGGGGCAGGGGGTATATGAGGTATCTCTATACCTTCCTCATTTTTGCTGTAACTCAAACTGCTCTAAGAAATTAAGTCTTCAAGTGCTAAAGGAACTTCTCTAGGCAGGAAACACAAGAGAAGGAAAAGACCTACAATAATAAACCCAAAACAATTAAGAAAATGGTAATAGGAACATACATATCGATAATTACCTTAAATGTAAATGGATTAAATGCTCAAACCAAAAGACATAGATTGGCTGAATGGATACAAAAACAAGACCCATATATATGCTGTCTACAAGAGACCCACTTCAGACCTAGGGACACATACAGACTGAAAGTGACGGGATGGAAAAAGATATTCCAATCAAATGGAAATCACAAGAAAGCTGGAGTAGCAATACTCATATCAGATAAAATGCCCTTTAAAATAAAGACTATTACAAGACAAAAGAAGGACACTACATAATGATCAAGGGATGAATCCAAGAAGAAGATATAACTATTGTAAATATTTATGTATCCAACATTGGAGCACCTCAATACATAAGGCAAATACTAACAGCCATAAAAGGGGAAATTGACAGTAACACAATCATAGTAGGGGACTTTAACAGCCCACTTTCACCATTGGACAGATCATCCAAAATGAAAATAAATAAGGAAACACAAGCTTTAAATGATATATTAAACAAGATGGACTTAATTGATATTTATAGGACACTCCATCCAAAAACAGCATAATACATATTCTTCTCAAGTGCCCATGGAACATTCTTCAGGATAGATCATATCTTGGGTCACAAATCAAGCCTTGGTAAATTTAAGAAAATTGAAATCGTGTCAAGTATCTTTTCTGACCACAATGCTATGAGATTAGATACCAATTACAGGAAAAAAAATCTGTAAAAATACAAAAACATGGAGGCTAAACAATGCACTACTAAGTAACCGAGAGATCACTGAAAAAAATCAAAGAGGAAATCGAAAAATACCTAGAAACAAATGACAATGAAAACACAACAACCCAAAACCTATGGGATGCAGCAAAAGCAGTTCCAAGAGGGAGGTTTATAGCTATACAAGCCTACCTTAAGAAACAAGAAACATCTCAAATAAACAACCTAACCTTACACCTAAAGCAATTAGAGAAAGAAAAACAAAAAAACCCCAAAGTTAGCAGAAGGAAAGAAATCATAAAGATCACATCAGAAATAAATGAAAAAGAAATGAAGGAAACGATAGCAAAGAGCAAGAAAACTAAAAGCTGGTTCTTTGAGAAGATAAAATTGATAAACCATTAGCCAGACTTATCAAGAAAAAAGAGAAGACTCAAATCAATAGAATTAGAAAAGAAAAAGGAGAAATAACAACTGACACTGCAGAAATACAAAGGATCATGAGAGATTACTACAAGCAACTCTATGCCAATAAAATGGACAACCTGGAAGAAATGGACAAATTCTTAGAAATGCACAACCTTGCGAGACTGAACCAGGAAGAAATAGAAAATATGAACAGACCAATCACAAGCACTGAAATTGAAACTGTGATTAAAAATCTTCCAACAAACAAAAGCCCAGGACCAGATGGCTTCACAGGTGAATTCTATCAAACATTTAGAGAAGAGCTAACACCTATCCTTCTCAAACTCTTCCAAAATATAGCAGAGGGAGGAACACTCCCAAACTCATTCTACGAGGCCACCATCACTCTGATACCAAAACCAGACAAAGATGTCACAAAGAAAGAAAACTACAGGCCAATATCACTGATGAACATAGATGCAGAAATCCTCAACAAAATACTAGCAAACAGAATCCAACAGCACATTAAAAGGATCATACACTATAATAAAGTGGGGTTTATCCCAGGAATGCAAGGATTCTTCAATATATGCAAATCAATCAACGTGATACACCATATTAACAAATTGAAGGAGAAAAACCATATGATCATCTCAGTAGATGCAGAGAAAGCTTTTGACAAAATTCAACACCCATTTATGATAAAAACCCTGCAGAAAGTAGGCATAGAGGGAACTTTCGTCAACATAATAAAGGCCATATATGACAAACCCACAGCCAACATCATTCTCAATGGTGAAAAACTGAAACCATTTCCACTAAAATCAGGAACAAGACAAGGTTGCCCACTCTCACCACTGTTATTCAACATAGTTTTGGAAGTTCTAGCCACAGATATCAGAGAAGAAAAGAAATAAAAAGAATGCAAATAGGAAAAGAAGAAGTAAAGCTGTCACTGTTCGGAGATGACATGATACTATACATAGAGAATCCTAAAGATGCTACCAGTACTAGAAAAGTACTCGAGTTAATCAATGAATTTGGTAAAGTAGCAGGATACAAAATTAATGCACAGAAATCTCTTGCATTCCTATACAATCATGATGAGAAATCTTAAAGTGAAATTAAGAAAACACTCCCATTTACCATTGCAACAAAAGAATAAAAAATCTAAGAATAAACCTACCTAAGGAGACAAAAGACCTGTATGCAGAAAATTATAAGACACTGATGAAAGAAATTAAAGATGATACAAATAGATGGAGAGATATACCATGTTCTTCTTGGACTGGAAGAATCAACATTGTGAAAATGAGTATACTACCCAAAGCAGTCTACAGATTCAATGCAATCCCTATCAAACTACCACTGGCATTTTTCACAGAACTAGAACAAAAAATTTCACAATTTGTATGGAAACACAAAAGACCCCAAATAGCCAAAGCAGTCTTGAGAAAGAAAAACAGAGCTGGAAGAATCAGGCTCCCTGACTTCGGACTATACTAGAAAGCTACAGTGATCAAGACAGTATGGTAATGGCACAAAACCAGAAATATAGATCAATGGAACAGGATAGAAAGCCCAGAGATAAACCCACGCACATATGGTCACCTTATCTTTGATAAAGGAGGCAAGAACATACAGTGGAGAAAAGACAGCCTCTTCATTAAGTGGTGCTGGGAAAATTGGACAGCTACATGTAAAAGAATGAAATTAGAACACTCCCTAACACCATACACAAAAATAAACTCAAAATGAATCAAAGACCTAAATGTAGGGCCAACACTATAAAACTCTTAGAGGAAAACAAAGGCAGAACACTCTATGACATAAATCACAGCAAGATCCTTTTTGACCCACCTCCTAGAGAAATGGAAATAAAAACAAACAAATGGGACCTAATGAAACTTAAAAATCTTTTGCACAGCAAAGGAAACCATAAACAAGACGAAAAGATAACCCTCAAAATGGGAGAAAATATTTGCAAATGAAGCAACTGACAAAGGATTAATCTCCAAAACATACAAGCAACTCATGCAGCTCAATATCAAAGAAAGAAACAACCCAATACAAAAATGGGCAGAAGACCTAAATAGACATTTCTCCAAAGAAGAAATACAGATTGCCAACAAACACATGAAAGAATGCTCAACATCATTAATCATTAGAGAAATGCAAATCAAAACTACAATGAGATATCTCACACCTGTCAGAATGGCCGTCATCAAAAAATCTACAAACAATAAATGCTGGAGAGGGTGTGGAGAAAAGGGAACCCTCTTGTACTGTTGGTGGGAATGTAAATTGATACAGCCACTATGGAGAACAGTATGGAGGTTCCTTAAAAAATTAAAAATAGAACTACCATATGACCCATCAATCCCACTACTGGGCATATACCCTGAGAAAACCATAATTCAAAAAGAGTCATGTACCACAATGTTCATTGCAGCTCTATTTACAATAGCCAGGACATGGAAGCAACCTAAGTGTCCATCAACAGATGAATGGATAAAGAAGATGTGGCACATATATACAATGGAATATTACTCAGCCATAAAAAGGAACGAAACTGAGTTATTTGTAGTGAGGTGGATGGACCTAGAGACTGTCATACAGAGTGAAGTAAGTCAGAAAGATAAAAACAAATACCATATGCTCACACATATATATGGAATCTAAAAAAAAAAAAGAAAGAAAATGGTCAAAAGAACCTAGGGGCAAGACTGGAATAAAGATGCAGACCTACTAGAGAATGGACTTGAGGATATGGGAGGGGGAATGGTAAGCTGTGACAAAGTGAGAGAGTGGGATGGACATATATACACTACCAAATGTAAAATAGACAGCTAGTGGGAAGCAGCCGCATAGCACAGGGAGATCAGCTCGGTGCTTTGTGACCACCTAGAGGGGTGGGATAGGGAGGGTGGGGGGGAGGGAGACGCAAGAGGGAAGAGATATGGGAACACATGTATACGTATAACTGATTCACTTTGTTATAAAGCAGAAACTAACACACCATTGTAAAGCAATTATACTTTAATAAAGATGTTAAAAAAATTGTCTTAAAAAATATTGAGAATAACTGATATCACATTAAATATTTAAAGAAATTAGATAAGCTCATAATGATATATGTTTTTAAATGTGGTTGGGGGTGAAGGTTTTGTTTTCTTTTTTTCTCTTTTTACAGAAGTTGCTAGCTAATAAGTTTAGAAGGAATAATATAATTAAGAAATCACCAACTCGCAACATCTAATATAATAACTATAAGAAGTGATTGATGCTAAAACCACTGGGGTTATTTAGTACTGAAGTACAACTATTATCATTATCACAGATTATTTACTAAATGCAAAGAGAAAGGTATTATTGTTACAGTGGAGCCATCTGGTCAACAATTCACTGACTAGGCAGAACGGAGGGTGCTATAACAGATAACAGACTAGATTCTTCAAAAATTTAATACTATGAGAAACAAACAAATGTAAAAAATAAGCAACTAGACAATCAAAAAGGCAGAACTGTTTGAGATTAAAAATGACATAAAAACAAAAATAAATTTGTGAACTTTGGATATTTAAAATCTCTAGAGGACAACTTGAGGACAACTGGGGATATCAGAGTATTGCCACTATATTATGTAATATTACAGAAATATATTCCTGTTATTTTAAAAGTAGTAATAATGGTATTGTGGTTATATAGGACAATGTCCTTATTCTTAAGATACATGGAGAAGCAGTTAAGGATGAAGTATGATGTCAACAACTTTCTTTCAAGTGGCTTGGCAAAATAATATACACATAAACATATATGTTAACACAGAAAATGTGGCAAAATGTTAAAAACTGATGAATCTAGGTGAACAATGGTGAACAACTGGTATCCACTGTACTATTCTTTTAACTCTTCTCTAGTTTTGAAAATGCCATCAAGAGATACCAAAAAGAAATAGTCAAGTTACAAACTGGGAATGTATTTGTCATCACACAAATGACAAACAATAAATATTAGCAATATGTAAAAAACTTCTACAAATCACTAAGGAAACCAGAAACAGAAAAATGAGGGAAAATAAAGAACAGGCATTTGACAGATGATAAAAAACTGTGCTAATAAATTTGAAAATATGTGTTCTAATAAGTGAAATGCAAATCAACATCAAAGTGAAATATAACTTTTTTCCATTTAGACTGGTATAAATTCAAATAAAATTTCTAGCAATACCACATGTTGGAGCGAATATATTGGGTTGGCCAAAAAGTTCATTTGGGTTTTTCCATACCATCTTAACGGAAAACCCAAATGAACTTTTTGGCCAGCCCAATAGATGACAGTATTTCTAATAGATGGCAGTAAGAGTCTAAATTGCTACAACTACTTTGAAAAACATACGGCACTCTCTCATAAAATTGTACACACAGACATTATCTATGACTCAACAATTCCACTCCCAAGAGAAACTCATATACTTACATTCAGAGACGTATGTTGGAACATCCATAGTGACACCATTTTTAGACAGCAAAAACCTGGAAACAACCCAGTATGCATCAAGAGAATAGATGAATGAACTGTTTATGTTCCCACAAAGAAATATTGTACAGCAGTTAAAATGAATAAATTACATCAAGATATGACAATATATGTAAAACTCAGAATTTTTAAGTTAAAAAATCCTAAAAGATAACATAAATATGCATATTTATAAAATACATATAAATATCTATAAAAATCTAAAACTGTCTATATATCCTTGCATACAATTTTTAGGAATACATATAGTTTATGCAATTTAACCTAAGGAAATGATGAACACAGGATTCAGATGGCAATTCCATTATGTGAGTGGCAGGCGGGAGAATGGTTTGTATAAGATCACATACGTAAATTTAAGTTATCATCCAGGTTCTGTTTTTCACAGTGATGATTTCCCAGGTTCTTATTATATTATAAAACATAGATAAATTTAAAAACAGACAAATAGAAACATATGCATATCTAACTAAGTGAATAATAAAAGCAGGTCATGCCTGGGCCAACAATGATTGTATGTTAGGAACCAAGGATGAAGATTAATCCTTAATCTTGTGCCTCTGCAATTAGGTGGTATGATAAGCATTTGCTGTGTGAAGCCCATATGCATTGCTATCAGCAACAGGCAGTAGGAATACTGAGAAAGTCCGATGGCAAACTTTAAAGAACACTGGGGGTGAATTAAGTAGTTCTTTGTCTTTACTGTGTACCTCCTTAAATACTTTATTGATACTTTGCTCTTTATTAATTCCGTAAGGTTCACTGAATATCACTTTGCCTCAAACTTCTGCAAAAATCTACTGGCTGTGTGGGTTGATCGATTCCTGGGAGTATCAACACTCTAATAAACCTGGATGTTTTGAGCTGTTTGTAAGAGCAATTGGGCATGGTTTGAAAACCCTGGAGGAGGAAAGAGCCAATTAAGTTTAGAAGGTATTATTACCTTTTTTCTCCAAGTACAACTCCTAGACTATGAAGGAGTCAGATACTTCATCTTCCTTCCCACTTTCCTGGGTGATGAGGAAAATTTAAAGTGTGTGTCTCAAAACAAAGCTTTTTCTTTTAAAAAGTTTAGGTAATTCTCTGGGAGGTAACATACAAAGGTAGATGTATTTCTATAGAATAATAAGCATTCCTAAAACTATTCGTGAAATAAAACTATTTGTGCAATAATTATCATTGTAGATAGCAACTAGAAAGGTGATTTTATTCTGGAAAATTTTCATATTTTAAAACTCAGAGAGATAAATAAAAGATACATGCTTTTATTCTTACCATTCCTCCAATCTACTTGTTGGATTATTATTCATCCTTTTGAGTGTAATGCTCACAGGTGCAAGGTCAACTGTGGGCTGGCTAGACGGCTGTGTTGAACTTACCTGTGTTTAGTCACGTCCGGAATCAGCTGACTCTTCACTGGGGCGACTACTCTCATCCACATTTCTCATCCTGCAACAGGCTGGCCAGGGCATGTTCCCATGGTGACAACAGAGGCCTAAGAGGAAAGCAGAAATACGGAAGACTCAGTGGCGGCACACCAACAGCTGGCAAGTCACATGGCCAAATGCAGCATTAATGGAGAACAGCATGACAATGTGTAGATACAGGAAGAGGAAATAATTGGGGCTAGTTTTGCAATCTACCGCTGGCACTTATGTCTGTAACCTTAATCAGTGGTCTTTGAATAATAAGGCCAATTTTTGCCACCTCACATCCCTTCCCACTTCATCATAGTAGTTTAGGTTCTCTCACCTAATCCCCATGAGGGTTGTTTCACCCTCAAGGCCTGAGGGAAAGAATTCTAGCAGTGTGTTGGCTAGGTTGGTAAATACTGGCATCTATTTCTAACTCGACAAGCATCACTTAATTTTTGTATTATGGGTGGTCATTATTTCAGATAAGTATGTCTTCTTCAGAAATGATATATCTTGAGGTTAATAACATGTTTTAAATATCTGAATTTTTCTCATAGAATTTAACCTGCTCATAGTAGGTGCTCAATAATCAGCAGTTGTTTAATGGATATGTCACTTCTGAGGTGAGCAAAGAATCTTTTATTTCAAGGATAAAAGTCCAGGCTAAAGACAGAGTATTCAAATATGGACTTTCTAGAGGCAGTACAGAAACATATTGGTTAAGAAAAAAGACTAAAGCATTTAATTATTAATTTCTTTTTTTCTCGATGGAACACTTTTTTAATTGACCTAGCAGAAGCTTGTTATGAAGCTTAGAAAAAGCAACTGCAGTTATTTTAAAACAGTGGTAGTCTATGCTGGCTTCAAATTATACTCACCTGGGGAGGTTTTTAAACAATACCAATGCCGGGGATTCACCCTAGATCAATTAAATCAGTACTTCTGGAGGTGAAGTCTAAGGATGGATATATTTAAAAGCTCCCTAGATGATTCTAATGTGAAGCCAAGGTTGAGGACAGATGCTTTGAACTCTTCTAAAAATACCAACAAGAAAGTTTGGAAATTGAGCAATACACCTGGAAGCAACACATGGCTGTTAACTTGGATACTGCTAAACAATCCTGGCAGATGAAACAGTATCCTAATTAATTGGTCTTCCTAAGTCCATTATGGGCCTTCACCTGGCAGCATTTTCAAAACACAGATTTTGGAAATGCTGAATTTCAGTTATTATAAAGTAGTTCATAGATGCTGGCCAAGCAAACTTACAATTTGACTTGTACTGTGATATAAAATTGATTTGATATCACTGGGATGTACATCTCCTGATGAGAGCTGACAAAGGCCAGCTGAGGCTTTAGCTAAATGATGTGAGAGCACTGGAAGACAATTGGAAACTAACGAGATGATAAAAGCTTTCAGGTATGTGAGTTTATCAGCTACCTGCTGAGACCCTCTCACTGTAGAAGAGAACTCCCTGGCTCAAGGCCCTCTCTTCCATCTTAGGTGCAATCAAGGGAAGTGATATTCTGTTAAGTATTGTCTCCGCTTATTTTTGGAGGTGAAGTTGGAGAAAAGTGGGGGCCAGTAGGTATATCTTCCATCCCACATTTATATGTACTCTGGTCTAAGAAGTATTCTTATTCTCACTTGCATACAGTGGCACAGGCATGACTTATTAAGGGAGTTTGGGCCATACCTTGAAACCCTGTGGCCACATGGGATTGTACTTACTGCTCCATAAACTGCTGACCCTGACTGAAATTCCCTGACCCCATCTCTGGCCAAACCTGGCCACATTCTACCTTTTACCCAGAGCAGAGTGGCTGTGGTAGGAGAAACGAGGTATGAGGCTATACTTTAAAGTCAAGGTAAAATCAGGTTTTAAATTCTAAAAAATTCAGTTGGATTTGGCAGTTCCAACTTCAGGGAATTCAAAATACCTTATGATGAGACGGTATCAGACTGGAATGGAATATTTTGGCAAAATATAAGTGCGTAAATAAAACAATCAAGGGTTATTGAGCTTTTGAAAAGTGTGAACAAATTAAATATTCCACTAAGACTGGACTAGAGAAATGATTCTCCATATCAGCCTCAAGAAATTCTCCAGAGAACAAGTGTCCCTATGTCATATACATATAGAAAATGCTGCAAACCACACCCCCTTCTTAGAGTGTCACTGTATAGAAGATCAGAGTAAAGGCCCAGAGATATAATACAGTAAATAAGAAGGTTTGAGCTTGCTTATTCCGGAGTTGAAAGTGAGAGCACTTTGTCATATGCTGATTATATCTTGGGGAGCACTGAACTGGTACTGTTCATGTAATTAATCACAGAGAGGTATATAACTTAAATGAACTACAAAGCCACACACTATGAGTAAAATTGGATAATTTACCCTTTTTTGAAATTCAGCAACAAATTTTAGGTGTGGAGATTATTTCATTCTTTTAGTTTTCACCATCCACAAGAATATAGCTACTAAGCTACACTGCTAGATTTAAATCTAGGTATAGTTCTCAGGCAACTTAGGGCAGAAATTCAAGAGTATGATATACAGGGCACTCACCTTTGAATGTAATCCAGGTTTTCAGTGTCACTTGGCAAATATGGCACTTAGAATTTTACAATACTCTTTGTGCAGTTAAGCCAGAACAGGTCATCCATAATACAACTACAGTTGTCTGGTATCTGCAGGGGATTGGTTTCAGGACCCACTGTGGATACCAAAATCCACATATGCTCAAGTCCCATAGTCGACCCTCCATCTGTGAGTTCCACATCCACAAATTAGACCAACCACAGATTGTATATTAAGTTTGTGATCTGCGGCTAGTTGAATACATGGTTGTGCAACCATGGATATGGAGAGCCGACTGTATATCAAAAAAAACCCAAAAATCCACACATAGGTGGACCCATGCAGTTCAAACCCATGTTGTTCAAGCGTCAACTGTATTTCTTTCTATAAAATAGTTTTTTCTCTCTCTCTATCCCTTCCTTTTTTCTTTCATTCTTGTACCCCTTCTGGTTTCCTTTCTTTCATTATTTTATGTCTTCTTTCTTTCTAAAAATAACCTATTTTACAACATCCTAATTCAAATCCTTTAGGCTCAAATCCTTTAGAAATGGGTTCATTTAGATTCTGTTTTACTCGAAACCTGTTATTTCAAAATACAACTGTTGATACTAAAGTGGATTATTATAGTGTTTCTGTAACACTTAGCTTACTCCACGTGTTACCACTAGAAATAATTACTTAATATTGATGTAATTTCACTAATAGCATTTGAATATGAATGTGTAGTAAATTCTTTTATCTTGCAGATAAAGAATGAGGTTCCAGCTCAAGATGGTGACTAGGAAGATCCTGAACTCACCTCCATCCCTGGACAGACTGGGTGTACAGCTACCTATAAAACAACTTCCTCCTTAAAAAACCTAAAGGCTGGCTGAGTGATGACAATACACCAGGTAGATGAAGATGAACAACAAATCAAAGTTGGTGGGAGAGGCTGGAACCCAATCTCACCATAAACCCCACCCCCTGGCATGGTGACCCACAACCAGGAGGGAACTCAAAACCCAGAGCTTCTCCCCGAGGAGGGAAAGGTTTGAACCTCACATGGGGCACCTCAACTTTTAAGATCTTCACCTGAGAGACAAGCCCCAGAGTTTTAAAACCAATGGGACTTATGTCCCAAGACATATAAGACTCTAGTGATCTCAGAAGCTGCTCTTACAGGGTTCGCATGCTCAGACTCACTGACCCCAGGGCCCAGCTCAGAAGCAGCTGATCGTGCCCAGACCTAAAATGAAGAAGGCTCATGTGCTCATATTAAAGTGTCGGCCTCAGGGGCACACATCTAATTAAACAGACACATCTAGGAGCCTGCTGGAACACTCTCCAGGACAGAGATTGGCAGGTGCCATCTTTGCACTCTCCCTTTGCTGTATCTCCTGGTAGGGAGCTTTTACATATCTGGTGTAATGATTTTTGTGGCTGCCACCCAGGGGACACCTCTAAACCATCTGATCCTGGAGGTCAGGGAGCTTGCATTCCTGGTCTCATGGGATTGTAATAATCAGTATCACAGAGAAAGGAGTTCATACCCCTGTCTGGTGCCCCGATTTTTGCGGCTGCTGCCAGGGGACACCTCTACATTGCCTGGCTCTGGTGGCCAGTGGGGCTTACGCTTGTGGGTCCAGTAGGACTGCAACCAATGGAGAAAAGGTTCTTAAACAGCTACCATCCCCAGGCCACAAGAAGAGGAAAGAGACCCAAGAGCTCTGTCTTTCTGTGAGAAAGGCCTATTAAGTAATCATGGCTGTTGCCTGAGGGTCAGGCTTCAGTTTTGGCACACACTGGTGAAGCCGCTGTGGAAAACAGTATGGAAGTTCCTCACAGAATTAAAAATAGAACTACCATATGATCCAGAAGTTCCACTTCTGGGTATTTATCCAAAGAAAACAAAAACACTAACTCGAATAGATATCTGTAGCCCCATGTTCACTGTATCATTATTTATAATAGTCAAGATGTGGAAACAATCTGAGCTACCATTGATGGATAAAGTAATTATATTACACACACACACACAGTGGAATATTGTTCAGCCATAAAAAAGAGAATGAAACTTGCCATTTGTGACCACATGGATGGTCAGTGAGGGGATTATGGCTAAGTGAAGTAAGTCAGGCAGAAATAGACAAATACCATATGATGTTTATGTGTAGAATTTAGGGGAAAAAAACCCCAACCTCATAGATACAGACTGGTGGTTGCCAACATCAGGGGTGGTGGGTGGGAAAAGAAAAGAATCCTATAAGTCTCACTTATTTCATTTCTAGCACTCCATCCTAGGGAAAAAAATGATGAGAAATGTTTTTACACTAGACTATCTATTATACATATCTACATTATCACTTCAACAGGGCAGTTTTGATAATAAACCACTCTTCGGATGTTATTTAGAGGAAGGGGTATTATAAAAGGCCATGGGATGACTTTTTAATGTCTGACAGAGTGGCATCAGTCAACAGGCAGAGCATAAATAAGTCTTTCTAAATGAATGTTAGGCAAAGGTAAAAATATAAGATGTGTATATAACATCATAGTAGTATACACACACACATCATTGATAAAAGTGATTTCTGATTTAATGTTTCTAGTAAACAATATTCCTTTGGTAAAAAGTATATGATAACATCAAGAACTAATACACTTGTACAAACTACAAGCCTGACACTGTTTCAGATGCTTGGCATGTCATAGTTTAATATCCAAAATGCTTTTATGAGCTATAAAGAATATCAGTCCCCTGGCATCGCACCACTAGTCTACGCCAGCAGTGGTAGCAAAGATTTTTGGTGTGACCCCCTAGGTGGGACCTGAATGCAGACATAATAAATCCATAGACCATAAACTCACCCACTACACTATACTAGCTTTTGCTTTGAAAGTATATGAAGGATACAGACCTACCATTAAACACCCCAGCCATTGCTTCCATAACTATACTGGTACTTGTAATCACATCTCAAATTCTGTTTCCAAAATGTCACAATATGCGAAGAAATGTTTCTCTGCCTGCAGCTTTTACTGAAAGCTATATTTATATTGGTGCTTAGTCATGGTGACGCTGCAACCAACAATTTGATATAGGTACAAAACACTGAAATATATTTCGGCTGAAATCTCAAGAAATATGGGACTTATATTACTTGAGTGGAAGATATGTTACATTTTATGATCAAACCCAGAAATGTTACATACACAAATTACATTAGTTTTTAGGAAAAGGGAATTTTTGATTTCTATAAATATCTAGAAACTTATAAAACTCTGGGTTGTAAAACTGCAATTTTATGAAACAAATGTGATTTAATTCATAAAGACAAAACAATAGGAAAATTCATTTTGCTTGTAAATGTGGTAATTGAGAGAAATTTTGGCATGAATGATAAAAATCCCTTGGTAGCAAGGTATTTAAGTCACTGGTATGTGAAACAAAAAGATTCTCTTTGGACTTTAAGGCTCTTTAATCAGAAGGCAGGTAATATAATACAATTAATGAAAAAATTTGGTAGGAAAATGTATTTGAATCAAAATTAAAGGAATTGACTGAAACATTTCACATAAGAAAGTAGAATTCACTAGTTTGAAAATGTATATGTTAAAGAATATGTTGCTTATACTTTAAACATTCTATGATTCTAGAAATGGGAACATTTAAAAAATCTGTATGGTAATAAAGTTTTTAAAAATCCAAAACATGTTTTCCTACCGATAACGAGAGTTATTTAAAGACGAATACATGGAAATACATTTGTCTTAGCATAAAATGAAACTTAGAACTATTAATGCACAGATCATTTATAAACAAATGCCTGTAGATTTTGAAAAATCCTAATTTTCTGATTATAATGATTCTTTACTCTGCAATGACTTGATGAATTCTACTACTGAATTAGTGAAACACAAATAATTTAGATAAGCAAAGTTTTTGGTCTCAGTATATTTTCTTATCTGTCCCAATTTCCAAAATCCCTATAAATTCAATGCTGAAAGACTTTCCTCCAGACTCTACCTTCTTAATTTCAATTAAGATACTTTGATTTATATATAAAGACAAACATTTATACAGTGAACCTACTTTTTAAAAAAGTTTCCTAAATAGTACAGTTTTAAAAATTATAAAATGATAAATGCCATCCCTCATTGTTTCAAAAAAATATGAGAAAATCAAAGTAGTCAATAAAATATTGACCATCATTTCTCAAATCTACCAAATTGATGAAATAATTTGAGGAAGACTGAATCATTTTATTAAATGACATATCCTTTCATAATTTAATGGAAGACTACTATAACATGAAAAATGAATACTGATGGAAATCCTGTCAATGAAGCTCCAAGAAACTATGGTTTGTATTTACAAAATACAAAATAATGCAATTATCTTTAAAAACTAGTCATGGAGGGATAAAGATAGAATTTTCCAGAAAATGGCATGGTCCCCAAACTTTTCTAAGGTCCCTAGCCTGTCAGAAAGTGACCTTTCTTACTACCTGTGAGACTGGGACCTTATAAACCAGATACCAAGTCAGTTTTCTTAGGAGGGCTTCGTAGTCATTTGGTCAACATATGAAGTCAATACTTGTTCTTTAAGAGTGTGCTTATTATGCCTGATTTGATGAGAGTCACTTGCAAATATGATGTTCTAAGTATGGCCATGATTGCACAAGCAATTTGTTCAATTATATATCTGGGAATAAAGGAGGACAAATTCTTATTGAACCTGTACAAATAAATAAATAACATTGCTATGAAAGGTAAGGGCACTCAAGTAAAAAGTACTATTTGTTTCTGAACTGTGAGAGGCCAGTGAGAATCAAATAACATTAAAACGTTTCATTTTGCTTTACAGAAGCACAGTCTACTAGATTAAGTGTTAGGAACAGCTTAAGAAAAAAATGCATGAGACTTCCTTCCATAACATTAAAAATGAAACATTAAAAAAATAATTCCAATAATATTCCAAACAAATAACTATAATAAGATTGTTTTCCTCAGTCTTAAATGATGAATTTTGTTTCATCGGGACTCAAGTCAGCAATCTGCTTTCACAAAGTCTGTTTGCTTCTGGACTAAAAAGGGTCCTAGAAATCCTGACTTACTCCATAGCATAAACTCAAAGTTGTTAAGCAATGCCAACTGGGCAGCTTGTAGCCAAAAGTCTATTCTTTGATGTATCAATAGTTCAGAGTGCCTGTTAGAATCCTTTCCAAGAGGCTCTAAGACTGTCCTTCTTTGTTGAAGACACAAATTTTAGCTTCTAGATTATACCAGAGACTTGAGGCAAACACCTAGGAGCAGAAAAGCATTTGATGAGACTGAGAGGCTGTGGTTAATTTAACACAATGCTAATAATATCATAGTTTTCTATTGGGGTACAGTAAATATTTCATAAAGATTTAATCAATAGTTCCTCTAAGCATAAGAATGCATTATGGCAGCATAGGCATTGGCAAATCTCTAAGCCTTCCCATAAAATGTAACATCTCTATAATATTTACATTGATAATATTTTAACTATAAAAATTTAACCTTAGGAAAACCAAGTATCTCTTCTGATTTGACAGTTTTGTTCACATAATTCTTACAATAATGTTAATTAAGATGGAGTTATAAAACAAACCTATTTATAGCATCTTTTCTTTTATAAGGTAAATAATAAATCCTTGTGATTTTCCAAGGGCCTCCTGGAGAATCTGTAAGATCTCTTTAAATATGAATGTTAGACTTGAGGTTATTTTTTTTTTTTTTTTTTTTTTTTGCGGTACGCGGGCCTCTCACTGTTGTGGCCTCTCCATTGCGGAGCACAGGCTCCAGACGCGCAGGCTCAGCGGCCATGGCTCACGGGCCCAGCCGCTCCGCAGCATGTGGGATCTTCCCGGACCGGGGCACGAACCCGTGTCCCCTGCATCGGCAGGCGGACTCTCAACCACTGCGCCACCAGGGAAGCCCCCAGAGTTGAAGTTTTATTTATTTTTTCTCAACTTAGATCCTATCTTGGGCAAGTAAAATCAAAGGAATTGTCAAGATCTGATCAATTGTTTAAGATAGGATGATGGATGCCTGAGAAACAATACCTGGTTACCTATTTAATCAAAGTGAGTAAAATATTTTTAAATAATTATTTAAGAAGGTAACACAGTTGTAAGGAACTTTTATCTTTTTGACAATTGAAGAATCTGTGCTGCTTTCGTTGTTAATTAAATAATAAAGCAAAACAAAACTATTTTGGTGAGACGGATTACCTACAGAAGGTAAATAATAACCTTTATCACTTCCTGTTAAGATCTCTAACACACCTTAATCATTTTAACAAAGGTAAAAGTCACAGTATACTCTTGCATTTACATTTTGGGCAGCAGAAGTTTCAATGTTCTTTTTTTGTATAAATAACCTCATCTAAAATGAGCCAACTTTGGCAAAATTTTAATACATTTCATTGTTCCTTTTCATGCTGAATTATTATAAACTAAGTTGAGTAAAAACTACCTTTCTTTAAACCTTCTACAATTTTCTATATCTGTTAAGATTTTGTCACTCACTAAACCGTTTGACATTCTGGAACAACTGGAACCTTTAAAACAAAATGACCCTCTTTTTCTCGATAAACAAAACCACATCCTATTACCATACATACTAAGTATATTTATCTTGGTACTCTTCCTCCTAATATAGTCTCAACCAACCATAATAATCGTAACTTTTAATAAAGAAAATGAACTTCTATTTCACAGAAAAATACTAAGAGGTCTATTATTTGAGAACTCTCTATCAAATACTTTAGCAGACTAAGAAAACTCATTCCCTGCAGCCACACATAGCACTTTTACACCTTCATAAAGTACCTTAAATGAACATGTTTATTAACATTACCCAAAGATATAGCCACTGTAAGGCATATAAGAATAATAAGTAACAGAATATAAACTTAAAATTATGTTTAGTAAGCAATGTTTGAGTATTCACTTTTACTTAGAAATTATCTAGGCATCTAATCATTATCTATTAATTAACTCAATTTAATGTTAATCCAAATTTGTAAATTATATTTAAACTGAAACACTACAACACATAATCACTGTTGATATAAAAAAGTGTCAGAATAATAATTCAATTTAGCCACACACAAACTAATCTCTTTCATAATTGTAAATGTTTTCCAGGAGTAATATTAACTTATTTGATCAGTAAACCAATAATAAAGCCTAGAAGTTCAGATCAACTTGTCACTTCAAGAGAAAGCAAATCCAAACAAAAACAAAAACAAAATGCTTGGATTATAAAGCATACTGATAGATTCAAGGAAAAGACCAGAGAGTTACTATTTATTATTTTAGCCAAAACTACTAACCCAGTCTAATTTGTCTAAAGATTCATCTTAATTATGTAAACTTAGATTAAAAACGTTTTTAAGCCAGCAATTTCTGTATTTTTCTGGTGTGCATTGCACAGAGTTATTAGGTCAGGTGTTTTTTTCTTCCTATGATTTTAAGGAAGAATATTAGATTTATATAAGGGCTCTTTTACCTCTATAAACAAATCAGAATAGAATTCCTTTAAGTTTAAGGGACATAATAATAGAACTTATTAATTCTCTATTGAAGTAGGAAAACATTTCACACTGACTTCATGAAAGATAAAGTCCTTTTATCAAGTACAGGTGCATAGACACAGAGAGTACCTATAGCTTCTGTTCCATAACTTCAGCCACAGGGGAACATTAAACACCAAAACTCCCCAGTTAAAATCTCAGAGAGATGTTTTTCCTTCTAATTGGTACAAAATTCTTAATTGACATAAGCTCACAAACAGACAAACAAAAACCCAAAAAGATTAACAAACTATATTCTCCATTATCTCTCTCACATCAGAGAATACATCTCTATCATTGATCTAACCTATATCACCAAATGATCAGACCATAAGACCAAATTTCCAATCGCTGCTGTCACCAAGAGAAAATAACTTATCAGTTGAGTGCAAAACAGAAACAAATATAAAAACACAAAATCAACAGAAAGGGAAAAAAAGCAACTTAGAAAAATCGAGAGTCAGCAAAGTGGAAGTACTATTGTTATTTGGAATCCAATCCAGGAGTCAGGAGAAGACAGGCCTGGAACTAACCAGCCCACATGGTTTAGTTTACTTGTCTCCATCAGGTCAGTCCACTGGGGCATCTCAGTGAAACCTCCAACATGGTTCAGGTATAATTTTCAAAAAGATAAAATCATTAATCTAAGGCAAATAGCCCAAAGATCATTTGAAAAGTTAGATAGATAAGCAGTTTACCAAAGAAATGATAGAATTAGATTCTTGGGTGAGATACGAAGCTTGTTAATGTCTAACATGGCCATAAACCATTAGGGATTATCTGTTCCAACAGACGGAAATGACTTTCATCTCTACCAGTTAACCTGCTCTACAAAACTATAAAATAGCCCAGACGACAGAAGGGCAAGCCCAGTAATATCTTTTCCCCATTTTCAAATTTCAGAGAATTTTCCTGACAGATTTCACCTATGTTTACCTCCACTGGTTGAGAAGAGAGTTAATATAATTTCAGGAAAGAAGCCGATGAAGCATGGGGCATGAGAACTTAGGGTAACTGTCTCTATCTAAAGCCAAGTTACCAAGGCTCCACCTGGATTTGAAGGAACAATTTACAGCATGTGAGGAATACCCTCACACAATTCTTAGAGCTAACGATCGGCTGAGCTAATTAAAAGAAGACTAAGACATTTTACAAACTAACTTACTCTCTTTAGAGTTAAAGAAAGTTAAGGAAAAAATAATGTCTATAAAAGTCCTAGAACATCAAGTCTACCTTCCTTGGACCTATAACAAAAATAATATACCCCCATATATTATATTTCTTCAGAAATTTTACGCATTGAAATATTAACCTCCTCACAACTCCCAACACCACCACTACTTGCTAAGGTCATCTAGAAAATTATGATACACTCAAGACCTATACCAATTCCTGGAAGCTTCTGTCCCTCTTTCTCTGGCCACCACCGTATCTGACAGGTAACTGGATTAGAAAAAAAAAATGTGAACATTATACTTAGTATATAGCTCTCATATAGAAACTCTGAGACAAGCAGGTCTCAGATATATTGGGAAAGAATCAAAGATCATTCATACACATTAAACTAGAGCAAATAGATGGTATTCATGGAACTTCCCACTACCTTACTTGTGGATAAGGTGAAATGAAATATATATGCAAAAATTTAAAAAATTGGAAATTCAGGAGCATAATTTGAAAAAGAGGGGAAAAAGAGAAATAGAAATTATGACATAACCAACCAGCCAACCCAACAAAATCCCCAGAATAAATGATCTGCACTACAGAATAATTTTTACGAGCTTTACCAAGGCATAATTAACAAAAAAGGTATATATTTAAAGTGTATAACAAGATTTGACATACATAGACCTTGTGAAATATTTACTAGAATCACGTAAATTAACACATACATTACCTCACATTTCCCATTTTTGTGTGTGTGATTAGAACACTTAGGATCCACTCTTAGCAAATTTCAATTATACACTATTATTAACTATAGTCACCATGCTGTACATTAGATACTTAGAACTTATTTGTATTCTAGTTTCAGGTTTGTACCATTTGATCAACATTTCCCAAGTTCCCCCAACCCTCAGCCCCTGGAAACCACCATCCACCATTCTACTGTTTCTCATAGGAAAAGAGATGAGATTTGTGGTTATCAGAAGTGGGGGGTTGGAGGAGGGGAAATTGGGGGAAGGTAGTCAAAAAGTACAAACTTCCAGTTATAAGATAAAGAAGTACTAAGGATGTAATGCAGAACATGATGACTATAGTTAATACTGCTGTATGATATACAGGATAGTTGTTAAGAGAGTAGATCCCAAGAGCTCACATCAAAAGGAGACTTTTTTTTTCTTTTTATTGTATCTATACAAGATGATGAGTGTTAACTAAACCTATTGTGATAATCATTTCACAATATATGTAAATCAAACCATCATGCTGCATACCTTAAACTTATACAGTGATGTACATCAATTACTTCTCAGTGTAACTAGAAAGAAAATAAAAATAAATAAAATATTTAAAAAAATCAAGATCACAGTACAGAGTTTAACAAATGCTTAGTGAAGACTGAAGATAAATGAGGGATCGGGAGGTTAAGGCCTAAGGATAATATGAAGAACACAGAGAGAAATTTATCTCAGAAACAATAAAGTACAATTAGAGTTGCATTTGTTTACATTTTTGGAAAAGAATAAGTCCCAGTTTCACCTAAATATTTGAGTGACCTATTTAAAACTGTAGAAACATTTTCTATGTGATATCTCAAGTCTCTAACTTAAATACTGTATTGGAAGTCACCCATATTATAATCATGATTCCTTTAATTTTTATTTGATTTGTCTATCAATTCTCTGATTTCCACTGCTACCAATTATCTTCCATGTGATTGATCTAAAATACTTACAGCTTAGCAGATTTTATGTTGTTACTGAATATGTATATAACTTTTATTGCAATTTATTTTTTTTAAATCTTGTTTCACTGTTTTACAAAGAATTTTAACTTTTAAGCATGTCTCAATGTTTCATTTGTTTTCACTTACAATAAGATATACTAATGTCAGGTATATCTTTTGTAGATCAAAAGCAAAGCTAGATAATTAATGCATCCATCACCTCATTCAACAATGTCTATCAAATCATCACATTATACACTTTAAATATATACAATTATATTGGTCAGTTATTCCTCAATAAAGAAAAAAGGGGAAAAGTAAAACATTCCAGACACAAAAAAGCTAATTAAAAATAACAATTTAAAAAGCATCTCACGGGACTTCCCTGGCAGTCCAGTGGTTAAGACTCCACACTTCCAATGCAGGGGACACGGGTTCGATCCCTGGTCAGGGAACTAAAGATCCCACATGCCACACGCATGGCCAAAAAAATTTAAAAATTAAAAAAAAAATAAAATAAAAAATAAAAAGCACCACTGACACTATAGCCTACCAAACACTGTATCTTACCATGCAGTGCTTTTTCCAAATTTGGTACCTTGGGTTTTATCTAAATTATGAGTTGCCTGAATGCATTAATAAGCACAAAAACCATGAATAGTTCCTCTCTAACATTAGGCACACTTCAGATGTGTTTCTTTTAATGGTAGTGTCAAATGTATAGCAATACTAATCTTACTTTTTACCTTTATTTCTTAAATAAAGACCTACAGAAACAAATCCCAAATAATTAATGAAATGGCAGTAAGAACACACATATTGATAATTACCATAAACATAAATCTATTATATGCTCCAACCAAAACAAACAGACTGGTCAAATGGATACAAAATCAAGACCCATAAATATGCTGTCCACAAGAGACCCACTACAGATCTAGGGACACATACAGACTGAAACTGATGGGATGGAAAAAGGTATTCCATGCAAATGGAAATCAAAACAAAGCTGGAGTAGCAACACTCATATAAGACAAAACAGACTTTAAAATAAAGACTGTTACAAGAGACAAAGAAAGACACTACATAATGATCAAGGGATCAATCCAGGAAGAAGATATAACAATTGTTAATATATATGCATCCAACATAGGAGCACCTTAATATATAAGGCAAATACTAACAGCCTTAAAAGGAGAAATCGACATAACACAATAAAAGTGGGGGACTTTAACACCCCACTTTCGTCAATGGACAGATCATCCAGACACAAAATCAAGAGGAAACACAGACCTTAAATGACACATTAGACCTGTTGGACTTAATTGATATTTATAGAGCATTCCATCCAAAACCAGCAGAATACACATTCTTGTCAAGTGCACATGGAACATTCTCCAGGACTGATCACGTGCTGGGCCACAAAGCGATCCTCGGTAAATTTAAGAAAACTGAAATCATATCAAGGATCTTTTCTGACCACAACCTTGTGAGATTAGAAATCAACTACAAGAAAAAAACTAAAAAAAACACAAAAATGTGGAGGCTAAACAGTATGGTACTAAACAACCAATGGATCAATGAAGAAATCAAAGGAGAAATCAAAAAATACCTAGAGACAAATGAAAATGACAGGATGATGATCCAAAACCTATGAGATGCAGCAAAAGCAGTTCTAAGAGGAAGGTTTATAGCAATACAATCTCACCTCAGGAAACAAAAAAAATCTCAAATAAACAACCTAACCTTATACCTAAAGCAACTAGGGAAAGAACAACAAACAAAACCCAAAGTTAGTGGAAGAAAAGAAATCACAGAAATCAGAGCAGAAATAAATGAAATAGAGACAAAGAAAACAATAGAAAAGATCAATGAAACTAAAAGCTGGTTCTTTGAAAAGATAAACAAAATTGATAAACCTTTAGCCAGACTCATCAAGAGGAAGAGGGCTCAAATCAATAAAATTAGAAATGAAAAAGGAGAAAGTTACAATGGACACCACAGAAATACAAAGGATCATAAGAGACTACTACAAGCAACTATATGCCAATAAAATGGACAACTTAGAAGAAATGGACATATTCTTAGAAAGGTACAATCTCCCAAGACTGAAGAAATAGAAAATATGAACAGGCCAATCACAAAAGTATTGAAATTGGGGGGCTTCCCTGGTGGCACAGTGGTTGAGAATCTGCCTGCCAATGCAGGGGACATGGGTTCGAGCTCTGGTCTGGGAAGATCCCACATGCCGCGGAGCAACTGGGGCCGTGAGCCACAACTACTGAGCCTGCGCGTCTGGAGCCTGTGCTCCGCAGCAAGAGAGGCCCACACACTGCAATGAAGAGTGACCCCACTTGCTGTAACTAGAGAAAGCCCTCATACAGAAGTGAAGACCCAACACAGCCAAAAATGAATAAATAAATAAATAATTTTTAAAAAGTATCGAAATTGAAACTGTTATTTGCAAACTTCCAACAAACAAAAGCCCAGGAACAGATGGATTCACAGTCAAATTCTATCAAACATTTAGAGGAGAATTAACACCTATACTTCTGAAACTATTCCAAAAAACTGCAGAGGAAGGAATATGCCCAAACACATTCTACGAGGCCACCATCACCCTGATACCAAAACCAGACAAAGATATAACAAGAAAAGAAAATTACAGACCAATATGACTGAGGAGCATAGACGCAAAAATCCTCAACAAAACACTTGCAAACAGAATCCAACAACACATTAAAAGGATCATACACCATGACCAAGTGGGTTTTATCCCAGGGATGCGAGGATTTTTTCAATATCCACAAATCAATCAGTGTGATTCACCACATCAACAAATAGAAGAATAAAAACCATATGATCATCTCAACAGATTCAGAAAAAGCTCTTGACAAATTTCAACACCCATGTATGATGAAAACTCTCCAGAAAGTGGGCATAGAGGGAACATACCTCAACATAATAAAGGCAATATATGACAAACCTACAGCTAACATCATACTGAATGGTGAAAAGCTGAAAGCATTTCCTCTAAAATCAGGAACAAGACAAGGATGTCCACTCTCACCACTCTTATTCAACATAGTTTTGGAAGTCCCAGCACCCACAATCACAGAAGAAAAAGAAATAAAGGGAATCCAAATTGGAAAAGAAGGAGTAAGACTGTCACTGTTTGCAGATGACATGATATTATACATAGAAAATCCTAAAGATGCTACCAGAAAACTACTAGAACTCATCAATGAATCTGGTAAAGTTGCAGGGTACAAAATAAATACAAAGAAATCTGTTGCATTTCTATACACTAACAACAAAAGATCAGAAAGAGAAATGAAAGAAACAACCCCATTTACCACTACATCAAAATGAATAAAATACCTAGGAATAAACCTACCTAAGGAAGGCAGAAATCTGTACTCTGAAAACTATAAGACCCTGATGGAAGAAATCAAAGACGACACAAACAGATGGAAAGATATACCATGTTCTTGAATTGGAAGAATCAATATTGTCACAGTGACTATACTGCCCAGGGCAATCTACAGATTCAGTGCAATCCCTATCAAATTAACAATGGCATTTTTCACAGAACTAGAACAAAAAAATCTTAAAATTTGTATGAAGATACAAAAGACCCCAAATAGTCAAAGCAATCTTGAGAAAGAAAAACAGAGCCAGAGCAATCAGGCTCCCTGTCTTCAGACTATACTAAAAAGCTACAGTCATCAAAACAGTATGGCACTGGGACAAAAACAGAAATATAGAGCAATGGAACAGGACAGAAAGCCAGAAATAAACCCACGCACCTGTGATCAATTAATCTATGACAAAGGAGGCAAGACTATACAATGGAGAAAAGACAGTCACTTCAATAAATGGTGCTTGGAAAACAGGACAGCTACATGTAAAAATATGAAATGAGAACATTCCTTAACACCATACACAAAAATAAACTCAAAATGGATTAAAGACCTAAATGTAAGGTGGGATACTATAAAACACTCAGAGGAAAATATAGGCAGAACATATTTGATATAAATTGAAGCAATATCTTTTTTGATCCACCTCCTAGAGTAATAAAAATAAAAACAAAAATAAACAAATAGGACCTAATTAAAGTTAAAAGCTTTTGCACAGCAAAGGAAAACCATAAACAAAATGAAAAGATAACCCACACAATGGGAGAAAATATTTGCAAACGAAGCAACCAACAAGGGTTTAATCTCCAAAATTTACAAACAGCTCATGCAGCTCGATATCAAAAAAACAAACCATCCAATCAAAAAATGGGCAGAAGACCTAAATACACATTTCTCCAAAGAAGACATACAGATGCCCAAGAGGCACATGAAAAGATGCTCAACATTGCTAATTATTAGAGAAATGCAAATCAAAACTACAATGAGATATCACCTCATATCAGTCAGAATGGCCATTGTCAAAAAGCCTACAAAAAATAAATGCTGGAGAGGGTGTGGAAAAAAGGGCAACCTCTTACACTGTTGGTGGGAATGTAAATTGGTACAGCCACTATGGAGAACAGTATGGAGGTTCCTTAAAAAACTAAAAATAGAGCTACCATATGATCCAGCAATCCCACTCCTGGGCATATATCCACAGAAACCCATGGTTTGAAAGGACACGTGCACCTCAATACTCACCGCAGCTCTGTTTACAATAGTCAACATGGAAACAACCTAAATATCCATCAACAGATGAATAGATAAAGAAGATGTGGTACATATATACAATGGAATATTACTCAGCCATTAAAAAGAATGAAATAATGCCATTTGCAGCAACATGGATAGACCTGCAGACTATCATACTAAGTGAAGTAAGTTAGATAAAACAAATATCATACGATATCATTTATATGTAAAATCTAAAAAGAATGCTACAAATGAACTTATTTACAAAACAGAAACAGACTCACAGACTTAGATAACAAACTTAGAGTTACCAGGGGGAAGGGTGGGTGGGGAGGGATACATTGGGAGTTTGGGATTGACATGTACACACTGCTATATTTAAAACAGATAACCAACAAGGACAGGGAACTCTGCTCAATACTCCTTAATAACCTAATACTCCTTAATAACCTAAATGGGAAAAGAATTTGCAAAAGGATAGATACATGTATATGTATAACTGAAACACTCTGCTATACACCTGAAACTAACACAACATTGTTAATCAACTATACTCCAATGTGAAATAAAAATTTAAAAAATAAATAAATTTTTTTAAAAAGTCCTAAAACCGACATTTGGGAACCGACATTTGGGAGATCTATTAAGAAAAGCTGGACTTGACATCTGGAAGCCCAAGAGTTAAGGTAACCAAAAGACAGGCTTTTGTAGTGTCTCACTCTTAATTTAAAACAACTGCCCCAAATTAGTAGGCATTTGATGAGTCTCAATCTTGGAAGAAAAAAAAAGAAGAGAAAATCGGAGGAAACAGAGACAACATATACAGAAAAAGAAAATTGAATATATTAATATCCACAGAGCACAAGATATTTCATCCAAAAATTAAAAACAGAATTCTATTAAAATAGGAAAAAAGTTAGAGAACTTGATAATTACAAAGAGTTCTTCATAATAATAAGATATTAAGAATTAAAAATTAAACAGAAGGGCTGAAATATAAAGTTGAGAAAAATCTCACAAAAAATAGAATGAGACAGAGATGGAAAATAAGATACTAAAATTAAAAAAATAGGTAAACAATTGACTCATTCTAACATATGACTAATTGCAGTACCAGAAAGAGAGAATAGAGAAAACAGATGGAGGTAAATTATCAAAGAGTGAAATTTCCAAAACTGAGTGATAAATCTCCAGATTTAAATGGCTCTCCAAGAGCCTAGAACATGAATGAAAGGGACTTGTGTCATGTCAAATCATTAGGAATGTTCAGGATTCCAGGAAAAAGAGAAAATCCTAAAAGCCTGCAGTAGAGGTCACACGTAAATTAATTGTAAATAAGTAAATATATTAAGAATATGAAACAAGAACAATCATGAATTCAGTAGAATTATTAGGGCATAAAATCTATGATCATTGAAATATGGAACACAATGGGTGTGTTTATGAGGTAGAACAACAAAGAGAATTACCTTTCCTGAAAACAGAAAGAATAGAGAGCATGTGCAAAAGAAAAGTTTAAAAATACAGAATAGTAGCAACACATACCAGGAGAAGTAGAGGAAAATTTTTAGAGAGAGAGAAAAGAGAGGAAGGGACGAGGGGAGGAGGAGGAGGGAAGCGGGAAGAAGTAAGGTAGAAAGGGAGAGAAAGATTTGAAGAAATAATAAAGATAAAATTGCCAAATTAAAGGTGAAATCATCCACAGATTATAAATACTACACTTAGATTGTAAAGGTAAAAGGCCAAAGGAAAAAAGATAAATGCCAGGAAAAATGAAGATGAACTTCAAAGAACCAAGAACCAGATTGATATCTTAGTGTATTTGGATGCACAAAGACAGGAGAATGATGTGATATTTTTAAGGTACTGAAGAAAAAGATTTTTTCATCTAGATATATATAACCAGTCAAATTGAAATTCATATGTAAGAGTATAATACATCATTAGGCATTTTTTAAAATTAATTAATTTTTTAATATATTTATTTTTGGCTGCGCTGGGTCTTCGTTGCAGTGCGCGGTCTTTCTCTCGTCGTGGTGAGCAGGGGCTACTCTTCGTTGCGGTGCGTGGGCTTCTTTGTTGCGGAGCATGGGCTCTAAGCACACGGGCTTCAGTAGTTGTGGCACGCAGTCTTCAGTAGTTGTGGCTTGCGGGCTCTAGAGTGCAGGCTCAGTAGTTGTGGCACACGGGCTTAGTTGCTCCGCGGCATGTGGGATCTTCCTGCACCAGGGCTCAAACCCGTGTCTCCTGCATTGGCAGGTGGATTCTTAGCCACTGCGCCACCAGGGAAGTCCTCATTAGGCATTTTTAAAAAGCTATAGAAGGTTTGTTACAAAAAGCCCCACATTAAAGGGGGGAAAAAAGTTTGGGAGATGCTAAAAGCCATATGGGACTTATCACAGTCCCTGACAAGAATAGGTTCTCTGTAAATGTTTGCTTAACTGATGTAAACTGAGGTGGTGTTAATGGAGAAAGCGTCCTGAGCAATTGGAAAGCTCTGGAATTGAAAGCATAGGGACAAAGTAAAAAGTCCAGTCTAAAGGAGGCATCTTTGCAGGTTAAGGTCTTCTCATCCTCTAGTCCAATATGACTTTCTTTATTGATATACACAATGATTTACATTCCAGCCAGGGAAAATGTCTGTGAGATTTACAGAGAGGAATAAAAGGATATCAAATACCCAAGACACCAAAATCTCTTTTGCATCAAACACACAAAAACTGCTAACATATCAAAGGCATACGTTTTTATTAGTTCATAGGTGGAAAGCCATTCATGGAAACGAACTTTGCTTTTAAAAGGGATTGATAAAGGTCTGCCTACATTCTCAAAGAACTAATCACTTGTGGAAGAGCTACTACTCTAATGAATACAAAGATAAGTCCCTGAACAGAAAAGAAAGGGTCTAATTATCTCATCTGCCTACAGCTTATATTCATTCCTTCATATTATAACAATGTGTCTTCAGCTTTCCGAGGTCTGGAATCAATTAAGATAAACCTGGACTCTTTTTATAATGGGTTCTAGGGAATAATAGCTTATTTCCTTTCTTCCTAATGGTGAATATATGAAGAAACGTAAATTTTCCCAACCGTCTTAATGAGTAATCTTTTTATTATTTTATTTTTATAAACCTTGAAGATACAGTATTCATTGATCAGATTCCTTTCTTACATATGCATAAACTCAACTTGAATTAACTTAAGCAAAAAGGCTAACGCACAAGTTCAGTTAGCCACTATGATAAAAATTAAAAATAGAACTATCATATGATCCAGCAATTTCCTTTGGGACTATATCCAAAGGAAACAAAAACATTAACTTTAAAAGATATCTGTACCCCATGTTCATGCCAGCATTATTTACAATAGCCAAGACATGGAAGCAACCTGTCCATTAATGGATGAATGGATATGAAGTTCTGGTATGTGTGTGTACACACACACACATACATACTATGGAATATTATACAGCCATAAAAACGAAGAAATTCTACCATTTGCAACAACATGGATGGACTCTGAAGGCATTACATTAAGTGAAATAAGTCAGACAAAGACAAATACTGAATGATCTCAACTTATATGTGGCATCTAAAAAAAACAAAAATAAAAACAACCAAACTTATAGAAAAAGAGATCAGACTTCTTGTTACCAGAGGTGGAGGGTGGGGGAGGAGGGGGAATAGGAGGAAAGTGGTCAAAAGGTACAAAATTCCAGTTATAAGATAAATACTAGGGATGTAATGTACAACAGGATGGCTATAGTTAACACTGATGTATGATATATGGGAAAGTTGTTCAGAGAGTAAATCCTAAGGGTTCTTATCACAAGGAGAAAAAATTTATTTTTTCTTTTGTTTTCTTTTTATTTTATCTATATGAGAAGATGGATATTAGCTGAACCTATTGTGGTAATCATTTCACAATACGTGTAAATCAAACCATCAGGCTGTATGCCTTAAAATTATAAACTGATGATGTCAATTACTTTTCCATAAAACTGGCAAAATATTTTACAAAAGTAAAGTTGCACTTAATGTAAAGTTTTATTTAAAATAAGGTTCAAGACTGTGATAACAGAGAATTAACCCAAGTATGGGGCCCTGCTAAGTGAAGTGCCTTGTGCAACTGCACAGGCTGTACACCCAAGAAGCTGGCTCTGCTTCTCCTTGAGGCAAAGGTGCTTCAAGGAGATGTGATATCACTGAAATCTACTGTCCATGCCTGGCTTCCCTGGATCCATGGAGGAGGGCAATTACCTTAACCTTCTCCCCTTCCTGTAATAGCATCATTATTTAGAAAACTTTGCAGGCAATCCAGTTCAATTCTGTGCTTGCCTGAATATGTTCTAAAAAGGCCAGATCCAGGATTTCTGACTCTTAAGTTTCCAAAGGCCACTGTCTTATGAGACAGTTTTCCAGTTTTGTATGATTGTACTCTTGCCTCCTGAAAAATCTTTACCAAATTTACTAAGTATGTTCTGTTTTAAACATCTGTTACCCTAACACTTATGTTTAATATAATTCATAGTTCCTGTAGCACCTTTTGCTTTGAGATTACTAATGTTCACTAATCGCAAATATTTGGATGTCACAGTACCTATTTGGCATCATCAATTTTACTGTTTCAAACAAAATTCAAATGTGTCTTCTTCTGGAGAAAGAGGCTTATGTCAGTAAAAAAAAAAAAAAAAACACACCTTTAAATTTTCATGGGTCATCATTTTGGTCCACATCTTGGCTTATTAAAGTTGTGATTGTTTTTAAGAGTTTTTAACATTTATTTATTTTCTTTGGCCGAGCCACGTGGCTTGTGGGATCTTAGTTCCCCAACCAGCGATTGAACCTGGGCCCTTGGCAGTGAAAGCACGAAGTCCTACCTAACCACTGGACTGCCAGGAAATTCCCTTAAGGTTGTTTTGATGTCCTAGTACTACTATGGTAGTATTGTCCACTCTGTGACTCTCCAACTCTAGAAAGAAATCTTGTCTTTTTTGTTTGGTTTCACTTTTTATTAGTTTGAAATAGGCATCTTAAGTTTCACCACTCAGGTGCCTCCATCTCTAGGTTATCCTCTGGGAGGCATAGAGAAATGAGTCTCTTCAGATTCAAACAAAGCTACATTCGCCCTCTCTCTTCCTTCTGACAACCACATTATGTGCTATCAGAGGTTCTAAAGCAATATTTACTACTCTTCCAAATTTATTCTCATCAGAGTCCACTTTATCCTATATATTTGAAAGGGCTTCTGAGAGTTTACAGTTATTTCTGTGTACCATTTAAAAAATGTGATCATAATTGTTGTCTCAAAATGAGTAACTGCCAATACCAGGAGTTGAAATTGGTCCATGATGCATAAAAATGCAGTATAAGAACTCTTAATAAGCCTGAATGAGGTCCTCATACATGATATACAAGAGCCTCCAATCCACAAACTCAGAAGCATCAAAACATAGCAAATTCCTTAATATCTCTTATATCAACAAAATTGTAACTCTTAGTTAAGACTCAATCTCATCACATTTGAGAGAAATATTCAGCCTCTGTCATTATTACTCTCTTTCTCTAAGTGAAATGTTCAATAGCCTTGGGGTCTTGTACAGCAACAAGGTATAGTCAGCCTCTTCTTTCCACATAGCTTATCTTTGAGGTGCTCATTTCCCAACTCCGTAAGCTGCCGCAGGTCCAAAAGTTCTGCAGCTTTCCTGCCATGTTTGGTACACATCTTTCCCCAAGACTATATGCGTAAAATTTAGAAAGCATGGTTCAACTTCTTCAACAAACATGAGAAAACCATATCAATATGATGGGGAAGAATACACTACTGTTATTTTGCCTTCAACAGCATTACTGTTTCCCCTGACTCTTCATAGCAGAATCAAACTAAAATGAGTCACTGCACACTAACTTTTACAACACCCTTTTCACCTGAACTCTAACCCCATGATTGCTATTTCCTCATTATCCTGATACTCTGAATATACTGCTTTTATTTGCTAAAATAGAACACCTGGATACCTCAGGAACCTTAAGAGCCCACACAAGGCACACCAACTTATGACTCCCGCTATCCATTTTCCATTACTCCACTCTTTCCACAGGCCAACTTTGGTCATTGGTTCACATGGAACAATCATGAGAACCACCCGAAACGTGCTAACATGTGGCAGGGCCTTACACTGGGCAAACCTGAGAAAACACTTAATCTAGCTCAAAGGAGAGGATAAGCCCTTCTAGTCTAGGCTTCTTTGACTGAGACTCCGTGTTGAGATACGTCTATGGTAGAAGGGACTTTAAATGGATTAATTTTTCATCTCCTCCTCCTCTTCTTCCTTACTCTAACAAACTTTTTTGAACACTTATTCTTTTTCAGATACCACTGAACATGACTTTAGTTGGATTATCTTATCTCAGAATGATACCAAATCTATGCGAAAGGCATTATAATTTCCTCCATTTTTCAGATGAAGAAGAAAGGCACTGATAGGTCAAGTAGCTTATATAGGAAAAGGTGGGTCTGAGATTCACTTAAACCCCAAAGTCAAGCACAAGCTGATGTTGTCTGTCTGCACAGCTTTTTAAATTATAAATCTAATTACATATATATATGCTTATTGTAAAAATCCAAACAATGTACAAAAGAGTAAAGAGGCAGGTGAAAATTCCCCCAACTCTGACAGTCCGACAGAAAACTGTTAGCATGAGGATGAATATCATTCTTGATGTGCTCATGCATATATATACGCATAGAAATAGCTGTCTAAAATATATTTGTATAATTCAGATATATAGTAGATATATTGCTATCAACATCATATGATATCAAAATCATATTCTATTCTATTATCTCCCTTTTCACTCTCTAATATGTGTAGCTGCATAGTAATTCAATGTATGGGTATACTATAATTCTTATCATATTGCATTATAGTTTTATGATGTATGTGCCCTTCTCACAAGACAAGTATTTATTGAGAACAGAGAATTCTAGACGTATTTGTTTTTAATAGATCTGTTTTTTTAATAGCTCCCCCAGAATGAACACAGCACCTAGTAGATGGAAAAATATTTGAATGGATGGATGGACAGAAAGAAAGATGAGAAGTATGGTGGATGTCTAAAGAAACAAAGAACTATTGGGTTATTATTGACACAGTTCATGTGAGAAGAGTAAAGTAATAAGAGCCTAAAGTAGGGTATCAAACATAGTAATGGAAGGAGGTGAAGGGTCAATAAAGCTATTTTGAATAGCTATTTTTTGCTTTTAAAAACATTTATCTCAAATTTTTAATAACATGGCTTTAAAGTAACTAAATAGTACACTGGTTTCCTGTGGGTTATTGACTTTTATATTTTATCTTCAAATTTTGACTTACTATTGAATTTTGTCAGGGTTTCATTTGTATATTGGATAATTATATTACGTATTCCTTTGACTACCTTTCCCACCATGATTCTAAGTTTAATTGTGTGGTGACTCACCAACATTGATTCTTGCAGGAGTTTCTGTTCATCATCCAGCACAATGTTCCTCATAGGTTCTAGAAATAATTGCTACAGAAAAATAATTCGTTTGAGCAAAACCTTTACTCCATTTCTTATTCCAAAGAAACATTCTATGATTGAAGAATAATAATGATAATGATTTATTGAGTGTCTACAATGTCATACACAACAATAAGTGATATATACAAGTATTATTTTAAAAATAATTTAATCCTCACAACTATGAGGAAGTTAATAAAGTGACAAAGTGGCCAGGTCATCGTACAAAACTGGTTCAATATGACCTCAAAGCTTATTCTTTCCTTTCCTGGGAGGAAATATTACTCTATAGCCTCTTTTTATGACCATCTTCCTCAAATCTGTAGGGTTTTGACCTTCATTTAAAACTTTAGCTTAGTTCTGTTTCCCTGGTCAGGTAACTTGTAGAGTGGCAATGATCAGACAAAACATAAAAGGTCTTTCCTCTACTTAAGTCTACTTCACTGTGTGGGTTCACTGCTCTCCTGCTTGCCTGTAAGGGGGCCTAATCCTGTGTCATTTCTTGAACAAATATGTGCTTACTGGCCAGAGTATTGCGTCTCTATACACCCCTCACTTTTTCCTTCAGGCTGTCCTCAGGCTGCTTTGGGATTGAGTCCACAGTGTTTGGTAACTGAACTAGCAAGGATGTCCCTAATTCCCTTACTTTAACAAACATCTGGAAAGTAAATCTGATTTTATCTTCCACCATACACATCAGTATTGTGTCCACTTTCTGTGGGGTGACTGAAAGGCCCACTAAAATGTGGTCACTACCAACTTCTCACCTTTTTCTCCACTTGTACAGTCCTCCTGCATAGTAGCTGAATTTCCTAATCAGCCAACACCCTTTCTGAAGTCTGATTTGCACACGTGGCTCCCCACAACTTGATTTTCTTTTACCTACAAAGTGTCTCCTTGGTGAATGCCAACTCATTTCAAAATATTTCATCTTTGGGAATGTTGTCTGACATGTTTAGGTAGAGTTGAATACCTCAGGGAACAAACCTCTACTTGACGTCAGACTTCAGTTGACATGAGTCACATCTGAAGATTGCTACATCACCCCTTGGAATGAGTTTCCCAGCAGTCCTACCTGCTCCCCACTGTAGAGCAATGATTTTGTGCCAGCTCTATCTCTTTAAGAGAGTGATTGTCAAACCTTGCCCCAAATACTGGAAACCATCAAGGCCAGAAGGCAATGGGATTACATATTCAAAGTGCTAAAAGAAAAAGACTGTCAACCAAGAGTCCTATATTTGGCAAAACTATTCTTCAGAAATGAAGAAGAAATTACAACATTCCCAGATAAACAACAACTAAGAGAATTAGTCACTAGGAGACCTACCCTATAAGAAATACTAAAGAGTCCTTCAGGCTGAAATGAAAGAACACCAGAGAGTAACTCAATTCCACATGATGTGTTGATTAAAGGGTACACAGTTTTACTTACGCTCACAAAGAAAAAAAAATGACAGGGAGAAAAATTTTAGAAGTGATAGTTCAGTTTATGGTTTTGTATATGGTGATGGTTTCACAGGTGTATGTTTATCTTCAGACTCATCAAGATGTATATATTAAACATGTGCAGCCTTTGTGTATGTCAATCATACCTCAATACAAAAATAAAAAGCACAAGGTAAATCAGTAAATATAAAAGACAGTATAAATGTATTTTTCTTAATAACTCTTTTCTTCTCCTATATGGTTTAAAAGGCAACAGCATAAAGCAATAATTATAAAATTGTATCAATGAATTTGTAAGGTATAGTAAATATAGTGTATAACATATGCATAGTATATAATGCATAATAAAGGTGTAATTTGTATGACAATAACAGAATGAAGGAGGAGGTGGGAAAGGAGCTATACTGGAGCAAAGTATACTATTGAAATTAAGTTAGTATTAATCTGAATTAGGTTGTTTTAAATTATGATGCTAATTTTAATCCCCAGGGCAACCAGCAAGAAAATAACTCAAAGCAATATTGTACTGCTAAAGGCTAGATTGTACTATCTGGAGAATAAAAAAGATTATTGACTACAGCTGAAAGCAGAAAGAGAACTATTCTTTCTATATATGTAATTTCTCAATTTGTAAAAGATTGTGGCTTTAACTCTGTACATGAATTAGGTAGCATCTACACAGTAGAAAAACATCTAGGTTAATTGTTAATTTAGTCAAATAACAGTTAAAAACCACAGTATACTGCCCCAAAGTAACAGAGTCATTTTATTTCACAGACCTGTTCTGTTGTTTACGCATATACAGTTGACCCTTGAACGACATGGATTTGAAATGTGCAGGTCCGTTACATGCAGATTTTCTGCAGTAAATACAGTCAGCCCTCCATATCTGCAGGTTCTGCACCTGGGCAGATGCAGAATCCATGGATACAGAGGGCTGACTATGGAACTTGAGCATCCAGGGATTTGGTATCCATAGTGGGTCCTGGAACCAGTACCCTGCGGACTAATAGACAACTGTAGTCACACTCCTGATCAATTATGTCCCTAATTATTTATTTTGTTTAAGCATTTCCAGTGGCTGCAAATTACCTCTTAGTCTAGAATATATATTTGTATTACAAAAAGAGAGTACTTGACTCTGATGATGTAATCTCTTTCTGAAGTGTTTTATAAGATTAATAGAAGAGAATACTGAGCCGTATGTGGGCTATATTGATAAGGTTCATTTGCAAATGAAATAATGTTAAGGCAAAAAACTAAAAAGCTGGACACACAGAGTGGCTATCATCAAAAAGTCTACAACTAGAGCTCACTTCAGCAGCACATATACTAAAATTGGAATGATACAGAGAAGATTAACATGGCACACAATTTCGTGAAGCATTCCGTATTTTTAGACCTAAATTTAAGACCGGACACTATAAACCGCTTAGAGGAAAACAAAGGAAGAACACTCTTTGACATAAATCACAGCAAGATCTTTTTTGACCCACCTTCTAGAGTAATGGAAATAAAAACAAAAATAAACAAATGGGACCTAATGGAACTTAAAAGCTTTTGCACAGCAAAGGAAACCATAAACAAGATGAAAATTCAACCCTCAGAATGGGAGAAAACATTTGCAAATGAATCATTGGACAAAGGATTAATCTCCAAAATATACAAACAGCTCATGCAGCACAATATCAAAAAATCCAAACAACCCAATCAAAAAATGGGTGGAAGACCTAAATAGACATTTCTCCAATGAAGACATACAGATGGCCAAGAAGCACATGAAAAGCTGCTCAACATCGCGAATTATTAGAGAAATGCAAATCAAAACTTCAGTGAGGTGTCACCGCATAGCAGTCAGAATGGCCATCATCACAAAATCTACAAACAATAAATGCTGGAGAGGGTGTGGAGAAAAGGGAACCCTCTTGCACTGTCGGTGGCAATGTAAATTGATACAGCCACTATGGAGAACAGTATGGAGGTTCCTTAAAAAACTAAAAATAGAATTACCATATGACCCATCAAACCCACTACTGGGCATACACCCAGAGAAAACCATAATTCAAAAAGACACATGCACCCCAATGTTCACTGCAGCACTATTTACAATAGCCAGGACGTGGAAGCAACCTAAATGTCCATCAACAGAGGAATGGATAAAGAAGATGTGGTACATGTATACAATGGAATATTACTCAGCCAGAAAAAAGAACAGCAACATGGATGGACCTAGAGATTATCATACTAAGTGAAGTTAAGTCAGACAAAGACAATTATTATATCACTTATATATGGACTCTAAAAAATAATGCGTATGAATCAATATACAAAACAGAAACAGACTCACACACATAGAAAAAAAACTTATGGTTACCAAAGGGGAAAGGAGGGGGGAGGAGGATAAATTAGAAGTAGGGGATTAACAGGTACACACTACTATATATAAAACAGATAAACAACAAGGATTTACTGCATAATATTTTTAATATCCTTTAATAACCTATAATGGAAAATAATCTGAAAAAATATATATAATTGAAAATAATCTAAAAAAATATATATAACTGAATCACTGCTGTACACCTAAAACTAACACAATATTATAAATCAACTATATTTCAATTAAACAAAAGCTGGACACAAAATGAAATGTGTACATTAATAACAATTATGTAAAAGTACTGTACATATTAGTGAAAAAATAAATGAACTCAGAGGGTAAAAATAAACACTAAAGGAACTCTAGATTCATATGACTAAAAAACTGTGAGTGAGAGTTTGATTATTATAGAAGAAGGAACAAAGCCATTTTGGACAGAAGGAAAATGATAAGAAAGTGAGGGTAGAAAGAAGAAAACAAAAAACATGTAAAATTTCAAATAAACAACCTAACCTTCCATCTAAAGGAATCAGAAAAAGAAGAACAAAGAAAGCCCTAATTCAGCAGAAGGAAGGAAATAATAAAGGTCATAGAGGAAAGAAAGAAAATAGAGAACAAAAAAAAAAAAAAGAAAAAGGAATCAATGAAACCAAGAGCTGGTTCTTTGAAAAGATAAGCAAAATTGACAAACCTTTAGCCAGACTCATCAAGAAGAAAGTTTATCTTATTATAAAGAAAATAAGAAATGAAAGAGGAAAAATAACAACTGACACCACAGAGATACAATTAATCAACTATGAACAGTTATATGCCAACAAAATGGATAACCTAGAAGGGACAAATTTCTAGAAAAATACAACCTTCCAGGACTGAATCAGGAAGAAATACACAATCTGAACAGACTGATCACTAGTAGTGAAACTGAATTTGTAATTAAAAAAAAAACTCCCAGCAAACAAAAGTCCAGGAATGTATGGCTTCAGAGGGGAGTTCTACCAAACATATAAAGAATAGCTAATACCTATCCTTCTCAAACTATTCCAAAAAACTGAAGAGGATGGAATACTCCAATATTCATTCTACAAGGCCACCATTACTCTGATATCAAACGCAGACAGATACTACAAAAAATAAAATTATAAGCCAACATCTTTGATGAATGTGGATGTAAAAATCCTCAACAAAATATTAGCAAACAGAATCCAATAATACATAGAAAGGATCACACACCATGATCAAGCGGGATTTATTCCAGGGATACAAGGATGGTTCAATATTCATAAATCAATCAATGTGATACACCACATTAACAGAAGGGATAAAAATCACATGATCATCTCAATGGATGCAGAAAAAGCATGTGACAAAATCCAACTTACATTCATGATAGAAACTCTCATCAAGGTGGGTATAGAAGGAACATATCTCAAGATAAAGACCATTTTTGACAAACCCACAGCTAACATCATACTCAACAGTGAAAAGGTGAAAGCTTTTCCTCTAAAATCAGGAACAAGACAAGGATGCCTACTCTCACCACTTCTATTTAACATAGTACTGGAAGTCCTAGCTAAAGCAATCAAACAAGAAAAAGAAATAAAAGGTATCCAAAATGGAAGGGAAGAAGTAAAACTATCACTATTAGCCGATGACATAATACTATAGAAAGAAAACCTTAAAGTCTCCACCAAAAAACTATTAGAATAAATGAATTCAGAAAAGTTGCAGTATACAAGATTAATATACAGAAATCTGCTGCTTTTCCATACACCAATAATGAACTATCAGAAAGAGAAATTAAGGAAATAATTCCATTTACAATCACATCAAAAGGAATAAAACACCTAGGAATAAACTTAAATAAGGAGGTGAAAGACCTATACTCTGAAAACTATAAAACATTAATGAAAGAATTTGAAAATGATACAAAAAAGTGGAAAGATATCCCATGTTCTTGGATTGGAAGAATATTGTTGAAATGTCCATACTACCCAAAGCAATCTACAGATTTAATGCAATCCCTATCAAAATACGCATGACATTTTTCACATAACTAGAACAAATAATCCTAAAATTTATATGGAACTATGAAAGACCCCGAACTGCCAAAACAATCTTAAGAAAAAAGAACAAAGCCAGAGGTATTGTGCTTCCTGACTTCAGGTTATACTACAAAGCTACAATAATCAAAACATCATGATACTGGCACAAAAATAGACACAGAGATCAATGGAACAGTATAGAGAGCCCAGAAATAAGCCCACCTGTTTATGATCAATTAATCTTCAACAAAGGAGGCAAGAATATACAATGGAGAAAAGACAGTCTCTTCAATAAGTGGTGCTGGAAAAACTGGACAGGTACAAGTAAAAGAATGAGATTAGAACATTTCCTCATGCCATAAACAAAAATAAACTCAATATGGATCAAGGACCTAAATGTAAGACCTGAAATCATAAAACTCCTAGAAGAGAACATAGGCAGAACACTCTTTGACATAAATCGTAGCAATATTTTTTTTTGATCTGTCTTCTAAGGCAAAGGAAATGAAAGCAAAAATAAACAAACAGGATCTAATTAAACTTAAAAACAAATGCTGGTGAGGATGTGGAGAAAAGTGAACTCTAGCACACTACTGGAGGAAATGTAAACTGGTTCACCCACTATGTAAAACAGTATGGAGATTCCTCAAAAAACTGAAAATAGAACTACCATATAATCCAGCAATTCCAAGGCTGGGTATACATCCAAAGAAAACAAGAACACTAATTAAAAAAGATACATGCACCTCAATGTTCATAGCAACATTATTTACAATAGCCAATTATGGAAGCAATCCAAGTGCCCATCAGCAGTCTCCCACTGATGTGTAGCATGAGGGCTGGGTGGACGTGTATGCTCAGTTTCTCACTGGACCCCACTGACACCACCCTGACAAAAGTGGGGCACTGACTCACACTGCCTCATGAGAGATGGGTGTAGTATAAGTTCAGCTTCCCCCTTAAACTCTAATGACTCCTTCCTGGCTAAAGTTGGGCCACGGAGACTTTGAAGTTGTTGTGTTATCCTAGGCTATTCTGATTCTAACTGCATTACCTTATTAGATGTCAATCTCCTAAGCAGAGAAAACCAAGAGAGATACGATTTCCAATTAGGAAATGAAAAAACTAAACGAAGTAAATTTACTTTCAGCTTTCAAGAAACATTTTACCTAACAAATCTTTATTAATTATCCACTATACACAATGCAGTTTTCATTAACTGGTTTTACTCAATTTATGAGTTTATTTTTCATCACATACAAGGAAGATGAAATTAATTTCCTAACTTCACATGGGTCCACCTCATGTGTTAGAATAAAAGTTGATTAACAGAATAATACAACATGAATAAAACATGAGTAAAAATCGAGATATTTTATCATTTCAAATGTATTGACTTGCCAAATATATGATATAGATTAGTTATTGCATGTTTCAAGTTTTCTGTCTACTCTTATTCATTGAACTTACTATATAGATATTTTTGAAATGAATAAATTATGTACTTATAAGAACTGAATTTTTTTGGTTATATTGTATACCTTTGAGCCTAAGTCTTTTTATTTATTTTCTGACTTAGAGGAGAAATAATATACCTCCAACCTTAGAAAAGATGATCTTCCTTTTATATACTTCCCAATCCTAAGCAATTTGCTTTTGTAGCAGAACTGGCTAGTACAAAAGATATTTGAACAACTCCTCCTATCTTATTCTAGGTTCATAGCTTTTTGGATGGGACTGATGTGAGTGCAGATTTCCCCAGCCCTGACATATGAGACGTTTTCCTATTGCTAAACTTTAGTCAAAAGGTACCAGTGATTTGTGGGGCTAACTGACCTACATATCTAACATTGATTTAATTAAATTCAATCCTGCTAATGACTCTGTTATGTGGATCAACCCTAGAAAAATAATTGCACGGGATCAGCATATTTACTTTTCTCTACTCTTCTCCTGCTTTCTAATCCTTTCCAGCACCCCTTCCTCACCCCAAGGGACCACTGTTCTCTCAATGTTTTATGACAGTAAATGGAAAAAGCACTGGGCCGGAGTCAGAAGTCTTAGGGATTAGTTCTGGACTTGTGCTTAACTAGGTGTGTGAGTCTTAACTAAGCCTCAATTTTATCATCTGTAAAATGCACTGTTTGGACTAGATGATGTTTCATTTTCCTTCTAATCGTAAATGTCCTTCTAATATTAAGTTTCTAGAACTGTAATTTATTTAAAATGGAAAATAGACAAAACTAAATCATACTAAGTGTTTATTGTTTTAATGTACCACTCTTTCTAAAATAATCTGCATTAAAATAGGCTTGGAAAAGGCCATGTTTATAATAAAGAAACATTTCATCACAGAACTTTAGGCAATGCTATTTAGGATGATATTTGGGGGTTACAGGAGCTCTCATACCTCATGTAGACTGTGTCCATCATCTACATGAAAGGACAAGATTATTCAGGCCAAATGTTAGAGACACATGGGTTAGAAACACATGGGAGCCTTGCCAGTATAGAGTGGTATTGTACCTGTTTGTGTTAATTTGAGAAAAATGGGACTCATCCCACCTTTCATCAGCCACATGCCCATTCTCCTCTCTGTCACATCCAATCTTCCAAGCATGAGCAGGGTCTACACATGAGCCCTTAACCACTTTATTCCCTATGGAGAAACCAGATAATTCATTTTTTAACACTTTGCCTTAGAGTCCTCCACTAAGTCCCAATAATGGAATCATGGACCCTTCCATCCTTGACAAAAAAAATCAATGTGGGAAAAGAGGCCAAAAACTGTATTTTCCAATGGTATAAAGCTTATTTTCCACAATACTCATCCTGCACTGACAATAAAATAGATTTAAGAATAGGGAAACCCAAATAAATGTGCCTGTGAAGGAATTCTATAAAAAAATTAGGACAGTTGTGACAGAGTTTGTAGAGAATTTTATAACTAATGTACATGATTCTAAGTATTATTATTAGAGGAGAAGTGAGTATATCAATATTCATTTAATTCACATTTTATTATGCATTCTTGGATATAGATAAATTTTAAGTAGAAATTAATTCAAAATCAAGTTTTCTAACATAAATTTATCTGTTACCTAGGACTGACCTTATTTAATCCGGGAGCTATCACAGCGACTGACCTTATTTAAACTGGGAGTCATCACTGCTTAAATTCATACCTTTTAAATGTAAATATAAAATGCTAATCACAACATATAAGCAATCACTACTGTCTGCTGCAGTTACTTTTTTCTAAAGTGCACTTCATTTTGCAGATGGTGAGAGTTCTACTAACACATCTATTGTTAGCATGAAAGTCAAGCGATCATCTGTGTAGGTGGTTGTGTGGGCAATGCTAAGATTTACAAGGATTTCTCCCACATTGGCAATCCGCACTGAACAGAGAGCCATATGAAACAATCTTCTGTTCTCTGGCATTGTTAATCATTCACCTAGTTTGTAATAATATAAAAATTCTCAATAAAGGGTTGCCATTTTTCCACTCAGATATTTTCTTCAGTTTTTAGAAGTATATTTTCTTTTTGTAATTTTTAAATTGGGTATCTATCTATTGAGGAAAAAAACTTTGAAAGTTTATCAAAGGTAGAAATTCTGGGAAGAAATTAGTAATTATGTTCATCTTGTCAGTTCTAAGATTAAAAACTTTCTTAGGCATTTACATCAATAATTATGTACTTGGACTTAAAATTTGAAGGGGAAGATTTTTAAGAGATATTGCTCATCAGTTTTATAACCCTCCTATATAAATCTGTAGAAGAAATGCACAATAATTCTAACATCTTATTTTTTCATTATTAATATATTTGTCCCAATTTAGTTATTAATTATCTCAAGGGAAAGAGCCATATATTAAAGCCCCACATTAAAAAAATTCTAGTACAGGAGTCTTAGAGTATCCAGTTATTAAGCCATAGCAGACAAAAATTCCATTGGGTAAACTTGCCTTTTTTCTTTGTAAGGCTCCTCCCACCACATTTTTTTCTCTTCCTGCTTTGGTGTCACGAATATTTGGACACAGGACAAAACCATGGCCGATTTGACTCTCTTAGAACTAGAGTGTCTGATACAAAGTTTAAAGAAATCTTTGGGATTTATTGGCTCTAGTGGTGAAGGATGGTGGTATTGCCACATAAACATTATCAAGGTCTTCTAAAGCTACCAGGTTCTGGGACTTCCCTGGTGGCGCAGTAGGTAGGAGTCCGCCTGCCAATGCAGGAAACACAGGTTCGATCCCTGGTCCGGGAAGACCCCACATGCCGCGGAGCAACTAAGCCCGTGCGCCATAACTACTGAGCCTGTGCTCTAGAGCCTGCGAGGCACAACTACTGAAGCCTGTGCACCTAGAGCCCATGCTCTGCAACAAGAGAAGCCACTACACTGAGAAGCCCACACACTGCAACGAAGAGGAGCCCCCATGCACAGCAATGGAGACCCAACGCAGCAGTATAAATAAATAAATAAAGCAAGCAAGCTAGCTAGCTAGCTAGAAACCAGATTCCAGTCTGGACCACACCTGGTTCTTTGCCTTTCCCTTCAAGACACTGAATTCTTCCAGTATCCTTCCAATGCATTATACTTAGGTGATCCCACTTTTTAAAACTTCTTTCAGCAAAAAAAATCCATGGCTGGTATAGTATTAAATAAAGGTAATCTATTTGATCTGGGGGAAGCGTCTTTAGAAATTTATCAAATCCCTTTTATTAGAGTGAAAAATATCCAGGCCTAGAATTAACATGACTTGCCCAATGAAACTAGCAAACATGGCATTGGAACTGAGCCTCAAAAGTCTGGTCTTTCAACATAAAATTCATTGACAGGCTAATCAGGCTAATTTGATTTATTTCTAGGAACTCATGATATCTTTCTTTTGCATTCAGGTCCCTGAAAATTAGGTAAGTTTTTTTTTTTCCTGATATCTCAGTATTTTTAGAATTTTCATTCCTGCATTCCTCAAGTAGCTGCACTTAACAACATTCTTGAATTAAAAAAAGAAATCTTCTGCTTAAACTTGACTTTTGCATTTTTCCTTTGTGACTTTTCCATTGTGACCTTTAGCAAATTACTTAACCACTTTTTGACTTTTTTCCCACTGTTGTGAGGATTACATGAGTTAGTGTACATGAACACTTAGAACAGTATAGAGCTCATGATAAATGCTACACAAATGGTACCTAATAACACTATTATTGTTGTTGTTGCTATTGTTATTTAATAGTGTAACCATATAAATCACTATTCCTCTTCCCTTTTGGTGTTATTCTCCTCTTACCATGTTTTTTTTTTTTTTTAACTTAGACTATGTTTCTGAAAATATTCTCTACTTTGAAAAATGAAAAAACTATTGTAGCTGGTAAGATAGATAATTCAGTTTTATACAAATAATTTGGAATGGGGGGGGACAAACAATCAGCTTAGCAAACAAACAAAAAACTTATCACCAAACAAAAGTAATAACAAATGAAGGGTGACAAAAGCAAAATTGAAAGATTTTAAGGATGGTTTATATGGAAACACCATTCATATTATATTTTGTTTTAACTCAGATATACTAGTACGATGGGAAATAGAAATTTAAGATTATAATAAATAAAAACTGAAGTCAATTTAAAAATCAAATTACTATCACCCTTTATGTTAGACTGACTCTTCCAAGGTTGACACAGACAATAAAGCTACCAGTTTGGGACTTCACTGAAAGATATATACAGTCTCAGTTGATTTAGAAGCGTTTGATTTTACCACTAAAAACAGTCTATAAAAGAACCTTACCTTAATTTTGTGACTTATATCCTGAATTCACTTAGCTTTACATCTGCAAACGTCCAAATAAAATTTCAGTATTTATTAATAAACAATTAAGATGGATTACATTAAAATAATAATAATAAAAAATATGTAGAATAGATAAATCACATTTCCTTCTTTATTTGGGCATTAGAATTACTGAAGGGGTGGCAACTTTGTGATTCCTGGCCCCAAAATATAAGACTAAATAGCTCTTAAAATAGTCAGGTACTCCATATTAATGTAATTGAAGCCGCTGTAGCTGTGTCTCCTTTCCAGGTCAGTTCAGAAGTGATCCCTCAATTCAAGAGCCTAGTTTATATCATCGCTAAAAGTAACAGCATAACTTTTTCTCCCTAAAGTCGATTTAGGGAACAAATGTACTGTAATAATTACAGCCATTATTTGTGGCAATTTTCCTGAGTCCTGAAATGAATGCAAATATTTAGGAACAGGGATCATCGAGTCATCCTGGAGAACTATCTGACACTTTGACTTTGGAATGCAGTATGCTGTTTTTCACTTTAGTTGGTGTTATGTTAGAATGGAGGACAATATAAATAAGGATTCATCTAAAAGTTACAATTGTAAGAAAAGGATAAGCTATCAAATATAGAAAAAACTATCCATTATCTCAGGTGAAATCATATTGCAGTGTTCATCAATGCAAACAAAAATTGGTATTTGTTTGCTAACTGTAGAAGCAGTCAAAATCCCTGGAAAACACTGTTATAAAAATACCAGCTGATAATCATTCCAGAAATCCTGGGATGTAATAAAAACTGTGTAAATATTGAAACTATAAGCACAGAAGTTAAAAATATTATCGACTTACTAACTTTAGATGGAAGAATAAAATTGGAACAGGTATGAGTTGTTCAGTATTCGCTCTAGCATAGAAAGGTGCTTAATGTTTTTAAACAAATAAAAATATATATCATGATATATAAATATAAATAACATATATATGACATATAAATCTTAAGGTCAATAAAAGACTTTTGGACTACCTCTATGTCTTTGTGTGGAAGTTTCCATGTCTCTCACAATAAATGCCAAGGCTTTATGGTCTCAAAACAGGTACTTTTTTTTTCCCATGAAAAACTAAGGAGTCTACTTCTAGAGAATTTGTCAGCAAGATTATCTGACATTCTTTATCATTGTGAATTAGTGTGGACCTTTTAATCGCTTCTCTTGAGTTCCTTTTCAGTCCACTGCCTTTTCTCCTTTTCATTGTTTTCAGATAGCACAGCATATGGGAATCTGGTTTACACCTACAGAAAATTAGTGTTTATAGAATCATTTGCCAAAATCTAGGAAGTGGCTAAGCAGGCACTGACTGAAAGTCACAATCTTTAAGAAGCAAAAAGTCCTGGATTAAAGGCAAATTTAGAATGGGAAAGGCTTCTAAGAAAGAAATTGGAATTAATTAATAATGTGCTTTTCCTGTAGTAGGTGCTCAACCAATATTTTGGAATGTTGAAGGCATTAGGCTCAAAAATATCTTCTTTATCATTAAGGGAAACATTAGGTATTAAATAAGATAGTGACCCAAATTCTGACCTTGCCCTCATAGCATCTCAAACAAGTTAAGTTTTTCAGAGAATCAAGTGAAATGTAATAGTCGGGAAGGCTATTTTAAAAACAGATATATTAACGCCGCCTGACCAGGATGTCATGCAATCAAATCGCCCAACTTATAATCAAATGTCTGCCTTTATAAAGTTTCCCAAGCCCATCTTGTGAAGGGGCTTGCTGCTCAAACACAAGCAAGCTATTAGATTTCCTATTCTTTGTGGATAAGAATATTTAAATTGTATTAGAAATTTATTTCTCCTTGAGGCACAAAAAATTTTTTCTATGTGCCATTTCATTTTGAAGTATATGTTACTTCCTACATTCTCTCAATGTGAGGAGACTTTGTTCAGTTTTAGTACTCTTCCTAGTTAAAGAAGTGAGGGAATATATGCAGTATTACACTAAGATAAATATTTTTTGCATAACTGAAACTGTTATTAAACTTATAAACAAAACACAGTGAAATACATCGGCCCTTTTGTGTAAGTCTTTCCATATTTTGCCAAAGTTAAAACATTTAGTTTGGAGGTTGTGAATGGAGGAGGATAGCAAAGAGGGAAGGGACTTGTGAAACAATTTTTGAAACTTATCAAATACTAAAAATCAAGGAGTAATTAAGAAAGTGAGTGGACCACATGTTTTTAAGATTTACGTATCTGTACCATAAAAGTGGTACTAAAACTTTTGAGTCAAGGTGGACGACTGAGCACATGCATTAATTTCTCTCTCCAATTCCAAATACACAAGCAAAGATCAGAATTCTCAGTGTTGGAAATAAAGAAAGTAACACAAAACAGACATTGGAAGCTATGGTGTTAATGCCTGCTTCATGATAAAAATGGAGGCCACAAGCCCCAGTGCTGCTGGAAGTCAGAACAGAATTCCCTGCAGGAAGCCGAAGCCCAGCCTATGCTTCTTGTTCCTGAGAAGTAACCTGCAAATCTCTGCCAATTAACTGAGTGGCTTATTTGCCAATCAAAAGCTACCTGCCCCATATCATGGGTGAAAAAAATCATCTTTGGATGAATGGGAATTTTAAGTTTGTGACAATGCTGTAGGTGTGGCCCAGCAAGTACTGTCCACTTTGTGTGGAAATGCAGGCCTGAAATATAAAAAATTGAATTTCTGGGTATTTCCAGCTACTCCCATAAAAAGATTCCCACTCAGATCACACAAAGGAGAAAAGTTCTGTAGAATGATAACTTTAGCAGAAGTTGAGCTCACTGACAAGAACAGTAACAGATGTGGGGCTCAATGCCACTAAAGAAATTCTGCAGACCCAAAAGTTCTATTAGTGTTTGTATCAATAAAGAGTACGTCTACAGCAGCACGTTTTTTAAATGGATATCACTGAAGTCATCTGTGTATTTTACTTTTGTCAGAGAATATTTATATCATGCATGTTAAAGATGCATATATATACTTATTTTGTGACTCTGGAGAAGTTATTTATCTTTTCTGTAGGTCACTTTCCTTATCTGCCAAAGGGCCTTTGTGAAGATTAAATAAATGACCATATTTGAAGCATTTTAATAGCTTCTGGAGCATAGTAAGCAATGTGTAATGTACAATAAATGTAAGTAATTAGATAGACAAAAACTGTTAACAATTATCTCAAGAAGACGGGCTGTGGCAGAAGGGGACTTTTAGTTCTTACTTTTTGTCCCTTATATGACTGCTTTAATTCTTTTCGTTTTGTGCAAGTTTTATTACTTTATAATTATAAACAATCTGGTTAAAAATAAAAAGAGAATCACAAAACAAAGAAAGAAAAACTCCTCCCACTGTACACTTCCATTTCACAGTTAATTAAGGGAGAAGTTAAAGGAAGAAAAGGAAGGTAACTGGGGAGAAACAAAGAGGGTGACTGCTGGCCCTATAAGGACACCTGGATAGAGTGAAGATGGAAGACAAGTCAGACAGTGAGGCTGACAAAAAAAGAAGTCAGTAGGCTCTGCAATGTTGGTAACACTGTGGTCATGAACAACTGTTCACTAGAGCTGTTTGTTTCCCTATTCTCACACCTGAACAGAGTACTTTGAACTAGTAGTTAGTCATAGCACATATCGGTTCTAACTCTTCCTTATCTTTAAAGTCTCGAGCTATTTGACAGAAACAGAAAAGGGATTTTTAAGTCCAAAAATATCAGAGGCAGCAGAGAAGGCACATCTCTGCACCAATAAAAAAAAAAGAGGAGGTAAGTTTCTAGATGTCTCCAATAATGGCCAAAGGGGCCTGGACATTGGGACAGTTACAAGAAATACTGAAAATGTTGAAAGGGCTCAGCAGGTAAGTGCCAAGGAGGAAAGGGTGTCCGTTGTTTTGACAGGCAAGTTTGCTAATCTTTGTTGGAGATGTTGAGGACTCCAGCCTTGAAACTCATTTCTAAAAAGTAAAAACTCTCCTTGACACTATTTCCACCTTCACTGGCAGTTTCTTCTCAGTCTTACAATTTCTTCCTTCTCTTCCAGACTTCAACAGAATGGGCCTTCCTTAGGTTTAGCCCTGGACACTGCCTCAACTCTATCTGCCATGTTTCCCAAGATTTAATTCTTTAGTCCCATGGCTTTGAATGTTGTCACTAATGTGACAACTTCCAAATATACATCAAAATCCCTGACCTCTCTCTGGAGCGCTAGCTCTATAGAGGCAACAACTCACTTCACATCTCCACTTTGTTATCTAATTGGTATGGGCTTGCCAGAAATAGCAATATTTGGGGCACACTTACACTAAAAAAATTATTCATCATTTATTTGAAAGCCTAATTAAACTGGGCATCTTGTATTTTAATTTGGCAAACCTAAACAGGCATTTCAATCTTAATATACCTAAATCAAATTTCTCACCTGTATTAATAAGAGCTCTTGGTTACATGCAAGAGAAACCCAACTCATATCATCTCAAGCATACAAAAACTAATTTTTGGAACAGATAACTGAAAGTTCCCGGAGCCAATTTCGCTTCAGGCATGGGGCTTTAGGGGATTAAAAACACCATCAGGACTTGGTTTCTCACTCTACCATTTGGCCTGGTTTGCCTCTGCACTGGCCTCATTCTCTGGCATGCTCTCCCAGTGTGATAACCTCTAGCTGTTCCAAAATGAAATCCTCCTAATTTACCATTCACTTTGGAAAAAGAGCACCTTCTCTCTTTTAGCTCAATCCAAAGTCTCAGGGTTGCATCTGACTGGGCCAAATGGGGTCACTAAGTCAATCACTTTGATGGAAGATTTGAAAACACTGACTAGCCAAGCTTGCATCTCATTACCCATATCTGAGCTAGGAAATGGAGGAACGCCCATACAAATAACATGATTCAGTAGGAGGAGGGAGAATGCCCAATGAAAAATCAGGATGCTATATTTAAAAGTGGGAGTGGAAGTTGAACGGGGAAAAAAGTAATGGTTATCCTCTACATTTCCCCAAAGTACATGTGTCAGTAAGAGGCACGGTTGCTCAAATTTAGCCATCTTTTTTTATTCTTATGTTTTATTTACCCAGTAAATCAATCCATCTGCAAATGCTATCTATTCTACTTCCAGCATTTATCTCAAATGAGTCCAACTCTCTCCTAGTCTAGGTGACCATCATCTTATTCCTGAACAATTGCCACAACCTCTTATTGGGATTCCTGCTTCCATGCCCTAAAATCCATTCTTCTTATAGCAGTATGAGAAATTTTTTGATAACATAAATTCAATTGTATCATATTCTTGCTTAACATCCTCTTATGACTTCCCTTTATACTCTAAGACTCTATGTGATCTGGTTTTGGTCTAACCCTAGACATCCAGTTCATATACTCCTTTCCCTGAAAACCCTGCTTACTACCCCCTAGACACACTGGCCTTCTTAATGTTCCTGAATATGCCTAGGGTATCCCTTCCTTAGAGCCTCTGCATTTGCTAGTTTCCTCTACTTAAAAAATTTCCTTTTTCTGTAGCTGACTTTTCTCATCCCTCAACTCTAAGATCAAAGACCACCTCTTCAAAAATGCCTTCCCTAAACAACCTATATAAAGAAAATGTTTAGTCACTATCACATTTCCCTGTATATGCTACACAATACATAATTGCAAGACATCTTGTCTATTTAGTTTTCCAATTTTTGTTATTTACCTTTAACTACTGGAATGTAAGTTCCAATGTGGGAAACTTGTTTTGTTTTTCTCAACACTGAATCTCCAGACTAAAACTAGAGCCTGTTCTGTAGCAAGACTTGAAAAAGTATTTGAATAGGCACATTAATAAATGAGTGTAAGAACTACAGTTAAATTGATATTTTGTATTTTGTGTGTTGGCCATATATCAAAATAGGATGGGTTCCTGCAACATTAATTTGGAAGAGTGCTCTAAGAAAAACTTAAACTGACAAATCCAAATGTGTGACTTGATGATACAGGTGGCCTAGCAATGTGTTACAAAATAAAGGAAAAATTTCCCCTAAATTTCACTGTGAAATATCCAGTGTAAACCAGAGGACTGTGATTCTATTAATCTATTTACTCAGCAGAAGACAAAATGGGAGAATAGGAGCTAGGACTATAAATTAGTAAAACTGATTGCTGAAAAATATGTGACATTATATAAGTGATCTTCAAAGAAGATTTATCTCATGATGTTGCAAAGGAGATAAAGTTATGAAGAGAATAAATTCTGTTGCAAACTACTTTATTATCCAACTAGTAGAGAATTACGTAAAGATGCAATTCATTAACTCAGTAAGGTTGGAATCCTTTTGAATATGCTCTTGTATGAGGGTCAAATGCAAGAGTTAAGTACTGGGTAATTAACCTAAGGGAAGTAACCCTGACAGAGATTAGGGATCAGTTGAGTGTGCCCCCAATTATAAACATCTTCTGATAAAATTGGGGTCAGTACTGAGGCAAGAAATCTTTCCTATTTAGAAGAGCATCCCAGACCTTAGAAAACATAATGTAGATAGTGCACCCTCCGTAATTATTTCTAGGAGAGAGGGCTGTATATTTTAGAATATTAATGACAGCAGGTCTTATAAATTTGGTTAAATTCTTCCTTGTTTCAGAAAAGTAAGTAAACAAACAAACAAATAACATGACAAAAAGATTGGGTAGAGAAGTCTAGTATACTTATTATCAATCAAATTGAAAATTATAACTATTAGACTTTAGGAGTTAGAAGCTTTACACAAAATAGAGAAGCAAAATACAAAATTCTATGTATGATAAATAAAACTAAAGCTATTTGACAGTTTCTCTTGATCTCACTGAGTAATTCACTTATTCTTCTGTAGAATAAACTTTTATTGATTGCTTAGGATCTGGGGGCACTGTGCTAGGGCACAGAGGAAGAAGGTTAGAAGAATGACAAAATTTCTGTACTCAGGATCATTTACACCACAATGGAAGACATGTATAAGCAAATAATTGCAATGAAATAATACATCTAGGCTCAGAATAGAGTTAAGACCTTTTTCTGGGGATTTGGGGGAAATATTAAAGGAAACTGTGCCATTTGAATAGAACCTGTCTTCAGGGATTTTAGAAAAGAACATTATATACAAACGGAGAAATTTATGTTAAAACTCACAAGGAAAAACATAGTATTGTGGCATGTATTGGGGAACATACTTTAATTTGATCTTTTGAAAAATTTTTACTCAACACTTAACTATGTGTCAGGCACTATTAGAAGTCCCAAGGACAAAGCAGAGACTATTACAGATGTGAGGCATTCAACATTAGTCAGCCATCTCAGTGGGACATAATGACACAATGGAAGTGGGATGGGAGGGAAAAGACAAATGAAGGATGAGCTCAGTCACAATAGCAAGAGTAGTTTTCTGGGAAGAAGTAAAAATGGATCACAGTTCTATTTAGCTTTGTTACTAACCTCTACATTTGGTATATCAAAAAGTCAAATTACTCCTTCTATAATTAACACATTCCTACTAAAATTTAAAAATTATAAATAGCACCATACTCTCATTTTTATTTTTTCTAAATATTCAAAATAAACCAAATAATATTCATTCCTTCTTGTCCATTAGCCTCTCCTGCTCCATTCATTAACTGGCTATCTTTGCTTTGGAACTGCCAAGTCCCTGACCAAGAATGTCAATCTTACCTCTTTCAATGTTCTTATTAAGATTGAATCAGTAATCAAAAATCTCCCAAGGAAGAAAAGCCCAGGACCAGATGGCTTCACTAGTGAACTTTACCAAACATTTAAAGAAGAATTAACACCAATACTTTTCAAACTCTTCAAAAAAAAAAAGAAGAAGAGGAGGAGGGAACACTCACAAACTCATTTTACGAGGCCAACATTATCCTGATACCAAAACCAGAAAAGGGCACTACTAGAAAAGAAAACTACAGGCCAATATCCCTGATAGAGATGCAAAAATTCTCAATATAATACTAGCAAACCCAATTCAGCAGCACATTAAAGGATCATTCACCATGATCAAGTGGGATTTATCCATGGGAAGCAAGGACTGTTCAACATATGCAAATCAATGTGATACTTCATATTAATAGAATAAAAGAATCATATGAGCATCTCAATAGAGCTGAAAAAGCATTTGGTAAAATTTAACATCCATTCATGATAAAAACTCTTAATAATTTACGCACAGAAGGAAAATATCTCAACATAATAATGGCCATATATGATAAGCCCTCAGCTAACATCATAATGATGAAAAGTTGAAAGCTTTTCCTTTAAGATCAGGAACAAGACAGGGTGCCCACTCTCACCACTCTTACTTATTTTATAATATATGTAAATAAAACCATCATGCTGTATGCCTTAAACTTATATAGTGACGTATGTCAATTATTTCTCAATAAAACTGGAAAAAAATCTGAGGTTAAATTTCTTAGTTTCCTTATAGCATAGCTCTAACAAATTATGATGCTATAAACATTAAAAACCCAGTGCTTAAGTATGATATCAGACAGTACCACTGAAACTGTAGTAATCTGTGATTTTTGTTTTTTACTAATCTACAATGAAGTAAGCACAGAAATTGAGACTAAATCTTAGGAAATTTTATAGCAATTTGACAGAGTAATTTTATACTTGTTGAATCTAATAATAATTTAAGAATAGATTTGCAGTTTTTATGTTTCTTTTCAATTATTTTTATAAATTCAGTATTACTCTATTAAAAATTATCCACCTGTGAAAATTTGGTAATGATATTTAAAAAGTGAACAAGCAAATAAATAAAAATGACTGGTCCTCTACTTAGAACACTTAAAAAAGCACCAGTATAGGACACTTTATTGACACTCAGAATATGGCAATTCTTCCAGAATGCCTATTAAATTCTGATTTTCTTCTGGAATTACAAGTTGCAATAAATTATGGGTAAATACACACTTCATATATCTATCTTCTCTCTCTTAATTTATGTTGAGCTTTAGCATGTCCTCTGTGAACATTCATTTCTCTAAAATTACCTATAAACATACAAATATAATTAAAGCATGATATTGAAATTATTATTGCTTTAGAAAAATTTATTTTGAGGACCTGGAGCCATATTTTATAGTACTAGTATTAATAATTACCAATAAATGTCAGAATGTACATTTGATTTTGTCTTTCTGTTGTGCATATTTATACTGTCACAAAAAAAAACAAAACAAAAAACCCCCAGAAATTGGGGCATGAGTGTCATGGATGCTATTTTGAAGGCACAGACTCCATCCTAAAGGCCCTGCATTCTTCATGTTTTCACGTGGGAACTAGGAAAACACCGTTAGCTTAGCTTTTAAAAGGCATGCTCATCAGAGTGAAGTTGTAAGGCTTATGTGGTTTCAGGTGTAAAGCACGTGGGAAAGCTTGCCAACAGGAAGACAATGCAGAGAGATGATGGTGAAGTGTGCATTCAGAACCCAAACAGCAACACTTGTTCAGTCCTGCTGCAGACTGCAGTGCCGATTTCAGGTGATACTCAAGAACACAAGAACAAATAATGAAAATAAAAGACTAAGATGTGAGAAAATCATTACTAAAGACAGTAATCACAAACATTTAACACTGATAAATATTTGATTTTGTTTTTGCTTTTTTAAATAAAGATATTTTGAACCTTTAGTGTGTCTAAGGATCACCTGGTCAAATCAATACTCAGATATTCTGATGCAGTGATTGTGGGGTGGGTCTGGAATTCTGCATGTTTAACAAGTGCCACAGATGGGACAGGGATGGGAAACACCATGAGTCAAGCATGTGGGAAGTAGAATGACCAAGGCCTCCAAGGTATTATAAGCAGGACTGAGGCTCACTGCTAGGCTATATTGTTCCTTGTTGGGCATAATCTCAAACACCAACATCAGACTAGGTTACTCTGAGGCCAGGAATAAGTGAGATATAAACAAGTTCACTGTGTCATCCACAGAATACTGAACAACCCCCTGTCTTGGCTAATATGAGTGACTGTTGCGTCTTTGTCTATTACAGCTTTATTCTACTCTGGTCTGCTATACCTACAGACAAGATGTTTGAGATACCCAATCACAAAATTACCTTGGCTTACTGACAGCACCCAATCTAGAGTGAGTCTCTACTATTTTAGACTTTGCCCCAAATTTCCTAGCCAAAACCCAAATCCTATAATAAGTCTCTTCTAACAACCTCTTACTGAGACACCACATATTTCCCATGGTGTGTATTCTCCCTCACTACAATGAATAATAAACTCAATTTGTTCCACTATAGTTACTTTCTTGGAGGTCTTTGGCTAAAGGGCATTAATGTTTGTGTCATAAGTACAAATGTGGTATGAAATATTATTATTACCAATAAATAGGACAAATATAAACAGGATTGCTGTACAACCTAAAAATGATTTAAAAAAATCTTCAGAAGTCTAAAGTTCACTTTTATTAATAGACATCTGGCTTCCTTATAACAGGGGCAGTGCCTTCAGTATCTGCCTAGTGTCTTCGACTAGGTGCCTAGTAGGTGATCAGGAAATATATGTGAAAGAAAAAAAAGAAATGAAAAGAATTTTTCACAGTTGATAAGTGTACTGGGAAATAACCCCCCTATGGTAGGCAGAATAACGTCCTACCCCAAAGAAGCCCATGTCCCAATTCCTAGAAGCTGTGGATATGTTACCTTACATGGCAAAAGGGACTTTACAGGTGAGATTAAGTTAAGGACCTTGAGATGAGATTATTTTGGATGACCCAGGTAGGCTTAATATAACCACAAGGGTCCTTATAAGAGGGTGGCAGGAGGGTCAGCGTCAGAGGAGGAGATGTTAGGACAGAAGCAGAGATTGGAGAGGGGGAGAGGGAGAAGGAAAAGGAGAAGGAGGGAGAGATTTGAAGATATTTGAAGATAGAGGAAGGGGCCATAAATCAAGGAATGCCATTGGCTTCTAGAGGCTGGAAAAGGCAAGAAAATGGATTCTTCCCTAGAGGCTCTGGAAGGAGCACAGTCTTGCTAACATCTTGATTTTAGGACTTCTTACCACCAGAACTGTGAGATAATAAATTTATGTTATGTTACGCTGGTACATTTGCAGTAACTTATTACAGCAGAAAGAAGAAATCAATATACTCCCAAATAGGAGAAAACACTTTTTAGATAGCATTCTACTGTATGTATTAAGACATATCTGCCCACCAGCCTTCTCATGGTGGGCCTTGGAGTCTTGGTTATAAAGGTGATGAGGTCAATCTGAGATTCTTATGTAAAAGTAATATGGGGCTTCCCTGGTGGCGCAGTGGTTGAGAGTCCACCTGCCGATGCAGGGGACACGGGTTCGTGCCCCCGTCCGGGAAGATCCCACATGCCGCGGAGCGGCTAGGCCCGTGAGCCATGGCCGCTGAGCCTGCACGTCCGGAGCCTGTGCTCCGCAACGGGAGAGGCCACAACAGTGAGAGGCCCACGTACCGCAAAAAAAAAAAAAAAAAAGTAATATGAAAAAACTCTCTTAGTCAGGACTTTATACTAATAATAACAAGCTTTAATAATAACAGGAGCTTAATATGATATTAAAAAATACATTCAAGAAATTAAATATCTATAATGACCTAAGTAATTAGCTGAATCATAAATTCAGATGTACAGTAAAGTGTAGATTATATACAGATATAAATATGGTGTGGCTCTGTTTAATTTTATGTGGGTACAAGTGATGATATATTTCTACCAAAAGTTTACATGATAGTGTTAAAATTAAACACAAAACGGAGACCAGACTTAAGAATTCCCTGAGCAGACAAAACCATTGAAGCCATGTAAGTAAAACTAAATCTAGCTTATTTCATGAACATAAGTGAAATTTAACTTAGATTACGTCTTGTAAATGCCTCTGATAATCATAAAAGAAACAAGTCATCTTCCTAAAAATGGTATGAGAAAATCACTTTTAACCAATCCACGGCCATCTGGAAACCCCTACAGTAATAACCAATCATTGAAAAGGTTAAAAACTTCCTCATTTCTACTTTATAAGCCATGCTGTAAATTAATGTCCCTGAGCTTCATATCAGTCTTTGAGTTCAGAAGCTCCCAGTTTGTGAACTGTTCTTACGTGCACAATAAACACTTACTTAAGTACTACTCATTGATTTGTTGGTTTAAATTTTGCTGTTTCTGGATTTTTGACACTTTCTGGCATCAGAAGTGGGACCCAAAGACCCTCAACAACTCTGAGCAAAAGGTGCTGGTACCCACAGGGCTCACTGAGCTCACTGCTTTATGCCAAACCCGGAGTCTGAGGGTAGTCTCTCTTGGATCTGAGCTCTGCTCTCTTTGCCTTTTGAGCTCTCTGACTTTATTGTGCATAGCTGTATTTTGTTTGTTGAAGTTTCTTGGTAAGTCATCCTTCTGTCTATAAAGGGAGAAACCTGTGATTCCCTGGGTTTTAGGGAGCAATAGGATTACCAGGCTCCCCATAGGTTATTTGGGGTTTAGGAAATCTAAAGGCAAAGATGGGTTCCACCTGGTCTAAAATTCTCTACTTCTCTCAAAAATTCCTGCTTCCTATATCTATACTCACTATGAACCAGGATCTTGTGCCTTTTTGGAAAATGGGTGAACTTTTGGATAATTTGCAATTATAGTGGCCACTGTGGGGAAATGTTAACTTAGGTAATTCCACATTATGGGGCACCCTTCAAAAGAGAGGATCTTAAACATTAAAGAGACAATGAAATGCATTCTTTGATTGGTATGCAGAAGCTCTACATAGACAAAATGACTCCAAAAAAAGTTTTTCTAAAAAATGCTTACAGCAGTCAAATACAATTCTTTAGCAAAAACTCTGGCCTTCTGAGCAGGTAACCTTAACTTAGTCTATCTGCAAGAAACATAATTTGGATCCATTTATTCTTTTTAATTTTGTATTATTATACCTGAGACATTGACGAAATTTGTAAGTGAAAGCTATAAGATCTCTGTATCAGTCTATCTATATGTTTATGTATATATACATATATATGTATGTATATTATATATATGTGACATTTTTAAGAGTTCTATTTAGAGACAAGATGGCAGAGAAGGACGTGAGCTCATCCCCTCACAAAAACACCAAAACCACAACAAGCTGCTGAGCAACCATTGACCAAAAAACCTGCTAGAACCTACCAAAAAAGATATCCTGAATTCAAAGACAAAGAAGAAGCCCAAAAAAGACTGTAGGAAGGGTGCAATTGCAAAAAATCTAATCCCATACACACTGGGTAGGTGACACACAAACTGGAAAATAATTATACCATAGATGATCTCCCACAGGAGTCAAAGTTCTGAGACTCACGTCAGGCTCCCCAGCCTGGAGGTCCAGCAATGGGAGGAGGAGCCCCCAGAGAATCTGGCTTTGAAGGCAGCAGGGCTTGATTGCAGGAATCCAACAGGACAGGGGGAAAAGTGAAACTCCATTCTTGGAGGGCACACACAAGTTCTCATGTGCACCAGAATCCAGGGAAAAAAGTCTGGGCCTAACCTACCTGCTAGTATTAGAGGGTCTCCTGCAGGATAAAAAGCAGCTGTGGCTCACTGTGGGGACAAAGACACTGGTGGTAGAAGTTCTGGGGAGCACGCATTGGTGTGAGCTCTCCTGGAGGCCGCCATTTTCTCACCAAAACCTGGCCCCACCCAACAGCCTGTGGGCTCCAGTGCTGAGATGCCTCAGGCCAAACATCCAACAGAGTGGGGACACAGTACCACCCATCAGCAGAAAGACTGCTTAAAGTCTTCCTGAGCACACAGCTGCCTGATAAAAACAACACTTGACACAGCCCTGCTCACCACAGGGACAAGATCCAGCTCTACCCACCAGTGGGGAGGACCTAGTACCTCCCACCAAGAAGCCTACACAAGCCTCTCAGACAGCCTCATCCACCAGGGGGCAGACAGCAGAAGCAAGAAGAACTACAACCCTGCAGCCTATGGAACAGAAACCATAATCACAGAAAGTCAGACAAAATGAGAAGGCAGAGGAATATGTCCCAGATGAAGGAACCAGATAAAACCCCAGAAGAACAACTAAGTGAAGTGGAGATAGGCAACCTACCTGAAAAAGAATTCAAAGTAATGACAGTAAAGATGATCCAAGACCTTGGAAAAAGAACGGAGGCACAGATGGAGAAGATACAAGAAATGTTTGACAAGGACCTAGAAAAACTAAAGAACACATGAAGAGACATGAAAAATACAATAACTGAAATGAAAAACACACTAGAAAGAATCAATAGCAGAATAATTGAGGCAGAAGAACAGATAAGTGAGCTGGAAGACAGAATGGTGGAAATCACAGACACGGAACAGAATAAAGAAAAAGCAATGAAAAGAAATAAGGACAGCCTAGGAGACCTCTGGGACAGCATTAAACACACAAACATTTGCATTATAGGGGTCCCAGAAGGAGAAGAGAGAGAGAAAGGACCTGAGAAAATATCAAAAGAGATAATGGCTGAAAATTTCTCTAACATGGGAATGGGAACAGTCACCAAAGTCCAGGAAACGCAGTGAGTCCCAGGCAGGATAAACCCAAGGAGGAACACACAGATACACATAGCAACCAAACTGACAAAAATTAAAGATAAAGAAAAAAAATACTGAAAGCAACAAGAGAAAAGCAACAAATAACACACAAGGATATTACAAAAGGTTATCAGCTGATTTCCCAGCAGAAATTCTGCAGACCAGAAGGAAGTGGCACGATACATTTGAAGTGATGAAAGGGAAGAACCTACAACCAAGAATACTCTTCCCAGGAAGCCTCTTATTCAGATTCGAAGGAGGAATCAAAACTTAAGAGAATTCAGCACTACCAGACCAACTTTGCAACAAATCCTGCAGGAGCTTCTCTAGGAGGAAAAGAAAAGGCCACAACTAGAAACAAGAAAATTACGAATGGGGAAGCTTACCTGTAAATGAAAACATACAGTAAATGTAGGAAATCATCCACACACAAATATCACAACCAGGAATTCTGAGGAAAGTACAAATGGAAAATATTGGAAATGCATTTGAAATTAAAAGACCAGCAACTTAAAACAATCTTGTTTATATACAGACTGCTATATCAAAATCTCATGGTAACCAAAACCCCAAAATCTACAACAGACAACACACACAAAAGAAAAAGGAATCCAAACACAGCACTAAAGTTAGTCATCAAAACACATGAGAAAACCAAAGAGTAAGGGAAGAAAAAAGACCTACAAAAACAAATCCAAAACAATTAACAAAATGGCAATAAGAACATACATATCAATATGTATTGTAAGGAATCAATAGCAGATAATTACGTTAAATGTAAATGGATTAAATGTTCCAAACAAAAGACATGGACTGGCTGAATGTATACAAAAACAAGACCCATGTATATGATGTCTATAAGAGACCTACTTCAGATCTAGTGACACATACAGACTGAAACTGAGGGTATGGAAAAAGGTATTCCATGCAAATGGAAACCAAAAGAAAGCTGGAGTAGCAATACTCATATCAGACAAAATAAACTTTAAAGACTGCTACAAGAGACAAAGAAGGACACTACATAATGATTAAGGGATCAATCCGAGAAGAAGATATAACAGTTGTACATATATATGCACCCAACATGGGAGCACCTCAATATATAAGGCAAAGACTAACAGTCTTAAAAGGAGAAATCGACAATAACATGGGGGACCTTAACACCCAACTTTCATCAATGGACAGATCATCCAGACACAAAATCAATGGGGAAACACAGATCTTAAATGACACATTAGACCAGATGGACTTGATATTTATAGAGTACTCCATCCAAGACAAGCAAAATACACATTCTTCTCAAGTACACATGGAACATTCTCTAGGACTGATTACATAGTAGGCCACAAAGCGAGCCTCAGTAAATTTAAGAAAACAGAAATCATATCATGGATCTTTTCCGAACACAACACTATGAGATTAGAAATCAGCTACAAGAAAAAAAGACTGTAAAAAAACAGAAACACATGGAGGCTAAATGGTATGGTACTAAACAACCAATGGATCACTGAAGAAATCAAAGCGGAAATCAAAAAATACCTAGAGACAAATGAAAACAAAAGGAAGACGATCCAACACCTTTGAGACGCAGCAAAAGCAGTTCAAAGAGTGAAGTTCACAGCAATACAATCTCACCTTAGGAAACAAGAAAAATGTCAAACAGGCAATCTAACCTTACACCTAAAGCAACTAGAGAAAGAACAAACAAATCCCAAAGTTAGTAGAAGGAAAGAAATCATAGAGATCAGGGCAGAAATAAATGAGATAGAGATAAAGAGAATAATGAAAAGATCAATGAAACTAAAAGTGGTTCTTTGAGACGATAAACAAAATTGATATACCTTTAGCCAGACTCATCAAGAAAAAGAGGGAGAGGGCTCAAATCAATAAAATTCAAAATGAAAAAGGAGAAAGTTATAATGGACACCATAGAAATACAAAGGATCATAAGAGACTACTACAAGCAACTATATGCCGATAAAATGGACAACCTAGAAGAAACAGGCATATTCTTAGAAAGGTACAATCTCCTAGGACTGAACCAGGAAGAAAAATAGAAACTATGACCAGACCAGTTGACAGTAATGAAATTGAATCAGTAATTTTAAAACAACCAGCAAACAAAAGTCCAGGACCAGATGGCTTCACAGGCGAACTGTATCAAACATTTAGAGAAGAGTTAACACTTATCCTTCTGAAATTATTCCAAAAAATTGCAGACGAAGGAATACACCTCAACTTATTCTATGAGGCCACCATCACCCTGATATGAAAACCAGATGAAGATACCACAAAAAAAAAAAATTACAGGCCAATATCCCTGGTGAACATAAATGTAAAAATCCTCAACAAAACACTAGCAAATAGAATCCAACAACACATTAAAAGGATCGTATACCATGACCAAGTGAGATTTATCGCAGGGGTGCAAGGATTTTTCAATATCCAGAAATCAGTCAGTATGATACATCACATCAACAAGTTGAGGAATAAAAATCATATGATTGTCTCAAGAGATGCAGAAAAAGCTTTTGACAAAATTCAACATCCATTTATGAAAAAAACTCTCCAGAAAGTGGGCATAAAGGGAACATATTTTAACAAAATAAAAGCCATATATGACAAGACTACAGCTAGCATCATACTCAATGGTGAAAAGCTGAAAGCATTTCCTCTAAGATCAGGAACAAGACAAGGAGCGCCCCTCTCACCACTCTTATTCAACATAGTTTTGAAAGTCCTAGCCATGGCAATCAAAGAAGAAAAAGAAATAAAGGGAATCCAAATTAGAAAAGAAGTAAAACTGTCACTGTTTGCAGATGACATCATACTAAACAGAGAAAATCCTAAGGATGCTACCAGAAAACTACTAAAGCTCATAAATGAATTTGCTAAAGTTCTAGGAAATATAATAAATACACAGAAATCTATTGCATTTCTATACACTAACAACAAAAGATCAGAAAGAGAAATTAAAGAAACAACCCCATTTACCACTGCATCAAAAGGAATAAAATAGGGCTTCCCCGGTGGCGCAGTGGTTAAGAGTCCGCCTGTCAGTGCACGGGACATGGGTTTGAGCCCTGTTCTGGGGAGATCCCACATGCCGCGGAGCAACAAAGCCCGTGTGCCACAACTACTGAGCCTGCACTCTACAGCCCTCGAGCCACAACTACTGAGCCTGCCTGCCACAACTTCTGAAGCCCACACGCCTTGAGCCCATGCTCCACAAGAAAAGCCACCAAATAAGAAGCCTGCGCACTGCAATGAAGAGTAGCCCCCACTTGCCGCAACTAGAGAAAGCCCATGTGCAGCAACGAAGACCCAATGCAGCCAAAAATAAATAAATTAAAAAAAATTAAATACCTAGGAATAGACATACCTAAGGAGACAAAAGTCCTGTACTTGAAAACTATAAGACCCTGATGGAAGAAATCAAAGGTGACACAAACAGATGTAACGATACACCACGTTCTTATATTAGAAGAATCAATATTGCCAAAATGACTATGCTACCCAAGGCAGTCTACAGATTCAATGCAATTGCTGTCAAATTACCGATGGCATTTTTCACAGAACTAGAATTTAAAAATCTTAAAAATTTTTTTTAAAGAAGATGTTATTGGTAGGAGTTTATTAATTAATTAATTTATTTTTTGCTGTGTTGGGTCTTCGTTTCTGTGCGAGGGCTTTCTCTAGTTGTGGCAAGCGGGGGCCACTCTTCATCGTGGTGTGCAGGCCTCTCACTACCGCGGCCTCTCCTGTTGTGGAGCACAGGCTACAGACATGCAGGCTCAGTAGTTGTGGCTCACGGGCCTAGTTGCTCTGTGGCATGTGGGATCCTCCAAGACCAGGGCTCGAACCCATGTCCCCCGCATTAGCAGGGAGATTCTCAACCACTGCGCCACCAGAGAAGCCCCTTAAAATTCCTATGGAGACATCAAAGACCCCAAATAGCCAAAGCAATCTTGAGAAAAAGAAATGAGCTGGAGGAATCAAGCTCCCTCACTTCAGACTATACTACAAAGTAATCAAGACACAAAAAGAGAAATATAGATCAAGGGAACAGGATAGAAAACCAGGAAATAAACCCACGCACCTATGGTCAATCAACCTACAATAAAGGAGGCAAGACAACACACTGGAGAAAAGACAGTCTCTTCAATAAGTGGTGTGGGGAAAACTGGACAGCTACAGGTAAAAAAAAAATGAAATTAGAACATTCTTTAACACCATATACCAAAATAAACTCAAAATCGATTAAACACCTAAATCAAAGACCAGATACTATAAAATTCCTAGAGGAAACATAGGCAGAGGGGAGACCTTCAAGATGGCAGAGGAGTAAGATGTGGAGATCACCTTCCTCCCCACAAATACATCAACAATACATCTACATATGGAACAACTCCTACAGAACACCTACTGAATGCTGGCAGAAGACATCAGACTTCCCAAAAAACAAGAAAATCCCCACATACCTGGGTAGGACAAAAGAAAAAAGAAAAAACAGAGACAAAAGAATAGGGACGGGACCTGCACCTTTGGGAGGGAGCTGTGAAGGAGGAAAAATTCCATGCACTAGGAAACCACTTCACTGGTGGAGATGGGGGATGGGCAGGGTGAGGGGGAAGCTTCAGAGCCAAGGAGGAGAGTGCAGCAACAGGGGTGCAGAGTACAAAGCAGAGATTCCTAACCCACAGGATAGGTGCTGACCAGCACTCACCAGCCTGAGAGGCTTGTCTGCTCACCTGCCGGGGTGGGTGGAGGCTGGGAGCTGAGGCTCAGGCTTCGGTCGGAGAGCAGGGAGAGGACTGGGGTTGGTGGCATCAACACAGCCAGCAGGGGGTTAGTGTGCCACGGCTAGCCGGGAGGGAGTCTGGGAAAAACTCTGGACCTGCCTAAGAGGCAAGAAACCATTGTTTCAGGGTGCGTGAAGAGAGGATTCCTTCTCTGTCTGCCCACAGAAGGCAGAGCACCACCTAAATGAGCTCCAGAGATGGGCACGAGCCATGGCTATCAGCTCAGACACCAGAGTCGGGCATGAAATGCTAACGCTACTGCTGCAGCCCCCAAGAATCCTGTGTGCAAGCACAGGTCACTATCTACACGCTGCCTCCCCCAGGAGCCTACGCAGCCCACCACTGCCAGGGTTCCGTTATTCAGGGAAACTTCCCCAGGAGAACACATGGCACGTCTCAGGCTGCTGCAGTGTCATGCTGGCCTCTGCCACAGCAGGCTTGCCCCACATTCCAATTATAACTACCATACCCCTCCCTCCCCCTGGCCTGAGTGAGCCAGAGCCCCCTAATCAGCCGCTGCTTTAACCCCCTCCTGTCTGGGTGAGAACAGAAGCCTGAGGGCAACCTACACACAGAGGTGGGGTCAAAACCAAAGCTGAACCCCAGGAGCTATGTGAACAAAGAAAAGAAAGAGAAATTTCTCCATGCAGCCTCAGGAGCAGCAGATTAATCCCCACAATCAACTTGAGGTACCCTGCATCTGTGGAATACCTGAGCAGAAAACGAATCAACCAAAAATTGAGGCAGTGGACTTTGGGAGCAACTGTAGACTTGGGGTTTGCTTTCTGCATCTGATTTGTTTCTGATTTTTATGTCTATCTTAGTACAGTTTTTAGCGCTTGTTATCATTCGTGGATTTGATATTGGTTTAGTTGCTCTCTTCTTGTTTTTCTGTTATTTTATAAATATTTTATTTTAATTGTTTTATTTTATTTTATATTTTTAATTTTTTTTCTTTCTTTTTCTCTACCTTTTCTTCTGAGGCGAGTGGCTGACAGGGTCTTGGTGCTCCAGCTTGGTGTCAGGCCTGAGACTCTGAGATGGGAGAGCTGAATTCAGTACACTGGACCACCAGAGACCTCCAGGCCCCACGTAATATCAATCAGCAAGATCTCTCCCAGAGATCTCCGCCTCAACACTAAGACCAAGCTCCACCCAATGGCCAGCAACCTCCAGTGCTGGACGCCCCATACCAAACAACTACCAAGATAGGAACACAATCCCACCCATTAGCAGAGAGGTGGCCTAAAGTCATACTAAGTTCACAGACACCCCAAAACACACCACTGGACAAGGCCCTGCCCAACAGAAGGACAAGACCATCCTCATCCACCAGAACACAGGCACCAATTCCCTCCACCAGGAACCCTACACAAGCCACTGAACCAACCTTACCCACTGGGGGCAGACACCAAAAACAATGGGAACTACAAACCTGCAGCCTGTGAAAAGGAAACCCCAAACACAGTAAGTAAAGCAAAATGAGAAGACAGAGAAACACACAACAGATGAAGGAGCAAGGTAAAAACCCACCAGACCAAACAAATGAAGAGGAAATAGGCAGCCTACCTGAAAAGAATTCAGAGTAATGACAATAAAGATGATCTAAAATCTTGGAAATACAATGGAGAAAAGAAACGTTTAACAAGGACCTAGAAGAACTAAAGAGCAAACAAACAATGATGAACAACACAATAAATGAAATTAAAAATTCTCTAGAAGGAATCAATAGCAGAATAACTGAGGCAGAAGAACGAATAAGTGACCTGGAATATAAAACAGTGGAGATAACTACTGCAGAGCAGAAAAAAAGAAGAAAGAATGAAAAGAATTGAGAACAGTCTCAGAGACCTCTGGGACAACATTAAACACACCAACATCTGAATAACAGGGGTCCCAGAAGAAGAAGAGAAAAAGAAAGGAACTGAGAAAATATCTGAAGAGATTATAGTTGAAAACTTCCCTAACATGGGAAAGGAAATAGTCAATCAAGTCCAGGAAGCTCAGAGAGTCCCATACAGGATAAATCCAAGGAGAAACATGTCAAGACACATATTAATCAAACTATCAAAATTTAAATAAAAAGAAAAAATATTAAAAGCAGTAAGGGAAAAGCAACAAATAACATACAAGAAAATCCCCATAAGGTTAACAGCTGATCTTTCAGCAGAAACTCTGCAAGCCGGAGGGAGTGGCAGGACATACTTAAAGTGACGAAAGGGAAAAACCTACAACCAAGATTACTCTACCCAGCAGGATCTCATGCAGATTCGATGGTGAAATTAAAACCTTTACAGACAAGCAAACCTTAAGAGAATTCAGCACTACCAAACCAGTTTTACAGCAAATGCTAAAGGAACTTCTCTAGGCAGGAAACACAAGAAAAGGAAAAGATGTACAAAAGCAAACCCAAAACAATTAAGAAAATAGTACTAGGAACATACATATCAATAATTACCTTAAATGTAAATGGATTAAATGCTCCAAACAAAAGACACAGACTGGCTGAATGGATACAAAAACAAGACCCATATATATGCTGTCTACAGGAGACCCACTGCAGACCTACAGACACACAGAGACTGAAAGTGAGGGGATGGAAAAAGATATTCCATGCAAATGGAAATAAAAAGAAAGCTGGAGTAGCGATTCTCTTATCAGACAAACTAGACTTTAAAATAAAGACTATTACAAGAGACAAAGAAGGACACTACATAATGATCAAGGGATCAATCCAAGAAGAAGATATAACGAATTGTAAATATTTATGTACCCAACATAGGAGCACCTCAATACATAAGGCAAATACTAACAGCCATAAAAGGGAAAATTGACAGTAACAGCATCATAGTAGGGGACTTTAACACCCCACTTTCACCAATGGACAGATCATCCAAAATGAAAATAAATAAGGAAACACAAGCTTTAAATGACACATTAAACAAGATGGACTTGATATTTATAGGACATTCCATCCAAAAACAACAGAATACACTTACTTCTCAAGTGCTTATGGAACATTCTCCAAAATAGATCGTATCTTGGGTCACAATACAACCTTAGTAAATTTTTAAAAATTGAAATCATATCAGGTATCTTTTCTGACCACAACGCTATGAGACTAGATATCAATTACAGGAAAAAAAACTGTAAAAAATACAAACACCTGGAGGCTAAACAATATGCTACTAAGTAAGCAAGCGATCACTGAAGAAATCAAAGAAGAAATCAAAAAATACCTAGAAACATATGACAATGAAAACACGATGACCCAAAACCTATGGGAAGCAGCAAAAGCAGTTCTAAGAGGGAAGTTTATAGCAATACAAACCTACCTCAAGAAACAAGAAACATCTCAAATAAACAACCTAACCTTACACCTAAAGCAATTAGAGAAAGAAGAACAAAAAACCCCCAAAGTTAGCAGAAGGAAAGAAATCATAAAGATCAGATCTGAAATAAATGAAAAAGAAATGCAGCAAACAACAGCAGAGATCAATAAAACTAAAAGCTGGTTCTTTGAGAAGATAAACAAAACTGATAAACCACTAGCCAGACTCATCAAGAAAAAACGGGAGAAGACTCAAATCAGCAGAATTAGAAATGAAAAAGGAGAAGTAACAACTGACACTGCAGAAATACAAAGGATCATGAGAGATTACTACATCAACTATATGCCAATAAAATGGAAACCTGGAAGAAATGGACAAATTCTTAGAAAAGCACAACCTTCCAAGACGGAACCAGGAAGAAACAGAAAATATAAACAGACCAATCACAAGCACTGAAGTTGAAACTGTGATTAAAAATCTTCCAACAAACAAAAGGCCAGGACCAGATGGCTTCACAGGCGAATTCTATCAAACATTCAGAGAAGAACTGACACCTATCCTTCTCAAACCCTTCCAAAATATAGCAGAGGGTAGAACACTCACAAACTCATTCTATGAGGCCACCATCACCCTGATATCAAAAGCAGACAAAGATGTCACAAAAAAAGAAAACTACAGACCAGTATCACTGATGAACACAGATGAAAAAGTCCTCAACAAAATACTAGCAAACAGAATCCAGCAGCACATTAAAAGGATCATGCACCATGATCAAGTGGGGAATTCCCAGGAATGCAAGGTTTCTTCAATATACGCAAATCAATCAATGTGATATACCATATTAACAAACTGAAGGAGAAAAACCACATGATAATCTCAATAGATGCAGAAAAAGCTTTTGACAAAATTCAACACCCATTTATGATTAAAACTCTCCAGAAAGTAGATATAGAGGGAACTTACCTCAACATAATAAAGGCCATATATGACAAACCCACAGCCAACACCGTTCTCAATGGTGAAAAACTGAAACCATTTCCAGTAAGATCAGGAACAAGACAAGGTTGCCCACTATCCCCACTAGTATTCAATATAGTTTTGGAACTTTTCGTGACAGCAATCAGAGAAGAAAAAGAAATAAAAGGAGTCCAAATCGGAAAAGAGGAAATAATGCTGTCACTGTTTGCAGACGACATGATGCTACACATAGAGAATCCTAAAGATGCTACCAGAAAACTACAATAGCTAATCAATGAATTTGGTAAAGTAGAAGGATACAAAGTTAATGCACAGAAATCTCTTGCATTCTTATACACTAATGATTAAAAATATGAAAGAGAAATTAAGGAAACACTGCCATTTACCACTGCAACAAAAAGAATAAAATACCTAGGAATAAACCTACCTAAGGAACAAAAAACCTGTATGCAGCAAACTATAAGACACTGATGAAAGAAACGAAAGATGATACAAACAGATGGAGAAATATACCATGATCTTGGATTGGAAGAGTCAACATTGTGAAAATGACTCTACTACCCAAAGCAATCTACAGATTCAATACAATCCCTATGAAACTATCAATGTTATTTTTCACAGAATTAGAACAAAAATTTTCTCAATTTGTATGGAAACAGAAAAGACCCTGAATAGCCAAAGCAATCTTGAGAAAGAAAAACGGAGCTGGAGGAATCAGGCTCCCTGACTTCAGACTATACTAGAAAGCTACAGTAATCAAGACAGTATGGTACTGGCACAACACAGAAACATAGGTCAATGGAACAGGATAAAAAGGCCAGAGATAAACCCATGTACATATGGTCACCTTATCTTTAATAAAGCAGGCAAGAACATACAATGGAGAAAATATAGCCTCTTTAATAAGTGGTGCTGGAAAACTGTACAGCTACATGTAGAAGAATGAAATTAGAACACTTTCTAACACCATACACAAAAATAAGCTCAAAATGCATTAAAGACCTAAATGTAAGGCCAGACACTATAAAACTCTTCGAGGAAAACATAGGCAGAACACTCTTTGATATAAATCACAGCAAGAATCTTTTTTGACCCACCTCCTAGAGAAATGGAAATAAAAACAAAAGTAAAAAAAAGGGACCTAATGAAACTTAAAAGCTTTTGCAAAGCAAAGGAAACCATAAGCAAGATGAAAAGACAACCCTCAGAATGTGAGAAAATATTTGCAAATGAAGCAACTGACAAGGATTAATCTCCAAAATATACACGCAGCTCATGCAGCTCAATATCAAAAAAACAAACAACCCAATCCAAAATGGGCAGAATATGTAAATAGACATTCCTTCAAAGAACATATATAGACTGCCAACAAACACATGAAAGGATGGTCAACATCACTAATCATTAGAGAAATGCAAATCAAAACTACAGTGAGGTATCACCTCACACTGGTCAGAATTGCCATCATCAAAAAATCTATGAACAATAAATGCTGGAGAGGGTGTGGAGAACAGGGAACCCTCTTGCACTGTTGGTGGGAACGTAAAATGATACAGCCACTATGGAGAACAGTATGGAGGTTCCTTAAAAAACTAAAAATAGAACTACCATATGACCCAGCAATCCCAATACTGGGCATATATCCAGAGAAACCCATGGTTTGAAAGTATACATGCATTCCAATACTCATTGCTCTGCTGTTTACAACAGCCAGGACATGGAAGCAACTTAAGTGTCCATCCACACATGAACGGATAAAGAAGATGTGGCACATATATATAATAGAATATTATTCAGCCATTAAAAGGAATGAAATAATGCCATTTGCAGCAACATGGATGGACATGGAGATTATCATACTAAGTGAAGTCAGACAGAGAAGACAAATATCATATGATATCGCTTTTACGCGGAATCTTAAATAAAATGATACAAGTGAACTTATTTACACAACAGAAACAGACTCATAGACTTAGAGAATGAACTTATGGTTACGGGGGTGAAGGGTGGGGAGGCCGGATACATTGGGAGGTTGGGATTGACATACACACACTGCTTTATTTAAAACAGATAACAAGGACCTACTGTATAGCAACGGGGAACTCTGCTTAATATTCTGTAATAACCTAAATGGGAAAAGAACTTGAAAAAAACATACACATGTATATGTCTAACTGAATCACTTTGCTGTACATCTGAAACTAACACAACATTGTTAATCAACTATATCCAATATAAAAATTTTTTTAAATGAAGGGCAAATTATACATTAAAGTCACATCAATCTAGCAGAAGAAGGAAAAAAATATTAAATTGAGGAAGTAGAAAGAAAAAATGTGTTTAATTTCTTTATAGTACCTCTTTCATGTTTCACTGAATGAGTTGCTTAATAGTACTAAAGTACCAAATAGAATGATCAAAAGTCAGGGCAATTATGAGTTAAGGATTGCAGATGCCACAACCTATGTCTGCCACAGAGTTGGCTTTTCAGTCCATGGACACATGTTACCTCACTAAGAGTTTAAGACAAGAAAAAAAAAGTGTCCTACTTAATTGGGATAATCACATGATTGGGGTCATCTTTGTTTTTTTTTGTTTTTTTTTTTGCGGTAGGCGGGCCTCTCACTGCTGTGGCCTCTCCCGTTGTGGAGCACAGGCTCCGGACGCACAGGCTCAGCGGCCATGGCTCACGGGCCCAGCCGCTCCGCGGCATGTGGGATCTTCCCGGACCGGGGCACGAACCCGCGTCCCCTGCATCGGCAGGCGGACTCTCAACCACTGCGCCACCAGGGAAGCTCCAATTGGGATCATCTTTGATAAATAAAAGTAGTTTAAGTTTGTTGGGTTAATAAAAACAGCCATGTTTTCAGAACTGTCAATATTAAATGTAATGCAAACATACAACTTTTTCTACCTGGGTTTATCAGTCAAATAAGCTCATGCTATCTCCATGTTACAGAATTTGTCAACAAGAAAAATAACTTAAGATGATGGTTAGCTATTTGATGTCTAAACTAAGCATAACTGTTAAAAATGAGTAATTTAAATAAACGTAAATAGAAGTTTATACCAAATTAAACTACATAATGGGTATTCATGGCAAATTTAAATCCTTTCCAAATAATATACCGAGACATTGATTGCTAAACATAAGTTTAAATTTATCTATTTTTGGCTTTTTAATTTTTACAGAGACAAAATATACTAGAGTCTATTAATAAATGTCTTTTGCCACACTGAAAAACTGTGCTATGAAAAACAAGTCTCTAAAAATTTTAAAGTTTATAATTATGTATTTATAAATTTGTTAACCTATTACTGATGTTAATATATGATAGACAGTTCATAACTGCCTGCTTCCTAATTTTCCCTGGAAAGTAAAGGTTACTGATAGTTAAATTTTATAATCAATATATAAAAATGATAAGGCTAAAGGAAAATAACTTTGTATATACAAAATATGAGAATAAAATGAGATGTAGTTTTATATGAAGAGTATGCAAGAAATACAGGATGTGTTTTGTTAAGGAAAAAGACAGTAAAGTTGTCTAAATAAAATGACGGGTTGTTCCAGAATAAGAAAGGAAAAAGAATAAGACAAAACCTCAATGTATGTAGAAAGTTGCAGGTTTGAGGAAAAGAAATTTTATGTTATTATGACATAGCTGGCTAAATTGAATAAATTTATAAGGGTTTTTTAAATGAACTCAATAATGTACTAATACAAAAGCAGAGTTTAATTTCCTCTTTGTTAAAATCACAAAATTTCTTAGATTATCAGTCTGGTCTTAATAAAAGATTATAAAAGGTTTTTCTTTACCTTTGCTGTAAATTGCCTGGAAAACAAAGATTCTGTGTCTTAGAAAATAATTCCTGTGATCCATGTCATCTTCATCAGATATTTGATTATTTACGAAAACAGTCTTCTCAATATTGAAAGAGCAAAGGTTTTTTAAATACAACTATGTAACTTTCTGTATTTACCTTTGGAATTCTTTAGTTGTCACTATGGTTGACTGGATAACTAAGTACTGCTTCCCAGTGACCTGTGATCCTGCTTGATCAAGTGTTTTAAAACTTGTGACATTTCGAGCAAAATTCCCCAAATCAAATTCTGAATGAAGTCTTTCTGACCTTGAACTAACTAACTTTGGGATTTTCCAGAGGGTCCCTGGGAGATCTCAAAAGAGATGCTCTTTTTCCTTATAAAAAGAGAAATGTTATTTATTTAGGCTTATTTGTTATGTTAATGTGGAGGGGAAACACTGCCAAATAAAAAGTAACATTTAATATTCTTAGAGCAAGTTTATATGTGATATATATCATTAAAATAAGTAATTCAGAAACTATATGAAATTCCTAAAAATCTTATATGTCCTGGAATAATGTTACCAGTAATTTGATTCATTCAGTTGCTTAAATCTTGGCTCCTGTGAATATCTGCTCTGGGGAATTTTTCAATCCTTGGCTATTATTTTCCTTATAGTCATCGTATGAACCATTCTGGTGTGTTGTATCCTCTCAAAGGTTTTAAATGCCTTTTGGCAGCCACTCACACATCAAATGACAGCCATCAAGATTAGACAACTTGAGGAACTCAATGATTTGACCGTCCATGTCCCTGGTGAGGATGCAACTGTCGGTAACAGCAATCACATGGCCCTCCATCCTGACTACTCAACTAGTGGAAGCACTGAATATGTGATTTTTCAGCATAGCTACATCAACAGTGGTAACTGAGAGTAACACAATACTAGTTGGTTACACTCTCAGCTTGCTGAATGACCAAAAAGGGGGAATTGTTAAAAATTAAATACAAAACAGTGACTACCAATTTGTGTTTAGCAGGACATCCACCCTCTTAAAAGTTCACCCTCCAACAAGCCTTTTATTCCTCTCCAGTGGATATCACCTAACTGGTAAAATTAAAAATTAAGTCAGGGCCAAATGACACAGCTACTGCCACTCCAGACTTGCTAAGGTTATCTGTTTCCTCCTAAGGTTCTACTCGGTGGTCCATCTCCTTCCTCCCAGGGTTGTCTCCTCTCATAAAATTACAAAATCCTCAAGGTATTAAATATGATCATTGGAGTCACATTATATTCTTTTATATTCTTCCAGAAGTGTGAAGACTGTCCATTTTCCCCCCCTTTCTTCCAGAAAATGAAATTCTCATGGACAAAATCTATTACAAATAGAAGCTGGATACAGGGAGAAGGGTTCATGGCCCACTAGTTTTATAGACAGCTTGACTCTGAATCCCAGGGTGGCTCAGCTGTAGTACTCCACAGTAATTCATAACCCTTCTCTCTAGATGACTGTTGAAATTCTTGAAATTGTTTTAAATCTTTCTAATCCAGCATTATCCATTTATGTACTTTTGAGTCCCATGCTGATTATTACTGGGCCACATTGGACCCCTGACTTCAATGTATCAGAAATGATCTACTCTTACTGTCTCCAGTCTCTATGTCTGCAATTTTACAAAGTTATCTTTTAACTGCAGAATGCTGTCAATATTTTCTAGTGATCTAGTTATTTCTATTCCTATTTATAACTGCTGAGATTCATTTAAATGTAGACACCATTCTTCCAGCTCATTATGCCCTCTAGTCTCTTCATCTTTCCCCCCTCAACACACATACAGACAGATACACACACACAATTTCCTCCAATCTATTAACTGCTTTCTAATTTAATTCTTCTTTCCTATCTATCATCTATCATGTGATCCATCATTGCCATCACTCTCCTTCCCCTTGTTCTTCCATCATACATAACTTGTACAATTCCAACCTTGGACAACTTGACATTTCCCCTCTCTATACTTGGACCACTGATGGTTGCTGGAGAAGCACACTCAATTCTTTATGTTGATTATGCCATAATCCCTGTCCTCAAATTCACCTGGGCTCTCCTCTGTTCCCCAATTACAGCTTCCTTTCCCTTACAGCAAATTACCTCCCCTGTTTTACAAAAATAACAGAAACCACCAGGCAGAAAAATTCCCCCACCCCTTAAGATCTTCACCACTGACCTACAAATTCTGTGTAGACATCCACTATTATCTACATCCCCAACTCCACCCCAGTCATTTATTAAATAAACTTTCAGCTTGGTCTGCTTAGAGGAATTACTCCATCAAACATCCTTCCTCTTTCTCTTTCCTAAATCTTTGAGTTTTCCATTTTTATGCATTTGAACACTTTTCCCATCCTCCATCCATGGGCTAGAATAAGGAATCTAACTTCTTTATGCTCCTGTATATACCTGTTCATTTCTATTATAATATTTATTACATGAAATTAAATTTATCTCTTACTAGATAGTCAATAAACTTGGAACATGTGATTACTTTCCTGTTCCTCCTATAGATTGTGAGCACTGAGAAAGACCATGCCTCAAACTCTGCATTCCCATGTTCCTAATGCCTAGGACATAATACTCTCACAAGAATGTTTACTGATGAAATATTGAATATATTAATTCACATATGAATTTAACTCTTCAAGAAATGCCTACCTGCTTCAAAATACCTCCCCTGACCCCTTCTATAGGATGAATTTTACAGACCGACCTGTTGTTAAGAGGGAAAAAAACATTCAAATTTTAGGGGTCCTTGTTTATGTGTTTACTTAGTGCACTCAGTACATGAGGGTGTGTTTTCCTTAAAAATTTGAAAAATAGACAAATATGGTTTTCAACATCAATATAAAATTGGTCAGGCCAGTAACCTCAAAGAGAGACAACCAGCTTGCAAAACTTGACTTTAACATGATTCAATATATTAATGTATTTAAAGAGAGTCAATCCAAATGGGATTTAGTTAGACATGAAAGTATAAAATGAGAATGAGAGACAGTGAGAGAAAGATACTGAAGAATTCATCGGTAGTACACATTCAAGCACCACGGAGGGGAAAGAAATACCCACGGAAATTAAGGATTCTATCCCATTGACAAGGTTTTTACAATTTTAAGTTGTATGTATCTGGGTATCTTAGCTTGAGCCATTAAACATCAGATATATATGAAGTTCCTTTGTTTGGTTTCAATCAATCTAGCCAATAATTTGGCTTCCCTTGGCATGTTTGAGCACTTCAATTTCTGTGATGATATTTAAAGCTAATATGTTAGAATTCTGATTTTATACATCAGTATTATAACCCCTGGGAACATGAATGTATACTGCAAATTATGGACCTTCTCCCAGTATGCTTAAAAACTTAGATTTCTTAACCTACAACTGGCCTCTTAATGGTACCAAGGAGATGCAGCCTCTTATAATATTGCCTGGCTTCTTTCACCAGGTGACATGGACCTCTCTGAGTCACCTTGTGCGTCTTCTCATTTTGTAAGCCCTAAAAAAATTCTTCTCTCAGTGACAACTCACCTGCAGCTTCATCCCCTTTTTGCTTTGCTGAGTGTCAGTATTTAACTCTTCCATGCCCATCTGTTTGTGTTGCTCAAGTTCATCAATTTTTAAGATTGTTCTTTTAAGTTGCAGAAATCAGGATCATAGCTTTGAAAGTCTAGAAATATATAAAAAAATAGGTGAATAAAATTTAGTAAAACGTAGTTTATGCCAATCATTTGATAACCATAATACTAGGACATTAAACAAAGAAAAGCCAGGAATGTGACAGTTGAATTAAAATTGCCTCTTACTAGATATACTACTTTCATAATAGTACCTTAAAAGTAAATCACCTTTTTCTTAAATATGTTGCATTCAGGCTTCATATATGTTAATGGTCATATATATTCATTTATCTTGGGTACACATTTTCAGCTTTAACAGACACTGGAAAACACTTTTCTAAAGTGGTTGAACCAATTTACAATCCCACCAACTATGGTCAAGAATTATAATTTCTTCACATGTTTTCTAACATTCTGTATTGTCATTTTTTCCCACACCATGGTAAGTATATAGTGGTATCTCACTGTTTTTTTTTTTTTTTTTTTGCAGTACGCGTGCCTCTCACTGTTGTGGCCTCTCCCGTTGTGGAGCACAGGCTCCGGACGCGCAGGCTCAGCGGCCATGGCTCACGGGCCCAGCCACTCCGCGGCATGTGGGATCTTCCCAGACCGGGGCACGAACCCGTGTCCCCTGAATTGGCAGGCGGACTCTCAACCACCAGGGAAGCCCCTACCAGAAACTTTTGACTGATACACATTCCTGGTGCTCTTTGGTATCTGGTGTCCATTTAAATCTGGGTCTCTAAAAGTCAAGGATTATTTCTTATAGGATCTGAGAACTACTTATAGAGGCCTGTGGTAAATAAATAAATACCACACCACCTTCTTGTGTTGGGTATTTTCTGTGACATACTTTACAATCATTATTTCAGTTAATATTCATAAAATAGAAAATTGATGTAGCATTATCCCCATTTCACTGGTGAAGAAACTGAGTTTCAGTGAAGTAGTTATCCTCAAAAAGCTGTCTGATGTTAGAATTTTCCAGTACATAAAATCTGATTGACTTCTCTCCAATTATATCTGTAATTTAGGCTAAGGACCCAGTCATCTTCAAGCCCTTACCTAAAAAAGGTAATGGAGGATGCATCCCTATTTTATACCAAATTATTTTCTTCCTGAAACTTCCATGTATAGATTTTAATAATCTATAAAATAATATATTTGATTTAAATGCTTTAAAATGATTTAAGAGAAATGATTTAAATGCTTTAAAAACTACATGTGCTCTAAAATAGATTCAGGCAATTTGACAGGATGAAACTGTCAGAAACTAATTATTATTAATTTTTATTTGTATTCTGTCTGAATAACAAACATCAGGTTTATTCACGCAAACAACTGAATCATCCATTGTAATAAATTTACTTAGGAGAAAATAAAAGTGGGAGAGATCACTATTTTACAAAGAGTGGATTATATTAACATAATGGTCTATTATTCTCTATTGAGAATTGGCAGCTATAGTTCCACATAGCTTCAATATTGCCAATAACCTGGTGTGTGACAGTATAAATCATTTGAACTCTATCTGCCTCAGCTTATCAACTAAAAAATTAAGAGGTCTGGTCAAGATTACCTCTAAGGTCACTTAGAGTTTAAAAAATTATCTAGAGCTTTATGTATTTATATTTGCATAAATCAGTGTGATATACAAACAGCAACGCCCTGTGTATGTGTGTGTGTATTCAATTTTACCCCCAATAAAGAATTCCACAAGTAATGCAATATAAGTACAAGATTTAATTCCTCATTGTCTGTAGGAATGCTGCATAAATAAGGAGCTCAACTACAGCATGGGAAGACACATTAAGTCTTCAAAAAGTAGGTATTAGCTAATGTTTTTGGAGTAGCAGAAATGTAGTTTTACATCATAGAACATAGATAAGACTTGGTCTAGAGATCTTATGACCTAAATGCTTAATACAAAACACTCTTAATCCAGCCAGGCAATTTCAGGTGTCTTATAATCAAAACTAAGAAACATTATATATTTTAATAGCCTTATGAATTTAATAGCCTTAGGAATGTCTATAATTACCCATGCTAGCAGCCAAGAGGCCTCTCAGCCAGAGGCACTCAGCCTTTAATAGGCAGCAAGCCACTTTGAATAGGGCTGAAAACACTTTTAAACCTTTTGGGGTTATTAGGGATAATTAAAAGTGGTTGAAAGTATATAATATCATTTATCAAAGCACTAAAAGCTGTGCCATAAGAAATATATCACAACAGTAGCAAATGCAATTCATATAACTTCATTCATTGGATAAGATATAATCAAATAAAATAATCTAAGAAACCTAAGTAAATATATAATTTTTGTATTTTAATACATATATAACTTAGGTTATATTAGATAAAACCTAAATAAAACATAGGTAAAGTATAAACATGTGGTCATATATATTTAAGCAACATATATGTATGTACAAATATATAAATTATATATTTATATGTAAATTATACAATATGAATATATATTTTATATGTCTAAATGTATATTAGATTTTATATGTGTATAATATGTAAAATTATATATATACATATAAATAATACCTAATGCTAATTGCCCAAAGTTACAAAGCTAGTTGACCTCCAGGAACACTGTCTTAACCAGCAATGTCTCATAATATTGTCACCGTCATGCCATATATACATATATATATATACACACACACACACACACACACACACACACACACACACACACACACACACAGATAGTCATTTTACCTGCGTAACTTCCAGCTGAACAGCTAAAAAAAGCGTCTACAGATTTTACCCCCAGTCATGGCAGCATATTCTGGAAAGTAGAGCCACTATTTCACTTTGACCTAAATTGACAAGGAAAGCCTGCCTTGCAATGAGTCACTGGCATTATTTGTGGTGACTTTAGTGCTTCTCATTGTTTTACTCAGGGGAAAATTATTATTTACAAAATAAGTTTTTAAAAAAACTTGAATACTACAGGATTAAGTTGCCTGACATAACCTATAGTTTCAAGGTAACCACCAGTGTGGCTTCAATATATTAAGCATTAACTTACAGTTGGTTCCAATTTGCAAAAAGTTAAAAATAAAAAGGATTCTAAGGTTATCTGCAACCACATTTTTTTAAAGATTTTCATGATTTTCCTATCATAATTTATTCCAGACTTAGAGTCCTCTTTTTTTTAATAAATCTATTTATTTTTATTTATTTATTTATGGCTGTGTTGGGTCTTCGTTGCTGTGTACGGGCTTTCTCTCATTGCGGCGAGCATGGGCTTCTCATTGTGGTGGTTTCTCTTATTGCAGAGCACGGGCTCTAGGCGTGCGGGCTTCAGTAGTTGTGGCACACGTGCTCAGTAGTGTGGCTCACGAGCTCTAGAGCACAGGCTCAGTAGTTGTGGCACACGGGCTTGGTTGCTCCATGGCATGTGGGATCTTCCTGGACCAGGGCTCGAACCCGTGTCCCCTGCACTGGTAGGCAGATTATTAACCACTGCACCACCAGGGAAGTCCCTGCCACCACATTCAACATATACATTTACATTAAAGGGAATTACTAAATAATAATTACTAAATAACTTAAAACTGATATGAAAAACAGTTGCATGGTGATGAACAGCTCCGGCATTAGTCAACCAAAACAGGGTTGATGTACCTTTTCCTTTCATTGTATCATCAACAAAATATTTATTTGGTCTTCTTCCTCATGGCTTTCTAGAGCTATAAAAACTTCAGAAAGCGAAACATACAACTGAATGGGACTAAATTCCTTATAAAGTACTTGAGTATTTAGATAGCTGTCTCAGCTCTCAGCTCACAAAAAAAGTACACCCCATTATAATTTGATTTACAGTTTAAAACTCAAATTTTACATACCTAACCAAATGATAAGGTTGACCAATGGTTAATCCTTTGAGTGCCAGCATCTTTCTAAACCCTCACAGGTTTAAGTAGCAATTTTCCTTTCACTACATCTCCAAAGTCAGTATTTCTACATATCCAGTGCCCTATATCACACACTAAGCCTGCTCTTAATCAGAAATTAGCAGGCCAATTGTGTATGAGTAGAAATTACCTAAATAGGGCCTTTTAAGGGGCAGAGGAAATGGCCCGCTCCTCGCAACCAAACTTTTAGAGATACTTTTTTCACTGTTGCCCCACAGCCCTGAATTTCACCAAGAGTTTCATGTTTTCATATGCAAATATTTAGAAGGATTAAATAAACTGTTCCCACCTTAAAGTCAAAGTGTTTGATCTCATCACTAGAGCTGAGACCTACAGCTCTGAGGAATGGAAAGAGAGCCAAGGGACAGAGATAGAACAATGGGGTGCGGGTTTTGGCATGCTGGTGGAAGTCATGGGAAAATGAGAGTGAGATAGTGTCAAAAAGAAACTGTGTACTACAAAGTCACCCTGGAGACATCCTTGTAAGCAAATAACTTTTCATTTATATATTTCTAAGACATTTTCAGGAGGAGATCCAGACACACTTATCAACAAATTAAACAGAATGGACTTTGTCTAATACAGTAAATATGCTAGAGATACTTAGTGTTCCTACAACATCTATAGTATCCCGTGCATTGCTTATTATCTGGGCAATAAGTCTTTTGAATTATTAGAAATAATCACCCAAAAAGCTTATTTAGAACTCTTTCTGTTGGGAGTTTTGTTATTTACATTCAGTGGCCTTAGTGAGATAACATTTTCTAATATGTATCTGATCCCAGGGAAATAGCTCTTCTGTAAGAAAGGAACCAAGCATGTAGGGAAGCATGTGTGAGTTACAGAGATAATCTTCCAGAAAACACTCATCTCAGAAGATAATATTTTCACTTGCCTGAAGCCAGGATATTTTGTAACCTTTTGAAAACAAATGAAACACACTATACTTAGAGCAGGCAGAGTAAAAGGGCCTTATGCATTAGAAACCTAATAGTAACTGCTGTGTGCGTGTGTGAATGTGTATTTTAAAAGCAAATAGAGGGACTTCCCGGGTGGCACGTGGCGCAGCAGTTAAGACTCCATGCTCCCAATGCAGGGGGCCCGGGTTCGATCCCTGGCCAGGGAACTAGATTCCACATGCATGCCGTAACTAAGATTTTGCATGCCACACCTAAGGAGTCCGACTGCCACAAATAAGGAGGCAGTGAGCCGCAACTGAGAAGCCTGCCTGCCGCAACTAAGACATGGCACAACCAAATAAAATAAATAAATAAATATCTTCCCAGAAATCAATAAAAAATAGAAAGTTAAAAAAAATTAAGAAAAAAAAGCAAATAGAAAAAATAATCTATCCACAACCAAACAAAAGGGAGTATTTCTGAGATGGTCTTACAACTTCAAAGACCAAATTTTGGTCAGTGGCATAAATAATTGAGATGGTGCTCTAGATGGTGTGAGGTGCCACTCAGCTCCCCCCTTCAGGACTGAAGCACTCATTCTTCCTGCTCTTGGGAGTTACCTGATGGCAGCTTATAGTAGAGACCCTCCCTTTGCTCAAAGAGAAATACTTCACCTAAGGTTACAGCTGGGGCATTCAATGACTGATCTACGCACCATTTGAACAACACTAAAGGGCCATCCCAGCTCCAGAGCTCCCCAAGGGTGAGGAGGCTTCTCCAGTGACAATGCAGATTATCTTCTCCTTCTGCCCCTTGAGGGTATCCGCACTACCACTTCAGGTAGTGATTCTAAGAGCATTCCACAATCGATGTCTTGCCAGCAAAGCTCCACGGCAGAATCAATTCCAGGAAACATAACCTAAGGCGTAAAGCTTGAAACTGGCCTATAGCTACCAATGTTAAGACTTGTCTGATGAACTAGCAGCCAGGGATCAATAGCCATGGATCAATAGACATCTACGTGGATGAGGATCTGAGGTTCTAAGAGAGAACTCAGCATTAGGGAAGAGATGATCGAGACGCAGCTTGATCCAGTAAAAAACTTTAATGGAGTCAGGGGAGAGGAGCAATTCTCTGTACTCTGTAGTATCACGCACTTTCCCATCCCTTCATCAGAAGTGGGAAACATGGGAGCAGTACCCTCTTGGAGGCTAAGTAGCCTGAGACATAGACATAACTAGTGGATACACCTATGCACAGCAAAAGAAGGGAAAGACAAGAGCAGGGGGAGCAGAAATGCACCATGTGCACTGTATTGTAGAAGACCAAATACGTTTATGGGAATGTGTAAGGCACTCCCTTGGGACTCCAAGAAATTCTGAGGAATAGAGGAGACCACTTGAGCCAGAGAACAATATCTAGCAGGGACAATAAAGAAACAGAACAGAAAAAGGATCTGGCCAAAAATGATACTTTTATCTTCCTTGATGGAGAGCCTTCTTGATATCCTCTTAAGGATTAACATAGTTTCATAGTTTACCATATAACAACACAGGCTCAACCTGCATGTTCTTTATATATGTTATCAGCAGGGAGATAGGTGCTCAATTTATTCCTACTGTGCATGCATTTCCGTACTGAACAGAGGAGGAAGACAGGATAGTAGAGTGGTTAAAAGCATGGACTTTGAAGCCAAAATGACTGGGTTTGAATCCCAGCTCTGCTACTTACAAGCAGTTGTTAGTTCTTATGGTTGTCTGGGGACCCAAAGTATCAAAACTCTTAAGCACTCAAAATGCTGAACTTACCAATTAAGTATTGGTAAGGGCTTGCTGGCAGCTGTGAGAAGTGTGGTCAGCAGGCAGCCTCCAGCTGGCAGCCCATATTCAGGGTCAGCCTCAGCTGCTGTGAGCTGCCTTGTCTGAGGCCATTCTCTTCCCTGGGGCAGCATGTGCCCACTAACTGAGTCAGGCAGGGGTGTAAAGGCCCTGTGGGATGTAAAGGCCCTGCCATTTCAGCCCAGAGTGGGGTACTCTGATGGGCTGTACTCACTCCAGTCCCCTCACTGGGCTGGCCAAAGCTTTGTCAGGCCTATATCACAGAAAAGCTTCTCCTTCTCTCCAGCCCTGGCTTCCTCCTCTTCCTTTTACTGGTATTGATTCCAAATAAATATTTTGTCTCCCACAAACTCTGTGTCACCATCTTCAGTAGAACCTGTAAGTAAGCCTGCATCATACCACTTCATCAATTTATATTTATATATGAATGTCCTTTATAAACCTAATGTCAATATAAGGAACTGTATTATTATATAAAATATTCATAAACTGTGTTAATAGTGGCAAGCATCTAAAGATATATTTATAGTTTTATGAGAGCATAATAACATGTCTGAAATAAATTTGAAATACTATTAGAATACTATATATTTCAAATCTGAAAATTGTTATTTGGAAGGTTCTAGAACCATTACCACACCACCAAACAAATTACTCAGTAATTCAAGTGACCAATATCTACTGAGTACTAATTATGTACTAGCCCTTGTACTACACACAGTAGATAATAAAGCTGAAATGATCCCTGCCATCATGGAGCTTATGGTCCAGTGGGGAAGAAAGATACTGAAAAAACAATACATGTACATATAATCTAATAATATCCAGGAAAGGTACTGAGTCCTATAAAAGCATACAACAGGGTAAGCTTACTTAGTCTAGAGAGCCAAAGTATGTATTTAAGCTGAGCTGTAAAGGATGAGCAGGTATTAACCACACAAAATAGGTAGGAAACAATGTTCCAGGTACAGAGTTAGAAGCGTCTTTGCAAAAAATTCCTTTTCACGGAAGTGAACGGGGCCAGTGCTTTCCCTGTCCACTTGGGCACCGGGGAGCCTCTTGGGCTCCAGGGCCTAATCCTCTGCCCTTGGAGCCTCCCTCCTGCCGCGCAGAGCCCAAGCCCCGCCCCTACACCCCCACCCAGGGCCCCACCTCTACACTCAGGCACCCCCTCCAACACACTGGGCCTAAACCCCACCCACACACCTTCACTCAGGGCCCTACCTCCAAACTCCGGAACTCCACACTCCAGAGGCCCCCTCTAGATGTGCTGCCCCTCCCCTTCTGCACAGGTCCTAAGCAGAGGCGCTGCCCCACACTTGAACGTCAACCTGCTGAAGCCCCACCCAAAAGGCCTTTTCCAGCTGCCTGTGTCCTGAGCCCAGGCCCCACCCCACACCTAAATGTCAGCCCCTGCCTAGGCCCCGCCCCACCCTAAACCCCACCCTTGCCTAAGTTGCACCCTCCACCTAAGATCAGCTGCCCCATAGCCTTTCTGGCCTCTTTTTTTTCCCCTTCTTTTAGGTTGGGGTTCTTTTTTTATCTTGCTGTTGTTGATTCATTTATATTTTTATTTTTTCTAATAAATCTTTTATTTTTCTAATTTTATTTTATTCTTTACACTTTGTTATTGTTCTGTTCCTTTTGGCTTCTTCCTCCGCCGCCTTTTTCTTTTTTCTGTTGTGGTTTTACCTTGTTGCAGTTGCTTCAATTATATTTTTATTTTTCCTAATATATTTTTATTAGGAAAAATCTATTTCTTTAAAATAAAATATATTTATTTAAAAGATTTATTTAAAATCTTTCTAATTTTATTTTTTTATTCTTTGTTATTGTACTGCTCCTTTTTCTCTTTTTTTTTTTGCCACACCACACAGTTTGCAGGATCTTGGTTCCCAAACTGGAGGTCAGGCCTCAGCTCCTGTGGTGGGAGCACTGAGTCCAAACTGCTGAACTAACAGAGAAACTCAGACCCCAGGGAATATTAATTGGAGTGAGGCCTCCCAGAGGTCATCATCTCAGCATCAATACCCAGCTCTACCCATCTGCCGGCAAACACCAGTGCTGGATGCCTCAGGCCAAACAACCAGTAAGATAGGAATACAGCCCCACCCATCACAAAAAAAAATGAAATGACAAAAAATATGTTATAGACAAAGGAGTGAGGTAAAAACCAACAGGACCAAATAAATGAAGATGAAATAGGCAACCTAGTTGAAAAAGAATTTGGAGTAATGATATGTAAAGATGATCCAAAATCTCGTAAACAGAATGGAGAAAATACAAGAAACATTTAAAAAGGACCTAGAAGAACTAAAGAGCAAACAAACAGTGATGAACAACACAATAACTGAAATTAAAAATACTCTAGAAGGAATCAGTAGCAGAATAACTGAGGCAGAAGAACAGATAAGTGAGCTGGAAGATAAAATGGTGGAAATCACTGCCATGGAGCAGAATAAAGAAAAAAGAATGAAAAAATTGAGGACAGTCTCAGAGACCTCTGGGACAACATTAAATGCACCAACATTCGAATTATAGGGGTCCCAGAAGAAGAAGAGAAAGAGAAAGGGTCTCAGAAAATATTTGGAGAGATTATAGTTGAAAAGTTCCTTAACCTGGGAAAGGAAATAACCACTCAAGTCCAGGAAGCACAGAGTCCCATACAGGATAAACCCTAGGAGAAACACTCCAAGAGACATATTACTCAAACTAACAAAAATTAAATTCAAAGAAAAAATATTAAAAGCAGCGAGGGAAAAGCAAAAAAAAAAAAAAAAAAAACAAGGAAATACCCATAAGGTTATCAGCTGACTTCTCAGCAGAAACTATACAGGCCAGAAGGGAGTGCAGGATATATTTAAAGTGATGAAAGGGAAAAAACTACAACAAAGATTACTCTACCCAGCAAGAATCTCATTCAGATTCAACAGAGAAATCAAAAGTTTTAGTGACAAGTAAAAGCTATGAGAATTCAGCAACACCAAACCAGCTTTACAACAAATGCTAAAGGAATTTCTCTAAGCAGGAAACACAAGAGAAGAAAAAGGCCATAAAACAAACCCAAATCGATTAAGAAAATGGTAATAAGAACATACATATCAATAATCACCTTGAATGTAAATGGATTAAATGCTCCAACCAAAAGACACAGAGTGGCTGAATGGATGTAAAAACAAGGCCCTTATATATGCTGTCTACAAGCAACCCACTTCAGACCTAGGGACACATACAGACTGGAAGTGACAGGATGGAAAAAGATATTCCATGCAAGTGTAAATCACAAGAAAGCTGGAGTAGCAACACTCATATCACACAGAATAGACATTAAAATAAAGATTGTTACAAGAGATAAAGAAGGACACTACATAATGATCAAGGGATCAATCCAAAAAGAAGATATCACAATTCTAAATATATATGCACCGAACATAGGAGCACTTCAATATATACGGCAAATATAGCCTTAAAAGGAGAAATCGACAGTAACACAATAATAGTGGGGGACTTTAACACCACACTTTCTTCAATGGACAGATGATCCAGACACAAAATCAGTGAGGAAACACAGGCCTTAAATGATACATTAGACTAGACAGACTTAACTGATATTTATAGAGCATTCCATCCAAAACCAGCAGAATACATATTCTTGTCAAGTGCACATGGAACATTCTCCAGGAATGATCACACGCTGGGCCACAAAGAGAGCCTTGGTAAATTTAAGAAAACTGAAATCACATCAAGGATCTTTTCCGAACACAACACTATGAGATTAGAAATCAACTACAAGAAATAAAAAAGACTGTAAAAAAAACAAACAAATGGAGGCTAAGCAATATGCTACTGAACAACCAATGGATCACTGAGGATATCAAAGAGGAAATCAAAAAATACCTAGAGACAAATGAAAATGACAGGACGAGTATGCAAAACCTCTGAGATGCAGCAAAAGCAGTTCTAAGAGGGAAGTTTACAGCAATACAATCTTACCTCAGGAAACAAGAAAAATCTCAAATAAACAACCTAACCTTACACCTAAAGCAACTAGAGAAAGAACAATAAACAAATCCCAAAGTTAGTAGAAGGAAATGAATCATAAATATCAGAGCAGAAATAAATGAAAATAGAGACAAAGAAAACAATAGAAAAGATCAATGAAACTAAAAGCTGGTTCTTTGAAAAGATAAACAAAATTGATAAACCTTTAGCCAGACTCATCAAGAAAAAGAGGGAGAGGGCTCAAATCAATAAAATTAGAAATGAAAAAGGAGAAAGTTATAATGGGCACCACAGAAATACAAAGGATCATAAGAGACTACTACAAGCAACTACATGCCAATAAAATGGACAACCTAGAAGAAATGGACATATTCTTAGAAAGGTACAATCTCCTAGGACTGAACCAGGAAGGAACAGAAAATATGAACAGACCAATCACAAGTACTGAAATTGAAACTGTGAATAAAATACTCCCAACAAACAAAAGTCAGGACCAGATGGCTTCACAGGAGAATTCTATCAAACATTTAGAGAAGAGTTAACACCTATCCTTCTGAAACTATTCCAAAAAATTGCAGAGGAATGAGCATTCCTAAACGCATTCTATGAGGCCATCTTCACCATGATACCAAAACCAAAGATACCACAAAAAGAGAAAATTACAGGCCAATGTCACTGATGAACATAGACACAAAAATCATCAACAAAATGCTAGCAAATTGAATCCAACAATACATTAAAAGGATCATACACCATGATCAAGTGGGATTTATCCCAGGGATGCAAGGATTCTTCGATATCCATAAATCAATGAGTGTGATACACCACATCAACAAATTGAAAAATAAAAACCATATGATCATCTCAATAGATTCAGGAAAAGCTTTTGACAAAATTCAACACTCATGTATGATAAAAACTCTCCAGAAAGTGGTCATAGGGGGAACATACCTCAACATAATAAAGGCCACATACAACAAACCTACAGCTAACATCATACTCAATGGTGAAAAGTTAAAAGCATTTCCTGTAAAAGGAATAAGACAAGGATGTCCACTCTCGCCACTTTTATTCAACATAGTTTTGGAAGTCCTAGCCACGGCAATCAGAGAAGGAAAAGAAAAAAGGGAATCCAAATTAGAAAAGAAGAAGTAAAACTGTCACGGTTTGCAGATGAAATGATATTATACATAGAAAATCCTAAAGACGCTGCCAGCAAATTACCAGAGCACATCAATGAATTCCGTAAAGTTGCAGGATACAAAATAAATACACAGAAATCTGTTGCATTTCTGTACACTAACAACAAAGATCAGAAAGAGAAATTAAAGAAACAACGCCATTTACCATCACATCAAAAAGAATAAAATACTTAGGAATAAACCTACTTAAGGAGGCAGAAGACCTGTACTCTGAAAACTATAAGACCCTGATGGAAGAAACTGAAGATGACACAAACAGATGGAAAGATATACCATGTTGTTGGATTGTAAGAATAAATGTTGTCAAAATGGCTATACTACCCAAGGCAATCTACAGATTCAATACAATCTCTATTAAATACCAATGGCACTTTTCACAAAACTAGATCAAAAAAATCTTAAAATCTGTATGGAGACACAAAAGACCCCAAATAGCCAAAGCAATCTTGAGAAAGAAAAATGAAGCTAGAGGAATCAGGCTCCCAGACTTCTGACTATACTACAAAGCTACAGTCATCAAAACAGGATGGTGCTGGGACAAAAACAGAAATATAGATCAATGGAACATGATAGAAAGCCCAGAAATAAACCCATGCACCTATGGTCAATCAATCTACAACAAAGGAGGCAAGACTATACAATGGCGAAAACACAGACTCTTCAATAAATGGTGCTGGGAAAAGTGGCCAGCTATAGTTTAAAAAATAAAAACGTGAAATTCGAACATTCTTTAACAACAACCACAAAAATAAACTCCAAATGGATTAAAGACTTAAAGGTAAGACCAAATACTATGAAACTCTTAGAGGAAAACATAGGCAGAACACTCTGACATGAAGCACAGCAGTATCTTTTCTGATCCGTCTCTTAGAGTAATAGAAATAGAAATAAACAAATGGGACCTACTTAAACTCAAAAGCAAAGGAAACCATCAACAAAACGAAAAGACAACCCACTGAATGTGAGAAAATATTTGCAAACGATGTGACTGACAAGGGATTAATGTCCAAAATTTACAAACAGCTTATGCGGCTCAATATCAAAAAAACAAACAATCCAATCAAAAAATAGGCAGAAGACCTAAATTAACATTTCTCCAAAAAAGACATACAGATGGCCAAGAGGCACATGAAAAGATGCTCAACATCACTAATTATTACAGAACTGAAAATCAGAACTGCAATGAGGTATCACCTCACACCAGTCAGAATTGCCATCATCAAAGAGTCTATAAACAAGAAATGCTGGCAAGGGTTTGGAGAAAATGGAACCCTCCTACGTTGTTGGTGGAATGTAAATTGGTAGAGCCTACGGAGAACAGTATGGAGGTTCCTTAAGAAACTAAAAACAGAGCTACCATGTGATCTAGCAATCCCACTCCTGGGCATATATCTGGAGAAAAATATGGTTCAAAAAGATACATGCACCCCAATATTCATTGCAGCACTGCTTACAAAAGGCAAGACATGGAAGCAACCTAAACGCCCAACGACAGATGAATGGATAAAGATGTGGTACATATATAAAGTGGAATATTACTCAGCCATTAAAAAGAATGGAATAATGTCATCTGCAGCAACATGGATGGACCTGGAGGTTATCATATTATGTAAGTCAGAGAAAGCCAAAAATCATATGATATTTCTTATATGTGGAATCTATAAAAAATAATAAAAATGAACTTATTTACAGAACAGAAATAGACTCACAGACTTAGAGAACGAACTTATGGTTACTGGGGGGGGGGAGGATGGGGGAGGGATAGATTGGGCAACTGGGAATGACATATACACACTGCTATACTTAAAATAGATCACCAACAAGGACCTACTGTATAGCACAGGGAACTCTGCTCAATACTCTGTAATAACCTAAATGGGCAAAGAATTTGAAAAAGAATAGATATATGTATAACTGAATCACTTTGCTGTACACCTGAAACTAACACAACATTGTTAATCAACTATACTCCAATATAAAATAAAAATTAATAAAAAACATAACCAGTGATTTTGCTGAAATGAAGAAAACGTTGTAGAATAAATGAATGGTTTATGAATTTTAAAAAAAGCATCTCTTTTACATTATGGTCACAATTCAATAACAGAAATAGAAGTATACTGTCGGAACGTGTAGATTTTCATCAGAAGAACACAAATATTAAAAACAGCTTAACTTTTTAAGTGAGACTTAAAAGGTTAAAAGTAGGGGGTTCTCATTTGATTTTTTTACCTTGTTTTTATTACTCAGATGAAAAGCATAACAAAACAACCTTCCCCTCATTCTGATTTCCCCTAAACCTGTGGCTCCATCCCATTCCCATGTACTTCACTTTTAAATGTTATTAAAAGGAACATCCATCTCTTTTGTTTATACTTACTCAGTGACTTGCTTTCTAATTTCTAAAGAAACTGCTCTTAAAAAGCCAAAATTTAGGTCTAATCAGTGCACCCAAAAGTCCCCAGACAGCCTTCAAATTATTTGGTATTTATCTGTACACTTTCTCATTATTCAAAGTTCTGTTTCTTTGACTTAGGGCACTTACTTTTATTGATTTTTTTTTTTTTTTTTTTTGCGGTACGCAGGCCTCTCACTGTTGTGGCCTCTCCTGTTGCGGAGCACAGGCTCCGGACGCGCAGGCTCAGCGGCCATGGCTCACAGGCCCAGCCACTCCGCGGCATGTGGGATCTTCCTGGACCGGGGCACGAACCCGTGTCCCCTGCATCGGCAGGCGGACTGTCAACCACTGCGCCACCAGGGAAGCCCTTTCTTGAATTTTTTATTGCTATCATCAGTACAATTTTTTTCACTGCTTCCTCTTCCCATCTCCACCTCAGTATCCTCCCAGGGTGCTATCATTTACCCTTCTTTTCATTGTATACCTTGGCCTCAGCTCTCTTTTTCATTTATTACTTATACTCCATTCCCAAGTAGATATTTGTATCTGATAGAAAGGTCTGTCTCCAATTCACTCAACGTACCTAAAAACAAGCTATTTATTCTTTTTAAAAATTCCTGCTCTTCTCCATTTGTTTTAGCTTTATTTAAGGCATTACCGTACTCTGCGTAACCAAAGCTAAAATCTTCATGTCATCTCTCTCACCTTCCTTCACTATACACATTCGATGGTCCCCAAGTCCTTCAATCATAGTTCCGATGGCTATTTTCCCTGATGCTTAAAGTTTTCTTGTTTAATGCTCCTGAGAGGAAATCTAAGATTGGGACTGAACATTTCCACTGGATTTACCCAAATGGAGATCTTCACTGACATCAATCAGGATAATTTCATTGAAATTGTAGGGACAGGAAAGTTATTGAAATATGAATGGTAGGTAAGGAAGTAAATTCAGCAAGCACAGAGAAGCAAAACAAAAACCATTTTTACTAGCCAACAGGAAGGATCCAGTAAAAGTTATAAGACTATATACAGAAGATGATAGTTAAACATAAGGATGCTGAGAAAGCGAGATGTCAGAGCATTAAAGCAGTATTGGTGAATCTAAAATCATGTTCTAGAAATATTTTGCTGACATCTTTTATCATATTCCACTGCCTCTACTGATTAGCTATGTCACAATATAGATCTTTGGTTGTAAGATAGGCCTGCAAGAGAGCGCAGCTGAGTTAGGTAAATCTGTTACTGCTCTTGGAAAGTTTAACAAGTACATGCTGTATAAGATGGTGAACTACTTACACATGGCACATATGTGGCACTCAAATGCCTAAAGAACAAATTAATGAAGGCAATTTTGATGATGTCATAGAAACTTTGACTTAACCCAATGAGGATTATTGTTTCTTGAGTCTGGTTGTTCCTCACCTACAACACTTAACTGGCTAAAGGTAACAGTCTATTTCTGCTTTCCTTCTGTCCTTTCTTGCATGCCAACGTGATGCAGTATTTTGACACATTTACTACCTTAAATTTTCTGTCCAGAATTATAAGCCAGAATCAATGAAAGAAACATGGATAAAAGAAAGAACATTAAATTCATTTAGGATTCTTCATTTGAGTAAAGGACCAGCTTCAACCACGGCAGTACAGTATCATGAAACTGTCACACAGATTTATGGAGATTCTGAGGATGGCTTATCACCTCTTAAAGTTTGGCCACCAAGCCAAAAGGACTAAACCTCTCCTCTTAAGGTTGCCATTTAAGAAGGGAATCCTAGTCAAATGGCTTTTTCTTCCAGAGAGCAATCAATTAACATGCTGTGCTTCTTATATTCACTTTTAACTGGGCAAATCTTTAGTTTATATGCTCAAGTTTAACCTGGTTAAGAGTTGGAATAAAGCATTATTTAACATCCTTCAAAGTACACGCCAGTTATCACCACATGTATTAGGCATCTGTCCATACTTGAATTAAAGCCAATACAATAATGTATGGCTTTCATATTTTCAGAGATGTCCAACAGTTTTAACTGTTCAATAGTTAATGTACACTTGGAAACATAACTCTACAGGTAACTGATAATGCTGAAGATCAGAAAGTAGAATGCTTGAAGGTCCTTTCTGTATTTTGTCCCATTTAGCCACAATTTCTCTTTAAAATTCAGTACCAACAATTCTCTACCTTTTTATGTTCAAAATTCAAAAAAACATAGAACTTGGTCTCATCTCTGAGAAGGAAAGCCATAAATATTATAAAAGCTAGATACAGGTGCTGTTATGCTTCCCCAATATTCTCTTTCCAAATACTCTGCAACTGAAAGATTATGTCTCTCTGACTCAAAAGTAAATAATAGGCACAGATGGTGATTCCCTCTCTGGACTACATGTTTATTTAAAAAATAAACAAGTCACAGGCCAGCAGTTATGTTCTATAGCTTGCTGAGTGAGTTTTCCTTAGGAAGATAAAATACAACCATTGACTCCACCAGTTGGCAGTCGGCCATGACAATTGACAGCAGCCCTGATTACAGTAGCACAGAGACTTACATGAAATTTGTTGACCTGAAGAATGCAGCAATGCCTACCCCCTCCCTTTCTGCCACAGGCTGGCAGCCATCTTAGGCCTTAAGAGAAATCATTTCTGTTTCTAAACTTAAAATCACAATCAAAATGCTTATATATTATTTGTTTTTAACCACCAAAGGCACCAAAAAATTTCATATCTATGAATGACATATTGGACATATATTCATAGTTTATTAAACTCAAAAGTTTTTTATGTGATCAAAAAAGTAGCAATTGAATGTGAAACTCAGGGGAAATGGTACATAAATCCCGTATATGTACTGACTCTGTGTGTGTGCGTGTGTGTGTTTTGCTTTAACACCAAATACTGAACTTCACTACCAGTTACCTGTTATCCTATATAAAAATATAGTTATTGTACTTTCTTCCTGACCATATTAAAAGTCCTATGAGAGGATAAAAGTAATTTTGCATTAACTAAAATAATAGTCAAATTGGGAGATACAAGGTAAAGGGAAGCCAAAACTCTTAATGTGCAAATATGTTTAAATTAGTACAATTTACTTCAAAATGAAAAAAGATATGGCACATAATTTTAAGAATGGGAAGAATGCAGTGATTCTTTTAAAGAAATGAAGATTATATATATAGTGGTGGGAAATATTACCATTTTTTATTTTATTTTGTTTCTAATTATAAAGGAGTTATTGAAAATTTTTAAAGTTAAAATCTTATAAGTAATATATTTTCTTCAATCCACATAAAGTGTGCTCTCACCTATGTAGAGTATTACTTTAGAAAATGTAGACCTCTTCATAGGAAGTAGAAAATAGAAACCTTGTCTTCCAGGATATAACAGTATAATAACAAGACATATCAACTCTCTCTTTTCACTTATACAAACAATATAGATGCATTTATACTTATATGTAACTGTATACATTTATAAATAAACATATTCATATACAAACTCAAATTTGTTCACTCATACCCACACCCCCCACATATATATTCATATAAAACTTACTATTGATGAAGTTTCAAGTTTAGCATACTATTCAGCAGATTTCATTTATTGGCTCTTCTTTTTTTTTTATAAATTTATTTATTTTTGGCTGTGTTGGGTCTTCGTTGTTGCACATGGGCTTTCTCTAGTCGTGGTGAGCGGAGGCTACTCTTCGTTGCAATGCACGGGATTCTCATTGCAGTGGTTTCTCTTGTTGCAGAGCACGGGCTCTAGGTGTGCAGGCTTCAGTAGTTGCGGCTTGCAGGTTCAGCAGTTGTGGCACACGGGCTTAGCTGCTCTGTGGCATGTGGGATCTTCCTGGACCAGGGCTCAAAGCCGTGTCCCCTGCATTGGCAGGCAGATTCTAAACCACTGTGCTACCAAAGAAGTCCCCTATTGGCTCTTTCATTTAATTAAAATATCAACAAGTGTCTGCTATATGCCAGGCAAGTATACCAGTTACTGAAAAATATTCAGATAAATAAGATATGCCTCCTACCACTTCTGAGGTCAGAGTTGGCATAAGGAATGAAATATGAAGCCAAGTACTTTATCAATTCTTGAAAATACTCATATGATAAAAGAAGCATTTTTGTTCAAGCATTTCAGGTCCTGGGCATCACGACAACTACATTTCCTGATCTGGAATTGCATGCCCCTGGAGTAACCCATTGTTTTCCTTAGATTCCACTAATTTTTAATTATAGGAAACTGAATCATTTTTCTACCTCACCAGAACCCATTCCCTTACTTTTTCAAGAAAAGATCCAGTCCTCTTTCCCTTCCCATTTCTACAGCAATGAGGAAAAGGCTAAACTGGTATATCTGGGGGACTCTATTACTGCTACATGAAATTGCTGTTTTAAGCACTGTCCTGATCATAGTTTATAAAATTGGAGAATAACATATTAAAAAAAACCTTTTATAACACAAATTATCAGGGCTGGACTTTTCCATTTATTGATGTTCTTGCTTACTCATCATCCCTGACAGTGGGCACAGTTCTGAAATAAACTGAACAAAATAGTTTACAATGAGAAGGTGTACTGCTCTGATGCTATTTCCATTCTCCCTCCTCTCTTATCAGAGTTCATCGTGCAGACCTACCTATTATTTACAATCTTTGTCTATTTGAATTGTTACAAATTTCCAGTGATTCATCCTTAATCAATTACCTGGGAGATGAAATTTGGACCTATCAATAAAGACAAGGACTTAATATCTTTCATTAAAGAAGGAAATAGTGATTCACAGAGGGATGTGTCTTGCTTATGCTGACTCACACGATAGGACCCCATTATGTAAAAAGAATTATGAAAGATTTCTGTTTTGCATATTTCTGAAGGAAGGAAAATGAGTGCTCTTTTAAAAAGCTAGTCAGATAATCGCCACGTTCGACATAATGGAAACTTTCCATCTGAGCTAGAAACAGCTAAATGAGGACACATACATTAGAATACTTTAGTAGTAAAATATATGCTATGAACTTGGATAGAAAAGCCAGAAAAAGGCATCCATGGAAGTTTAAGAGACTTGACTTGGAAGATGTAGAAATAAATGCATATTAAAGATGTTTAAATACAATATAAATCATTTTATATAAACTCCAAATGTTGTTATAAACTCCAAATGTTGGAGCTCTGTTATACTTCTGCACTCAAAAATATTATACATTCCTTTGCAGAGCTCCCAAATTAAATTTTTTAAAGTATGTTAAGGGACCTAAGAATGGACTTCAAGGGCTGTGGGAACCTCCCGAAATTAACTGCACCATCTGCACTTGAGTTTAGCAGAATTATATTGGATGTTGTTAGTGGTGGGAATATATGAAAATTTGAAAATTAGATTCAAGCCAGGCTATGGGGGCTGGGAGATGGTTCTTGAGCATTAGGAAAAAGAATTACAAAACCTTTCCAAATAATATTGGTGGCTAATACAAATGGACTATTTATTATATTACAGGCACTATTATAAATGTTTAATTAATTCAATTGATCTTCATAACAACCATATGATGTAGGCAGTATTATTACCTATAATTTACAGATGAGGAACAGGCACAGGGATGTTAAGTAACTTTTTCAAGGTCACAGCAGGTAAGTGGTGGCACCTACCAGGTGATGGCAAAAAAGGAAGAGGGTATCCTAAAGTAGATTCAGAAAAAAACAGGTTTTGTTTCTGTTGTTCCATTCATTTTGTCAAAATCAGATCATAGGTTATAACCACCTTGAATTCATTTTTAAAAAAAAGATTTATAGGGCCTCCCTGGTAGTGCAGTGGTTGAGAATCCGCCTGCCAATGAAGGAGACAGGGGTTCAAGCCCTGATCCGGGAAGATCCCACGTGCCATGGAGCAACTGGGCCCACGCACCACAGCTGCTGAGCCCGTGCTCTAGAGCCCGCATGCCACAACTACTGAAGCCTGTGTGCCTAGAGCCCATGCTCCACAACAAGAGAAGCCACCACAACGAGAAGCCCACGCACTGCAACGAAGAGCAGCCCCCGCTCTCTGCAACTAGAGAAAGCCCGCGCACAGCAACGAAGACCCAGTGCAGCCAAAAAGAAATTAATTATTTTTAAAAAGAGAAAAGAATCAAAATAAAATAATAAAAAAATGATGTATAAGAATTTTGTTTTATTTTTTAGTTTAACAGAAATGACCCCAGAAGACAGGGTCTTTTGGAAAGGTGTAAAGGACTAACATTTATTGATCATCTGTTATGTGCCAAGCATATATGGTGCCTAGTTGAATCATCAGAATATCACTGCATATTATCGGGTGTTAATCCCTTTTTACAAATGAGAACACTGAAACCAAGAAAAGATCAGTAACTTGTCAAGGGCACAAGCAAATGAAGGGCATAAGTGGAATTCAAACACAGTGTTAACTGACTCTAAAACCTGTCTTTCTGCAAACATGTCATTCTGCTACCCGAAGTACGAAGCAAATTTCCTTAGTCAAAATAATTCACAATGAAGACAAACATCTTCCAGAATTTTGAAATAAAATTACAAGAAGAAGAAAGAATTAAAACAACACTTTAATGAGATATCATCTCACACCAGTCAGAATGGCCATCATCAAAAAATCTAGAAACAATAAATGCTGGAGAGGGTGTGGAGAAAAGGGAACACTCTTGCACTGCTGGTGGGAATGTGAATTGGTACAGACACTATGGAGAACAGTATGGAGGTTCCTTAAAAAACTACAAATAGAACTACCATATGACCCAGCAATCCCACTCCTGGGCATATACCTTAAGAAAACCATAATTCAAAAAGAGTCATGTACCAAAATGTTCATTGCAGCTCTATTTACAATAGCCCGGAGATGGAAACAACCTAAGTGTCCATCATCTGATGAATGGATAAAGAAGATGTGGCACATATATACAATGGAATATTACTCAGCCATAAAAAGAAACGAAATTGAGCTATTTGTAATGAGGTGGATGGACCTAGAGTCTGTCATACAGAGTGAAGTAAGTCAGAAAGAGAAAGACAAATACTGTATGCTGACACATATATATGGAATTTAAGAAAAAAAAGTGTCATGAAGAACCTAGGGGTAAGACAGGAATAAAGACACAGACCTACTAGAGAATGGACTTGAGGATATGGGGAGGTGGAAGGGTAAGCTGTGACAAAGTGAGAGAGTGGGATGGACATATATACACTACCAAACGTAAAATAGATAGCTAGTGGGAAGCAGCCCCATAGCACAGGGAGATCAGCTCGGTGGTTTGTGACCACCTAGAGGGGTGGGATAGGGAGGGTGGGAAGGAGGGAGATGCAAGAGGGAAAAGATATTGGAACATATGTATAACTGATTCACTTTGTTATAAAGCAGAAACTAACACACCATTGTAAAGCAATTATACTCCAATAAAGATGTAAAAAAAAATTGGCTAATAAAGTGGTCACAATTACTAGCTATTATCAAAAGACATTTTTAAGAGGCTACTTCCATTCAACACAGGCCATGCATTGTGTTAAATTCCAGCTGGTGATATTACTGAATTTTTTCCAGCTGAAGAACAGACATAATTTTAGTAATTTGAAACATTCCATTCTTGCCTATAACTGAATATACCTCCAGGAAATATATCTACCCACAGTATGAACATTTAAAATATAGTGGGGACTTCCCTGGTGGTCCAGTGGGTAAGTCTCCACACTCCCAGTGCAGGGGGCCCGGGTTTGATCTCTGGTCGGGGACCTAGATCCCACATGCGTGCCACAACTAAGAAGTCCACATGCCACAACCTCAACAAGCCCACACACCGCAACGAAGATCCCACATGCCGCAACTAAGACCCGGCGCAGCCTAAATAAATAAATAATAGTGGATGATGATAATGCCATTAATCTCTACAGTTTTGTACATCGGCTTGAAAAATGGACTCTGCTGTTTTAAGACCTGATTAATTATAGGGAATTTAGGGGCATTGGTAAACACTCGTCTCACCTGAACGTAAGATGCCAATGATGAGTTTTACCTTCTACTTAAAAAAAAATTACATATCAAATTAGTTCTGTTAAAGACTAAGAGTTTATCTAGAATTGTGGAATTGTGTACAGCTGCTTCACTAAACAGATTCCTGTAAAACCTCTAAAGGAACTGAAACTTCTGAAAGTTGTTGCCAGGGAGTTGGATCTTTTGTCTCCACTGTCAATGAAAAAAGAAGAGTATCACTCATCATTTAGCAATACAATGGTTAAATTGCCACCCACTGCAGTTGCCCACACCCACCAACAGTGCCAGTGTGCCCTGAAGGAAATTCAAAATGAAACAAAGTGAGATGAAGCATTCTGTGCTTTGGATAAACTGGCCCCTAGATAGTTAAGATGCATATCTTAGGATGAATATCAATGACCCCAGATTCTTGCATCTTCCCATACATAGAAAGGTGCTAAAATCATTAATACGAGATATCTGTACTTTATAATTAGCAGTAATCTTTTACCAAGATGTATGCTTGACTACATGTATTTCCTAGCCAAAAATTCATATATATACCAGTTCCTCCCCTACTCCTCAGAGCAGTTCCTCAGGGCTATCTGAGAGGCTATTTCCCGGATTATAGTACTTAGTAAGTTAGTTCCCTGAATAAACCTGAAACTTAAAAAAAAAAAAAAAGACTAAGAGTTTAGAGTAAGTGCAAAAACATTCAACAAATTCAGTTAAGGCATTAATCTGAATCACCATTATTAAATCATTTAAATACAGAAAGAATATACACACTTTTATATGTTATAGCATCTCTCTTCTTCTTTTTACTGTTTTATACAAATCTTTGAATATTAAAACAGGTCCTAGAATTTGAATATAATTTCTACCTTAATTAACTGGATAAAATGAGATGTAGTTGCGTGAATCTTATATATAATACAGTTTAACATCTTACTACTAATCAAAATTCATATATATTTTATAGATACCATTATAGAACTTAACAGAATATTTGTGTTCCATCAATTTGTAAGTGAATTATGGTTTTCCATGTACTTCCTTTATAAAATTAGAGAAAAACTTCTCTTGAAAAGACTTGAAACAGTAGATACAATTGAACTAAATTTAAAAATTCAGGGGAGTATAGAAAAGTCACATATTTAACAGAAAAATGATAATGTTCAAATAAATATTACTACTTATTACTTATTGCTACTATTACTGTTACTATATTAATTTCATGAGCAATACACTCATACTGTTATGTTAACTGAGGAGTAACTTTTTTAGATTAAGAAGAATCACGAGCTTTAGTGTGGTGGTTTTAAAATATGTAAATTCTCTGACAGTCTTCCCATCAAAAGGCAGAATCTAATTCCTCTCCCTTTTAATGTGAGATGGTATAAATAATCATGTCTAAAATATAGAATGTAGTGGCAGTGATGGGACCTCCAAGGTTAGGTCATGAAAGGCATAGCTTCTGTGTGGCTCTTTCTTTTGGATGGCTCACTCTGAGAGAAGCCAGCCTCCATGTTTTGAGAACACTCAAGCAGCACTGTGGAGAGGCCCCTGTGAAGAGGAAATAAGTTCCCCTGCTGATAGCTAGCACCAAATTGGTGGCCATATAGTGAGCCACATTGGAAGCCGATCTTTTAGCCCTGTTAATCCTTCAGGTGACTGAGATATTAAAGATCTGGGTCGAAATATCCAGTTGCAGGAAGAACAAATGTAAGGTCTCAAAAGGGCAACATATCTTGGAATGTAAAGAGTGTTCGAGAGGCCAAGTGATAGTCAGTATGACTGGAGCATAATGAAAAGCAAGTGAACTGGATTGTGAGGTAGGCTGATGAGCTGAAATTCAGTTGTTATCACTTTGAGGCAACAGTGCCCATCTCAGTTCTAATAACTTGGTGTCTCAAAAAAATACTGCTTTAATCATGAAAGCTAAAGAAACAGCCATTTCTACTTATTTAGAACATTTCTGGAAGGCACATTCACATTGCACTTGCTTGACATTTAATCAGATTTTTAGATTGGCAAAATGATAGGTTGAAGTTGCTCGTGGTAAGTCATAACACCTCATTTGATAGCTTGCTGAATAACAGATGAAAGTATTACCATATCAATTCATTCTTTCAATTCATGTCCATGAGTATCAACTAAAACATGATTGCTCTTACATCCAAAAAATGTATAACCTCTACAATTCTATCAGATCTTTATTGCTATTACTTTTCTAAGATATGAACTGAATAACTCCTTATGTGTTTCTTCCTCTTTCTATCACTCATATTTATGGAGAGGAAAAAAATCATTAGTTAAACACCTAAAGATATATTCAGGTTCAAAATGAAACATACATTAATGGTTTTACAAAAGTAAAAGTGCTTTCCATTTGCATTCTCATTTTAAAATCAGGGATGCTGGAAAATAAAAAGTGTTGATTCTATCCCACTTTATTACAGAGGCCCTGATTGTCCTTTCTTAAAATAGGGCCGAATGAGGGGAGAAAGCCCTTCACTTCCAGGTATGTTAAGTCTTGTACATGACTGAAGTCATGAAGCCTTACATGTCATCATATTCAAGATACATTTTAATTAGGTTGTTTAACGGCTTTTTGGGAAAAGATGAAACTTGAAAATAAAGTGTAAAAATGTGGCCCTGAAATTTAATCTATAAGTAAGCCCAAAATGAAGCTCACAGGGGATATATAAAACTAGTTTAAATATTAGTACAGCTCCTTGTCTTGATTAAAGGTATTTGCTTTTCTTTCTTTCTTTTTTAAAAGGGACTTGACTGGAGGTATTGAGTTACACGAAGAAAAAAATCGGTTAGGTTGAAGTTGACCAGCAACTAAATTAAGAGTAGAGGAGTTGAAGAATGAAGTATGTGCAGAATTCACCCAAGCACTGTCTAGGTTAGAGTGAGTCTTGATCATAAATATTATTATGGTTCCATTATGAGAAAGAGTTCTTAAACTACCTTATAGTTGAAGGACACTTCCTCAGATTATCTATCTTCTCTCATCAGATTCCGAGCTTCCTTAGTAGTGTTTTGGTTATAGTCTGGCTTCTCACTATAGATTTGCCTAAAGGAAGAAACTATATTGGTCATGTCAACACATGTGCTCTGTTGCATATGAACTCTGGAATACAGATATGGATAAACAGGTAGATACACAGATATATTTATATTTTAGTTTTATAATTTATTTTTTAACATCCTTATTGGAGTATAATGCTTTACAATGTTGTGTTAGTTGCTACTGTATAACAAAGTGAATCAGCTGTATGTATACATATATCCCCATATCCCCTCCCTTTTGTGCCTCCCTCCCACCCTCCCTATCCCGCACCTCTAGGTGGTCACAAATCACCAGAGCTGATCTCCCTGTGCTATGTGGCTGCTTCCCACTAGCTATCTATTTTACATTTGGTAGTGTTTATACGTCAATGACACTCTCTCACTTCATCCCAACTTACTGTTTCCCCTCCCTGTGTAAAAGTTTTTTCACACAATTCTAAGCTTGGTGAATATAAATCTGATTTTGAGTGATGAACCTGTTATTGTTATGCTCTTGAGATCTATTATCTGAACCACAAAGCCCATAGACTTGAGTCTGGACAATGGTAAATTAACCAAACGAATGTCCCCTGTTTGGTATTTTTTGTAACCAAACAAAGCCCAGACCTTTGGGGAGATGGGATTTCATCACTTTTCACACATCTACATTGCTTTGTCTTTCTTTTGAATTTATAAAGAATCCTTTGACAAATAATTCTCAATGGCTCTCCTTTGGGTTCTTTCTCCTTGGAAGGGGCTTCTCCCCCCCACCCCAAACACTCCCTTCCCCCTTTTGCAACAGAGCAATTATGGGCAACCTACTAAATGGGAGAAAGATTTGCAAATCATATATCCAAAAGGGGTTAATATCCAAAATACATAAAGAACTCATATAACTCAATAGCAAACAAAAACAAAAACCCACAAAAACAAGCAATCTGATTAAAAATGGGCAGAGGATCTGAATAGCCATTTTTCCAAAGAAGACATACAGATAGCCAACAGGCACATGAAAAGATGTTAAACATCACTAATTATCAGGGAAATGCAAATCAAAACCACAGTGAGATATCACCTCACACCTGTTTAGAATGGCTATCATCAAAAAGACAAGAAATAACAAGTGTTGGCAAGGATGTGGAGAAAAAGGAATCCTTGTACAGTGTTCGTGGGAATGTAAATTGGTGCAGCCGCTATGGAAACAGTACAGAGGTTCCTCAGAAAATTAAAAATAGAACTACTATATGATCCAGCAATCCCACTTCTGGGTATCTATGCAAAGAAAACGAATATACTGACTTGAAAAGTTATCTGCATCCCCATGTTTATTGCAGCATTACTTATAATAGCCAAGATATAGAAACAACCTAAGTGTGTCCATAGAGAAATGAACAGATAAAGAAAATGTGGTGTATGTGCTGTATACACACACACACACACACACACACACACAGGAATATAATTTGGCCATAAAAAAGAATGAAATCCTGCCATCTGCGACAACATGGATGGACCTTGAGGGCATTATGCTAAGTGAAATAAGTCAGAGGCAGACAAACACTGTATATGATCTCGCTCATATGCGGAATCTAAAAAAAACAAAACGAAACAAAACCAACAACCAAAAAACCAAGCTCATAGATACAAAGAACAAATTGGTGGTTGCCAGAGGTAGGGGGCCAAGGAGTGGGAGAAATGCACGAAGGAAGTCAAAAGGTACAAACTTCCAGTTATAAAGTAAGTCAGTCTTGGGGATATAACATACAGCATGGTGACTATAGTTAATTATACTGTATTTCATATTTGAAAGTTGCTAAGAGAATAAGTCATAGAAGTTCTCTTCACAGGAAAAAACAGTTCTGTAACTATGGCAACTAGACTTATTGTGGTGATCATTTTGCAGTATATACAAATATTGAATCACTATGTTGTACACCTGAAGCTAATATAATGTTATATATCAATTATACCTCAATAAGAAATTTTAACAAAAATAAAGCAATTATAAAATTAGCAAAAGGTTGGGTGTTTTTTACTTGCTTTGGAAATTTTAGGATGATATACATCTCAATATGTTTTCATATCGTTTTTGCTGAACCGATTATACTTATGTTATACTTATAATCAAAAAGATGCTTCCAGGGATTTTGGTTGCCATCTTTGGAATATATTTTACCATAGGGTGTATTAAAATTAACATTACTATGTAATAAAATTCCATACCACAAGCCATGGATTATTTAGATAATTGTAACCAGCTATTCTTAAACTGTTTACCTATTCAAGATTAAAAAATTAAATGTGGTGGTACAAGGCAGTTTTTTCAGTGTAATGGAGGTCAATATTAAATGGCAATAATCCAAAGTTTTACACATCCATTTTCCCTTCTCTAAATAATAAGGCATTTTTCCCTTTAAATATAAATATCTCTATGAGCAATTCCTCTTGGTGGTTATAACAAGGGCAAAACGTCTCTATCCTCTTGCCTTAGTACATTTCCTTTAGGCAATAAAAATACTAAGATGCTTCAGGTGAAATTTTGAGCTTGGTTGCTATAGCTTGCATTTTCTGATATAATACTCCCATTGATCTGAATACTCTTTTCTTTGTTGCTCAGTTTTATTGTATGTGTTTATTGTAATCCTCCTCAAAATGCTTTCTGAAAGTAGCAAACAAAATATAATCATTCTCTTCCTTAGGATATAAGAGTGTTCATTTCATGACCTATTTATCACTGAAATGTGCTATAAAATATACTCTTCTACTAACAATTGTTTTAACATCATTTTATGTTGTAGAAAACATGGTCACTATTATTTTTTGGCTTTTAAAGGCTGTTAGTATAAAGTTCTGTATTCCTTGACTCTAAAACTGCCATAATTGAATTGTGATCTACTGTTTTCTCCTCTCCAAGGGGACTTCGTATTCATTAGTTGTCTCTTTTAAGATATTCTGCAAGTTCTGACACACGGATATGTTTATTAAACTAATGAAAAGAAAAGTTCCCAGGCAGAACCTTGAAATGCCAGATATCTGCTAAGGGAAAAAAAAAAAAAAAGACACCAGCAAATAGATGCCTGAGAAAAACAAAGCTGGATACTGAAAGACATTTGGTGGCCAACATAAGTATAAAACAGGAAAGGGCCTGACTACCATGATAATGACCCGATCACAGCTTTAGCAGTGGAAATGGTGTTGTATGATTAGGAAACTAAATCTCCAGCCAAATCTTCGTTATCATAAAACAGTCACACCATAGAGCAAACATTTTATTAATACCTGAAGTAATACCCATCCTTCTGATGACATATTAACCTGATATTATAAGTCAAGCTGAGAATGTATGAAATGTGCAAGGATTCCCTAACTTGTGTACAAGGAGAGGGATCATTTCCTTTCCCTGAAACCTTGAGATGAAACAGTCTGTCTGCTGTAAGGATGGCATGAAATCCCATGTGATTCCAAACAGAAAAAGGGAGATTTAGTGATCTTGATTTAAGCTCTAGTTCCATCAGATTTTACCAGCCAACCAAAGAGAAGATTAAACGGCAACACAAACTGATTTAGAAATCTACCAGTTAAGGCTTTGGGAATTGGCCCAATACCTAAAGTTTGCACCTTGAAAATACAGAAAGATTAATCATGACCCCAGAGACTGCATTAGTCCTTGAGTCATATCAGGATGCATGTGCTGGTAAATATGATGGTTCTGAACTATTCTATATGGTAATATATTAAAGAACTTGATTTTGAATCAAAATAGATTGCCCAAATCATAGACAACTGAATCATCTCATCCAAACAGCTCATCTATGAAGGATAAAAGGAAGAGAGCTGGCATTTACTGAGCATCCACCATATCATGTTAGGCTTATTGCTATTCCTTTTCACATACTCAATTTACTTTAAAACTCAGAATATCTCTAAGTGGAGGGTGCTCTTGGTTATAGAAAACAGAGCTAACTGAAGTTCATGGAAATGAAGTAAATTACCCACGCTCTGCTTTGCTGTACCTCCACCCACCTCCAACCTGAATTTCTTCCACATGTTTAAAATCATCAAAAAATTTCCTGTTCCTCTCTGCAGAACAAATGAAAGAACAGGTATGAACTAAATGAGCATGTGTAGGATTTGAATTGACACCAGATTGTATTTATAAAATGGTTTAAAATTTGGAATCTTTAAAACAGTCTTCCAATCCAATAATAAAACACATCTAAGTTTTTTTTAAAAAAAAAACTGTTTTTCTGTAGAGTTCAGAAAACTGCAGTAGCAAAGATATTGATTTTAACATTCTAACTTTAATTAGCCAACTTTCTGAATGCTCTAATAATTCTTAAAAGTTCTGTTATTGTCTATTCTGTAGAATTTTTCAGGTATAGAGTTGTATGATGTATCAGTTAAGGTGTCTGTCACCTTTTCAATATTCATAACTTCTATTGTTTCTCTTTTTTTTGCTAGCATTTCTAAACGTTCAAAGTAATAGTTTTAAGTAAAAAGTTCAAAGCATTCAAAGCATTTCATTCCTTTTCTGAATTTAATAGAAAAGTTTCTGGTCTTTTATCATTTAGTGTGTTGCTACTGATATGTGTGCATGCATGTGTGTGTGTAAATATTGATGTAAACAACACATACATTTATTACATTAAGGATTATGGAAGTATCCTAATATTTTCCTTTCAGTAAGGAGTTTTATTATTAGGAATAAATATTAAGGTTTATCAGATGCAATATTAACTTCTATAAAAATGATCTTATGATTATTTTTGGCATATTAAAATTCTCATATCAATGATTTTTAAGCTGTAGTATGAATACCTGTTTGTCTTGAAGTATTAATCTTTTAATGTGATTCTGATTATATTGACTAATATTTTATACAGAATTTATATGTGAAAATAAAGAAGCAATAGTCGTGTTGATTTGATATAGCTATTTTCTAGCTTAATATAAATATCTTTATAATGGTTCTTTATTCATTATGACTTGAAAAACTAGTGGTATACATTCAATCTATTCCCAAAGAGTTGAAAGAAATGATATATATAACACCTGGCCAGGTTTTGAGAGAGTAGTTCATTTGACTACAATCTCTGTCTTCCATAGTTAATTGGTTTACTGTGGTTTCCTAACCGTACTTGAGTCAATTTCAGGATTTTATATAACACTAGAAAATCTATTAACCTTGAGCTGCAGAAAATAGCCCCCTATAATCCTTTCCTTTTCACATGCATTTGTTATTTTCCCATTTCTCACATCTAATTTTGCTTAATTAATCTATTTATCAAATGACTACCTCTTAGAGTTTTCTATCAATCTCCCTCTTCTCTTTTCCTTTCATACTTTCCTTACCTTTTAAAAAAAGTATTCATCAGTTTCAAAATATTTCATTTAAGGTATTTCTAGTCTCATTGTTGTCACAATGAATCAGTCAGTTTAACCAGAGAAGCAGAACCAGTAAGATATAAAAATATTTATATAGATATATAAAAATATCTACATATCTACCTATCTACCTACCTAACAGAGAGATTACAAGCAATTGGCCTACATGATCATGGTGGCTGGTTAGTACAATATCTATAGGGTAGGGAGTCAGGAAGGGACAATCATGAACAGGTTGGAATGTATGGACATGGGCCAAAGCTCTGTTCAGAGGCCGTCAGGAAAGAAAAATTTTGAGCATGGTGAAAGCTGTCCATGGCATGGGTGGACACTACCGTGCACACTTGGAATATCTTCTCTCTCTCAAGAAAGCCTCAGCTCTGCTTTTAGGCCTTCCAACCGAATAAGTCAGACTGAACCTGACTGAAAGTCAGTTGATTAGAGACTTTCATTATATCTGAAAAACCCCTTCACGGCAAAACTTAGTGTTTGAATAAGTGGAGACTGTAGTCTAGCCAAGTTGACATATCAAAAAAGCCATCCAACATATCCTTTTCTGTATATCCTGTTTTCCTTCTTTTCTCTTTCCTAGTGATTTCTAAAATAAACAGTCTGTGTTTAGCTTGACTTGAGATTTTTATAAATATAAACATCATATTCAAACTTATGTTTCTCAGTTAATTTGTGAAAAAAACCCTGGTAATTAATTTTTTTCCTCTCAATTTGCATTAGAGTAATTCAGTGTTTTACTGATCCTTCAACTAACTGCCTCTGGTATTTGCGGTAAAATAAATTAATTGGCATCTAATTCCTGGCTCGGCCCGTCCTACACCTGGATGTTCCGTTGTCTCTTGTCCCTCTCACTCTAAGCTCTGCTTTGGGCTTGACAAGTCAAACTCACCATAGATCTGTTTCCTTCACTGTCGTATAAATATAAGGCTGATGCATATAACTGAGATTTCCTAATGGCTTGGAATAATATAATACAGGGGAATATAAGCCAGCACAGGACAGAAAGGATCTTAGCAATGCTGTTCACCAAGTCCCTGAATTCATGTCATCATAAAAATGTTTATCTTCTGGATCTAATCCTTGCCAAAGTGAACGTTTTGGCATATATAAGGTGTGTGTGTGTATATGTATACACATATATATTCAAATATATAAAATATACATATAATATACAAATATTATATACACATATTTATCATATACATGCATAATCTACCAAAGGAAATTTTCAATCTGATCATACTTTATTGCACAGAGCAATTCAGCTTGATTTATCCAAGCCATAGTCTTATCTTTCTCCATCATGAGGGAAATTAATTTTTTTCAATAAAAGAATCATTTCTACTAGCAAAAATTTATGCCTGCATCCATCCCCAAAGCAGAAGCAGCTAAGGCCAGTTTGTGTTTCCCTTTTCTTCTACTATAGGAATATGCTGACTGGTATTTTTGTTTAGTCTACTGGAGTTATATCTTAATTATGCATACATAGCTTTTGTTTCAGGAGTTACAATTTGTATATTATCTTCTATAATAATATGAACCAAAACTATTTAAGCTTCCCTGTATTTATATGGATACAATTTTCATTGCAACATTTTCTGGATACAACTTCCCCAATTGTCTTTTGTTTATTCAATAAGAGTTCTCTGTAAGAGTGCAAGAATGATACATTTCCAAATCACTTGCTTTAAAAAATTTTTCACCTGCATTTGTAAAAGGCAGCTTGGTTGAACTTAGAATTGTAGTGGATATATTTCTCCGTGGAAAAGTACTAGATAAGAGTTCTAGCAGCAGAGAGCACCTGAAGAGCAGCCACTGAGAATTCTGGGACTCAGGGGCCTTTCCAGCCATTATTTAACCCTCATGTGGTTGTAAAAATCAAGAACAAATGGAGAGCAGCCTTGAAAATTCCCTGAGCAGACAAAACCAGTTTAGTCAAACAAGCAAAGCTCAATTTAGCTTATTTTACAAGACTAACTTAACCTGGGTCATTTCTTGTTTATGCCTCTGGAAATCATAAACAAAACTTAAACTCTTTCCCAGGATCGAAAGGAAGTAACTACTGACCAATTCCCTATCATTTAAGAAAATTCCAATATTATAACCAATCACTGTGCAAAATAAAGTCACTGTCTTCTCACTATATAAGCTGCTTTATAACAACATACCCCTGAGCTTCATTTCATGTTTTGGTTTGAATGCTCCAGTTTGCAAACTGTCTTTTGGTATGTGCACAATAAACTTTTACTAATTACTACTTTGATGATTCGTTGCCTTTAGTTTTGCTATTTCTGATCTTTTGACACAATGAACCCAGAAGACGACAGGCTAAAAAAAGACTCCTCATAGGCACCAGCCTGACCACACACTGGGAACCAGGGGTACCTTTCAACCACCTTACAGCTCTCCAGATACAGCCTCAAAGACCCGTATGGCCACCAACCAGCCTGTTCATGAACTGGTGTCCCAAAGGCCTTTGAACCTTAGGCTACAAATTATTGGCAAAGGAATCTAGGGTCCTATCAGCAACCATCCCACGTGCATGGTAGTGCCTCTGGGACCCTTTCCGAAACCCAGTGCTGTAAAATCCACAACTCCTACTAGGCCATCAGCAGGGCTAGCGCTTCCTGCCTGAGTCCACCTCACCCTCTCAGACCCCAGAACTCTACTGAAAACCTACCTGTCAACTCGGTGGTGCACGGGAGCACTTCCAGACGCTTTCTGCCCTGGCGATGGTACCCTGAGGGTCCTTTCTGAGACCATACTGCACATAAACTGTGTTCCAGGGTAACCTTATGGTAGCCAGTTCCCTTGCTGTGGAACACAAGGATCTATTGGCAATCATCCTTCCACGGCGGTAGAGCTTCGGGCGCCCATTAATTACATGACGCTAGTGCAGCTGGAAATCTTCCGGCCACCAAACTTCCTACCAGCTAGGGATCTGGGATGCCTTCAACCCCAGCCTGTGTGAACGCTGAAGAACCCAAGGTTCTTTGGCAATCAGCCTGCCCCTCTGCTAAGGAAAGGAGGGCACTTTCAGTCACAACATTGGCATCCAGCAGAGGTAGCAGGAGTCCTTCAACCTCCAGTCGGCTCACAAGTTCGGGAAACATGAGCCTTCTCGGCCACTGTCTCTCCCTCGCGCAGGTGTCCCGGAACCTTCCTGCCAGAAACCTGCCCCCTCGCCAGGGTTCCGCGGATCCTTCAGGCCCCCTGATGGTCCTTATAAGGCGTAAATCCGAGCAATTCATACTAGGCCGTCAACAGGTCTTTCGGTCTGGAGACATCTTTCCCAATCAGACAGCTGGACTCTTATCACTTCACTGGGGTCACGGGAGAGAGGCACAGGGCTGTGGGAGGCACTTCTGCAACTGGAGGCCCTTTTGGCGACTAGACTTACCACGCACGGTTGTGCCAGGGGCCCGGCCCAAAATCCTTGCTGTGGAATATGGCCCTTTTGCGAACTAAACTTCCAGCTCCCTGGAGCCCTTCTGGCAGCATACTTCCATCATATTGGTGTCGTAAGGGCCCTTCCACCCCTAAGCGTTTCAGGGAGAACTTTCCGTCCACAGTTGATACTGTGCACCTGGAGATTTTGACTATAAGTTTGCCTCACTGCTCCGGATTCCTTTTTGGCTTAGTAACCTGAGCCATTTCGGCCACCATCCCTACCCACTCCGCCCTCATCGGCCTTAGTACCCTGGAGAACCTTCCAACCATCAATTTAACCCCTCACTAGAAGTCCAGAGCTCCTCTGGCCCAAAGTCATCAAAAAAGTATATACCCTTGAGACCACAGGCTACAGAACAGAGACCTTTGGCATCTAGGACTCCTGGAGTTCTTCCAGACACATGCGGTCCAGGGCACTGGCACCCTGAAGCACTTCCAGACACCTTCTGCCCTGGCGCTGGTGCCCTGCGGGTCCCTTATCAGACCATGCTACCCGCATACTGGGTTCCAGGAGAGCCCTTATGAGCACCAGCTTGCCCTACTGCTAAGGAATATGTGGCCTTACAAACACCTATCGAGAACACTGTTGCAAGGGGATCCTTTTCACCACCACACCACCTTCTGGGCAGTGCCCCCGGGAAACCTTCCGGCCACCAGACTTCCCGACAGCAGGAGATCCGAATTCCCTCTGGAATCCTCAGTCTATATATGCGCTAGTGAATCTTGGGTTCTTTAGTGACCAGATAGTCTGTCTGTGGTGGAAAGGAAAGCACTTGGTTATGGCACTAGCCACTGGCAGGGGAGGGGTAGGCCTCAACTGCTCCAAGTCAGCAAAGTGATGAAGTAAGATCCCTTGGGGCCACCGTCCACCTTCCTGCCACCAACCTGCCTCCTCCATAGGGTTCTATGGATTCTTCACACCCCTCAGTGGAAGCACAGGCTCCTCCTACCAGCGCTTCAGCAGGAGGCAGAATTTACGCCTTGGGCCCAGCAAGCCATAGCTCCCGCTCACAGCCCAGGACCCTACTGTGTACATGCCTGACACCTCAATGATGCCTTGGTGGGGTACTTCTGGACACCATTTCCCCTGACATGGTGACCCTTTTGGCAACTAGACTGTCAGTGCACTGAGGTCCTACGAACTGAATTAAGAATCCTTGCTGTGATCAAGGATTTACTGTATAGCACAGGGAATTATATACCCAGTACCTTGTAATAACCTATAAGGTAATATAAGCTGCACTGTGCTGTACAGCTGAAACTAAGACAGTATTGTCAACTACAATAGAAAAAAAAATCCAGTATTAGACTCATTTACCTGTCTAGTTCAGCAACATTTTTTCCCTCCTGTGTCAGAGAGGGATTTTGATATAAATATTTGATGCTACAAAAATGCAAATAACTCAAAGATAAGAAGTAACCTACAGAAAAACAAAAAAGAAAAGAAAAAGAATCCTTGCTGTGGAATATATGACCTTACTGGAAACCATACTAACAGTTTGTTGGTGCCTGGGGTCCCCTTTGGCCCCAGTACTCCCATCCTGTTAGTGTCATAAGGGCCATTCCAGCCCTAAAAGTTTTTGTGAGGTCCTTCCTGCCCACAGTCCAATGGGAATCACGGGCTGTCAGCCAAGTTTGACGGCCTGCGTACTGCTGAAACCGGAACACATTCGATCGAGGTACAGGTCTCTGACCGAGATACCCCGGGCCCTTTAAACTAAGAAATTTGAGCGCTTTCGGCCACCATCCTTCCCCGAGCTCAGGTGCCCTGTAAAATCACGGACCACCAACAGTACCCTTGTTCTAAGGTTCCAGCACTATTTCCAGCCTGCTATCATTCACGTGCCCGGGAACCGAAGGTTCTTATGCCACGAACCTGCCCCCGTGATGCAGAATCTAGAACCCTTTAGGTCACGAGTTAGGCCCGGCTGTGGTGAGCCAATAGCTCTTCCAGTCCTCCGCTAGCTCGTGTGCCATGGAACTTAGAACCCTTTCAGTCACCTGGCTTGCTCGCTAGTGTCCCTGGAGACTTTCCGATCACCAGCCAACCCAGCACCTAAGGTTCCTAGGGTTTTTATGGCCCCTAGTCTCACCGTTATTTGGGGGCACAGTGTACCCTTGTGACCATCACCCTCACAATAGGCTGCAGAACTTGGAGCCCTCTGTGCGTCTCATTCATTTTGATCGGTAGGAACCAAGGGGGTTCCTCCGGAATCATGCTGCCCTGGCCACTGGCACTCAGAAAGGACTTCTGGACACATTCTGCTCTGGTGTTAGTGACCTGTGGGTCCTTTCTGAGACTACACTACCTTTGCATAGGGTTCTAGGAGAGCCCTTATGTACACTAGCCTGCACCCTTGCTTTGGAATGGAGTTCTCTACTGGCAATCACCCATCCAGAAATCTGAAGCACGGGGCTCCTTTTTGCCACTTCAAATACATCTGGGTGTTGACCCAGGAAACCTTCCGGCCATCAAACTTGATGCTATCTAGGGTGCCGGATTTTCTATAGGCCCTCACTCTGTGCACGCTCTGGGGAACTAAGTGTTATTTGGCGACCTGCTGGCTTGTCTGAGGTGGAAAGGAGAGTATTTTCAGTCACAGAACTGCCACCCGGCAGGGGAATCATGAGCCTTTCAGGCCATCACTCAGCCCTCAATCTCAGGAGTCCTGAGCCCTCGCGGCCACCATCTGTCTCTTACACAGGTGACCAAGGAATCTTCCTGCCAAAAATCTGATCACTCACTGGGGTGCCAGTGATTACTCAGACCCCCATATTGTCTTTATACAACGCAATCATGAGTTCCTCTTACCCGGCTTTCAGAAGGACTAGCTCTTTTTGTCTGGGTCATTCTCACTTTCTCAGCACCGCCCCACCCCATGACTCCTCGGGATGCCTACTTAACATTGGACTGATGCCCGAGTGAGCACTTTCAGACACCATCTTCCCTGGCTTGGCTGTCCTGGGGGTCCTTTTGTGACCAGACCGCCTGTGTACTAGAATACTATGGGCCAAAGTAAGAATTCGTGTCGAGAATATACGCCCCCTACTGGAAACCATACTTGTACTCTCATGTTAGTGTCATGAGGGCATTTATGTTCCCATAAATTTCTGGGAGTCCTTCCTACCCACAGTACACGGTCGTGTCCGGGTCCTGGGGATTTCTAGCCATCAATTTGCCTATCTGCTACTGAAACCGAATCATATTCAGTCACAGTTTAGGATGCCTTCTGGGATATCGTGGGCCTTTTCGGATCCAGAATCTGAGCCTTTCAGACACCATCCATCCTCCTCTTTCCCTAACCCCCACTTCCCCCGGCTCCTCACTTGGTTACCCAGGGAAATCTTCCAAACACCAACATGGCCTCTCACTAAGGTTCCAGGGCTCCTTCTGGCCCCGAGTCATCACATGTACCTAGGAACCAAATGGTATTCTGATACCAAAATGCCAGTGTGGTGGAGAACCCAGAACCCATATGGTCATTGGACAGGCCTTGAACTGGGTAACTAATGGCCCTTTCAGTCCTCAGCTGCTCTGTTTTCAACAGAACCTATAATCCTTTTTGTTTAGGGCCTCCCACGAGATAGTGTCTCTGGGTACCTTCCCATCACCATCTGCCCCGGCCTCCGGGGTTCCATATGTCCTTATGGCCCCCAGCCAGCCTACGAGGTGGGGAATCACATACCTTCTGACCACCATCCGCCCTGCAGACTATGGAACCCAGAGTCCATTGGGGATCATTACTAACCTGGAGGTGGGTTTCCTGGCACGAGCCGTCCAGGGGCGCTGGCATGCCGGGAGCACTCCCGCACATATCTGCCCCAGTGCTGGTGTCTTAGGAGTGCTGAGACCAGGCTGCCCACACACTAGGTTCCAGGAGATCCCATAAGGACATTAGGCTGCTTAATGCTGTGGAACACAGAACCCTATAAACAACCATCCATCCAGATCCCTGGGGCGAGAGAGCCCTTCTGCATCACCGTACCTCTATCTAGCTGGTATACCTGGAAAGCTTCCAGCCTCCAGACTTCCTAGCAGCTAGAGTTCCGGGATAGCCACCGGCCCTCAGCCTGAATTTGTTCTGGGGAGCCAAAGGTTCTTGGACAACCAGCCTGCCCATCTGCAGTGAAAGGAGAGGATTTCCCCTCACGGCACTAACACCCACCAGGTGGAACTGTGAGCCTTTCAGGCCTTCAATTAGCTAGCAATCTTGGGATTAAATGAGCCCTCTCGGCCACCGTCTGCCCTCTTGTGGGTGCCCCAGGAAATTTTCCTGCCGCTAAATTTCCCTCTCACCAAGGTTCCGGCGATCCTTCAGGTCCACAAACTGTACTCATGCGGTGGGAACATGGGCTCCTCTCATTCAGCCATCAACCTGATGAGTCCTCAGGCCCCGGGACTCTTCTGGATTCTTGCCTGCTACCACGCTGGTGCCGCAAGGGGCACTTCCGGACACCATCTGCCATACAACTGCTGCCTGGGGGCCCTGATTTAGCCAGATTGCCAGTGAACTGGCGTCGCGTGGGCCCTCCCCAGATCCTGTGATGTGGAATATATAGTCTAATTGGAAACCACACTTCCAGTACTCTGGTGGCCTCGGTCCCAATTAGGCACCGTACTCCACATCGCATTAGGGAAGTTTCCAGGAGTTCTTACTGCTCAGAGTACACTGACATGCTCAGGAACAGGGGGATTTCTGGCTATTACTTTACCTGTCAGTTTTTAAAACTAGAGTGTTTTTGGTCACAGTATCAGACTTGGGATTATGTACTGTGAGCCCCACAGCTAAGGAATCTCAGCCTTTTCAGACACCGTACTTCCCACCAGCATGGATGAACCAATGAACTTTCAAGCCAACGACGTATCTCCTCCCTTAGATTCCGGTGTTCCTTAGAGTCTAGAATTGTTCGGCTTCCCTGCAGACCTAAAGTTATTAGGTCACCAGCTTGACACTGTGATGCAGAAATCAGGGCCTTTCCAGTCACCAGCCTGGCCTGGCCTTGGGGATGGTCCTCAGCTATCCCATTTGAAACAGAACCTAGAACCCTTTCAAACATGAAACTCCACACGAATTAGTGTCCCTGGGCACCTTCCAAGCACCATCTGGTCCGGCACCTAGAGTTCCACGTGTCCTTATGGCCCTAGCCTGTCCATAAGCTGGAGAAACCAGATGTGCTTCACATCATCACCGTCTTTGTAGGCTGTGAAACTCAGAGCCTGAACTCTAGGTCCCTTAAGACTCTTCTGGGCACGTTTGGTCCAGGGCACTCACACCAAGGGAGCACTTCTGGACATGTTCTGCCCTGGTGCAGGTGCTCTGTGCGTTCTTTCTGAAGCCAAACTACTTGTGCACTGGGTTCCAGGAGAGCCCATATGGGCACTATCCTGCACTGGGTTGTGGCACACACTGCCCTACTGGCAACCAGCCACCCAGAGATCTGGTGCAAGGGGCCTCTTCTCCACTGCATCTTTTTTTTTTTTAATATTTATTTATTTATTTGGTTGTGCTGGGTCTTAGCTGAGGCTTACAGCCTCCTTACTTGTGGCATGCGAACTCTTAGTTGCAGTGTGCATGTGGGATCTAGTTCTCTGACCAGGGATCGAACCCGGGCTCCCTGCATTGGGAGCGTGGAGTCTTAATCACTGTGCCACTAGGGAAGTCCCTCCCCACCGCATCTTGATCTGTAAGTGCCCAGGGAACTTCTGGCCATCGGACTTCTTGCTAGCTAGGGTTCTAGGTTTCCTACTGGCCCCCACTGGCACATTCATGAGAACCAAGGATTCTTGGTGAACTGTCTTCCTGCCTTAGGTGGAGACCGTTTGGGGTCACAGCACTATCATCCTGCAGGGGAACCGAGAGCTTACTAGTTGGGGAATCGTGAGTTCTCTCGGCCACTAGCTGTCCCTCTTGTTGGTGCCCCAGAGAACCTTCCTGCCAACAACCTGACTGCTCAGTAGGGTTCTGATGATAATGAAGGCTCCTACATTATCCTCATGGGATGGAAACCTGGGTTCCTCCAATTAGACTGAGAGCAGAACAAGGTCTTTTGCTCTTGGGCTATGTTGCCCTCTCATGCCTGGGACATTTCCATGCCCCTCGCTGGTAGCATGGGCATTACTCCTGGACAGCATCTGCCCTAGTACTGCTGCCCAGCTGGCCATTTAGGCAGAAACAATACCTGCATACAGGGGTCCCATCAGCCCTAGCCGGAGGCTGTGCTGTGGAATATATAGACCTATTGGAAACCATACTTGTAAAATGCTGGTATTCCAGACCCATTTTGGCACCCAAACTCTACCACATTAGTGTCATGAGGGCCTTCTTCACCACAGAGTTTCAGGGTAGTTCCCATCTACAATGCACCAGTGTGCTTGGGACCTGGGGGCTTTCCAGCCATCAGTCTGGCTGCCTACTGTTGAAATGGGAGCACTTTCAGTCACAGTACATAACACACTGAGGTAACATGGGTACTTCTGGTTCAGGTACGTGGCTCCTCGCTAGGGTTCCAGGGTTCTTTCCTGGAAGTCTTGTAGCATGCCTGAGAACTGAAGGTTCTTTGGCCACCAGCCTGCCTGCATGATGCAGAAACGAGAATTCTTCCAGCCACTGGTCAGGCCTAGTTCTAGGAATATTTGGCCCCTCCAGTGCTCAGCTACACCATTTGCACATACCCTTCCCACAATCACCCTCCCTATAGGCTGTGGAACCCAGAGCCCACTGAGCATTGTTTTCCATCCTGACATCCGGGAACAAGGAGGTTTTCAGGACACTTGCACTTGGAGCACTTCTGGTGACTTTCTGCCCTGGCGCTGGTGTTCTTGGGGGTACTTTCTGAGACCAGGCTGCCTGTGCACTGGGTTCTATAATGAAAATAGGCTGCTTAGTGCTGTGGAACACAGAACCCTATAAGTAACCATTTATCTACAACCCTGGTGCAAGATGGCCCCTCTTCGCCACTGTACCTTCATCTGCCCAGTGCCCTGGGGAACCTTCCGGCCACCAGACTTGCCACCAGCTAGGGTTCCAGGATTCCTGCCAGCTGCCAGCCTGTGTGCACTCTGGAGAACCAAGAACTGTGTTGGTCTCTTGGACAACCAGCCTGCTCACCGGTGGTGGAAGGAGAGCATTTCCCCTCATAGCATTACCATACCCCAGGGGAACTGTGGGCCTGATGTTGAAACCAGAATACCTTTGTTCACAGTACAGGCCTCACTAAGGTATCATCTGCACTTCCAGCCCAGGAATCATGAACCCTCTAGGCCACCATCTGTCCTTCCTGTGGGGACCCCAAAGAATCTTCCTGCCACCAACATGTCCATTCACTAAGGTTCTGGGGATCTTTCAGGCTCCTAATCACACTTATGCGGTAGAACCCAGGTTCCTCCTATTAGTCTGTCAGCAGGACAAGACGTTTTGGTCTGAGTCCATCTTGATTTTTCAGTCCCTGGGATTCTTCTGGATATGTGCCTGCCACTGTACTGGTGCCATGGGAGGCAGCTCAGGACACCATCTGACCTGGCACTGCTGCCCTGAGGGCCCATTTTGCAACTATACTTCCTAAAACCTAGGGTCCCATAGGTCGTGGCCAAATCTTGTGCTGAGGAACACGTGGCCCTACTGTGAACCATACTTTCCAGTATGCCTGTGCCCCTGGTCCCATTCAGGCACCTTACTCCACGTAACGTTAATGTCGTGAAGGCCCTTCTGGCCCTAAATTTGTAATCAAAGTCTGTTGGTGTGCTGGGTACCTGGGTGATTTCCAGCCGCCAGTTTTCCCACACACTGTTGAAACCAGAACATTTTCCGTCGTAATACAGGCCTCGCACTGGAATACACTGGGCACTTTCAGTTAAGAAACCTGAGCCCTTTCAGCCAGCATACTTCCCCCCAATGTGGGTGCACTGATGAATTTTCTGACCATCAATGTACCCCTTCGCTATGCTTCCTGGGTTCCTTCTGGCCTGGACTTATCCTGCTTGCCTGGGAACCAAAAGTTCTTTGGCCACAAGCCTGATAGTGTGATACACAAACTAGAAACCTTCTGGTTACCAGACAGGTATGGGAAACTATGGCCCTTATAGTCCTCAGCTGTCCCATTTGAAATGGAACCTAGAATCCTTCTGTCAAGAGCCTTTTCAGAAGTTAGTATACATAGCACATTCTGATCACCATCCACCCTAGACCCCAGAATTCCACGTGTCCTAAGATCTACCAGTTGGCCTGCAAGCTGGGCAACTGTGTGCCCTTCTGACCTTCACTCTGCTTGTAGGATGTAGAACCTGTAGGCCTTGGGCATCCTGTCCATCTTGATCTCTAGGTTTCTAAGGGCTCTTCCAGAATGTGCTGGCATACTGGGAGCACTTCCAGACACTGTTAGCCTGGATCCTGGGTCATTTCTCAGACCAGACTGCCTGCACTGGGTTCTAGGAGAGCTCATATGGGCACTAGCTTTGTCCAGTGCTGTGGAACACAGGGCTCTACTGGAAGCCATCCAACCAGAACTCTGGTGCAAGGGGGCCCTTTTCACCACTGCATCTCCATCTGGGCTGTGCCATAGGGAACCTCTGGTCACCAGACTTTCTAACAGCTAGAGTTCCAGGTTTCCTATTAGACTCCAGTCTGTGTATGCTCTGGGGAACTGAGGATTCTTTAGCTACATGCCTGCCTACCTGTGACTGAAATGAGAGCATTTAGTTTATGACCCTAGCATCCCAAACAGGAATAGAGGGCCCTTCAGGCCTTCAGTCAGCTTGCAAGCTTGAGAAGCATGAGCCCTCTAGGCCATCGTCTGTCCTTCATGCGGGTTCCCAGGCAAAACTTCTTCCCCTCTTCCTAGGGTTCCGGGGATCCTTCAGGTCCCCAGATTGTCCTTAAATGATGGAACCATAGGGTCCTCCTACTAGGCTATCAGCAAGATGAGGCCTTTCTGCATGGTTTCAATTGTGCCCTCTCAAGTTCTGGGACTCTTCCTGTCACTTACCTGCTACCTCGTTGGTGCCACAGGTAGAAATTCTGGATACCACCTTCCCTGTGGGCGCTTTTGGTCACCAGACTGTCCGTACACTAGAGTCCCACGGACCCTTAAAGGCTCTAGCTAGATCTCATGCTATAGACTATATGACCGTTTTGAGAACCACATGTCCAGCACACTGGTGTCCCTTTGGCCCCTGTTACTTCCATCATGTTAGTGTCAGGAGGGCCTTTCTGGCTTTCAGGAATTTCTTTCCGCCCACATTCTCCTGGCATGCTAGTGACCTGGAGGTTTTGTGGTTATCATTTTGCAACTCTGCTGCTGAACCAGAGCATGTTCAGCCACAGTACAGATCTCAACTGGGTTACCCTTGGCCCTTTGGCTCAGCTGTCTGAGTCTCTTTGGCTACCGTAAGTCCTGCCCTCCCCACTTGTTGGTGCCCTGAGGAATCTTCCAACCACCATCAGGTCTATTCTGACCTCTAGGAACCTGGGGCTCTTCTGGACATGTGCCAGCCAGCATGTTGGTACTCTTGAGCACTTCCAGACATGTTTTAACCTTGCACTGATACGCTATGGGCCTTTTCTGAGACCAGACTGCTTGTGTACACTTGCCCACTATAGTGCTGTGAAATATAGGGACCTATTAAGCAATCATCCTTCCAGCACAATGGCACTTCAGGGGACCCTTTCAGCCACCATACCTCCAGCACACTAGTGCATTGGGGAACCTTCTGGCTATCGTCTTCCCACCATCTAGGGTTCAGATGTTCCTGACTGACCCCAGCATATCCTCAGGCTGAAGGACCAAGGGTTCTTTGGCCACCAGTCTGTCCACTTGCAGTAGAAATCAGACCATTTTAGGTTATATTATTGGCCTTCCCCAAGGGTACCATAGGGCTTTTTGGATCTTGGTCAGCCCACAAGCTGACAAAGCAAGAAACCATTTGGCCACTGTCTGTTGAGCTTGTGCCTCAGGGAACATCCTGGCCACCAGACTTCCCACCAGCTGGGGTTCCAGCCTTCCTCCTACTACAGCCTGCTGGCATGCTATGAATCCAAGGGTTTTTCTGTTATCGGCCTGCCAAACTGTTGTGGAAACGAGAGTGTATTCAATCACATAAAATGCCTGGAGCTGGGGAATACTGTTCCCTCTGGCCTGAAGCCAACCCACAAGCTCAGGAAGCTTGAGGCTTCAGCTATCCTTTGCACAGGGTTTCCTGAAGAAACCATTAGACCGCCAACATACTCACTTGCTAGGGCTGCAGGGTTCCTTCCAGCACCCAGTCAGCCTGAATGTTGGGGAACCAAAGGTTTTTCAGACATCAGTCTATCCTTGTGATGTAGAAACCATAGCCTTTTAGGTCACTGAACAGGCTTTGCACTGGGGAACTGAGGAACCTTCCAGCCATAATCCAGCACATGTGTGTATAACATAGAACCCTTCTGGGCACTGTCCCCTTGGCACATTGGTATCTTTGAGGACCATGTGACAAATAGCCTGTTTACCTGCTAGCATTTATTGAGTTCTTATGGCTTTCAGCCAGCCCTGGGGCTGGGGAACTGAGGGGTCATAGGCTATCAGCCAGCCTACTTGCTATGGAACTAGAACCTTTTCAGCCTTGTTCTATCCCACCCTCTAAATCCCCATGGCCCTTCCATACATGTGTCTGCTAACACATTGTTGTCCTGGGGGGAATTCCAGATATTTCTGTCTTTGCACTGATGCCCTGGTGGCCCTTTTAGCAACCAGACTGCCTGTACACTGCTGTCCCCACTGTCCCCAGCAGTGTCCCCATACACTGCTGTCCCCAGGGGCATTACAGACATGAACCAGATCCAGTGCTGTGAAATATATGGCCCTATTGGCAACCACCTATCCAACATTCTGGTGCTTCAGGTCCCCTTTTGCCAAGCTTACTGCCAATACATGCTGTTGCCTTAGAAAACTTCAAGGCAGCCACTTCTCTCCAGTTCGGCTGCCAGGAGTCCCTCCAATCCCTAGCAGGTCCATGTGCTGGGAAACTGAAGATGCTTCTGCAGTCAGCCTGCCTGTCGGTTATGTTAGTGTCAATTCAAATTAGATTTTGCTATTACTTGAGGATGTTAAATGCAATCCCTATGGTAACCACAAAGAAAATATGGGTAGAATATATACAAAAGGAAATTAGAAAGGAATAAAAATGGTTCACTACAAAAAATCAACTAAAATAAAAATAAGGTAGTAATAAAGATACAAGACATACACAGAACACATAACAAATTGGCAAAAGTCAGTCTTTATCAGTAATTCCCTTAAATGTTAATGGATTAAACTTTCCAATCAAAAGGCAGAGATTTGGTAAGATACATTTAAAATATGACCCAACTATTTGATCTACAGTGGGTCTACAAAAGACCCACTGTAGATCAAAAGAAACAAATATGTTCAAAGGGAAAAGAATGATATTGCAAAGATATTCCATGCAAATAGCAACCAAAATAGAGAAAGGTCACTACACTGATATCTTTTAAAATAGATTCTAAGTTAAAAAATACTATAACAGACAAAGGAGGGCACTGTACATTGATAAAAGGGTCAATTCATCAAGATATACTAATTATAAACCTACATGCAACAAATAGCAGAGCCCCTAAATATATGAAACAATGATGGACAGAATTGAAAACTTCAATACCCTACTTTCAATAATGGATAGAACATCTAGACAGAAGAGCGATAAAGATATAGAGGGCTTGAACAACACTATAAACAAACTAGAGATAACAGGTATTTATAGAACAGTTCACTAAATAACAGCAAAATACCCATTCTTTTCCAATGCACATAGAACATTCCCCAGGATAGACCATATATTGGCCAGAAAACAAGGTTAATAAGTTTTAAAAGGTTAAAATAATACAAAGTATCTTCTCTTACCATAATGGAATAAATCTAGAAATCTATAACAGAAGAAAAATTGAATAATTCACAAATTTGTGTAAATTAAATAACACACACTTAAACAACCAATGAATCAGAGAAAAATCAAAGAGAAATTAGAAAATACAGACAAATGAAAATGAAAACACAACATAGCAAAACACATGGGATGCAGTAAAAGCACTGCTCACTAAAAAATATTATACCTGTAACTGCATACATTAGAAAAGATGAAAAAGACTTCTTGTCTCTGGTATGGCATGTAAGGAACTTTGAAATCATCACTCTCATTCTTACAACAAGAAAAAACTGAACAAATTGAAAATCAGCATCTCTTTTTAGATCTATCAGAGATGAGGTAATACAGAAAACTGCTGTTCTCCAAATTTTAGTGACACACAGAAAGATACAGAGAGCTGGCAGAAGTCCAGGAGCACAAACAACCACTGGAGCAACTTTCAGTTCCTTTTAATCGGCACATAATGGTTGGCTTTCAACAGAATAATTATAAGCCATACTAAAAGACAAAAAACACAACTTGAGGAGACAGAGAAAGTATGAGAATCAGATTTAGAGTGGTAAAGATTGTGGTAGTATCACACCAAGAATTTTAAACAAATATGATTACAGATGGGTAATGTAAGCAAAGAGATGGAAATTCCAATAAAAAATCAAAAGACAATGCTAGAAATCAAAAACACTATAGTAAATGAAGAATGCCTTTGATGGGCTCAGCAATAGACTAGACATGTAGGAGGAATGATTGGGTAATCTTTAAGATATGTCAAAAGAAACTTCCAGGACTTCCCTGGTAGCGCAGTGGTTAAGAATCTGCCTGCCAATGCAGGGGACACAGCTTCGATCTCTGGTCCTGGAAGATCCCACATGCTGCAGAGCAGCTAAGCCCATGTGCCGCAAATACTGAGCCTGCATTCTAGAGCCTGAGAGCCACAACTACTGAAGCCCACCTGCCTAGAGCCTGTGCTCCACAACAAGAGAAGTCACTGCAATGAGAAGCCCGCGCACCGCAACAAAGAGTAGCCCCTGCTTGCCTCAACTAGAGAAAAGCCCACACACAGCAACGAAGACCCAATGCAGCCAAAAATAAATTAATTAATTTAAAAAAAGAAACTTCCAAAACTGAAATGCAAAGAGAAAAAAAAGAATGTAAAGACAAAATGAGATATTCAAGAACTGTAAGACAATTACAAAAGGTGTAACATACACATAATGAGAATAACAGAAGAAGAAAAAAGAAAGGAACAGAAGAGATATTTGAAGTAATAATGACTAAGGATTTTCAAATATTAACAACAGACACCAAACCACAGATGGACGAAGCTGAGAAAACACTGATCAAGATAAATACCAAAAAGTCTACTACTAAGCATGGCATATTCAAACTGCAGAAAATCAAAAACAAAGAGAAAATATTGAAAGAATCCAGAGTGGGTGAAAACACTTTACCAAAGAGAAGCAAGGATAAGAATTACACTGATCTTCTCTTTAGAAACCATGGAAACAAGAAGAGAGCAGAGTGAAATATTTACAGTGCTGAAAGAAACAAAAATCCATCAACCTAGAATTCTATAGCCAGAGAAATTATCCTGCAAAAGTGAAGGAGAAATAAAGACTGTCTCAGACAAACAAAAATTGAGGTAATGTGTAGTCAGCACATCTGCCTTGCAAGAAATGTTACAAGGAGTCCTTCAGAGAGAAGGAAAATTATATAGGTAAGAAACCCAGATCTATATAAAGAAAGGAAGGCTGTTAGAGAAGGAATAATCACTTTAGACATCATGTTCTAAATACACCAATAAAAAGAAAGAAACTGGAAGAGTAGATAAAGAAGACCCAACTATATATCCTCTACAAAATCCCATTTTAAATATGAAAACACAGATTGATTAAAAATAAAGAGGTAGATATAGATATTACATGCTAAAACTAATAAAAAGAAAGCTGGAATAGCTATATCAATTTCTGACAAAGCAGGCATAAGAGCAAGGAAACTTATCAGGGACAAAGAGAGGTGTTAAATAATGATAAAGGGGTCAATTCTCCAAGAAGACATTACAACTCTTAACGTGTAACATTAACTACCAACAGAGCATCAAACTACATAAGCCATAAACTGATAGAACTTCAAGGAGAAATGGTCGAATCCGCTCTTATAGTTGGAGACTTCAACACCCCTCTGTCAGTAATTAATAAACTCAACAGGTAGGAAATCTCTAAAGACAGAATTCAACTGAACAGTACCAATCAACTGAATCTAACTGACCTTTATATAATAACGCATCCAACAACAGCAGAATACACATTTTCATTATGTTGACACTGAACATTAACAAAGATAGACCATATTCTGGACTACAAAGCACAACTTAACAAATTTAAAAGAATTAAAATAATATGTATTATGCTCTCAGATCACAATAGAATTAAGCTGGAAACCAATAACGGAAAGTTAGCTGGAAAATCCCAAAATATTTGGAGATTAAACAACATGCTTCTTGATAACACACAGGTCGAATAACAAGTCTCAGGAGGAATTAAAAAGTGTTTTGAACTTAGAAATATTTGAAATGGAAATGAGAACATAACATCAAAATTGTGAGATACAGCAAAAGCAGTACTTAGAGGGAAAACTATAGCATTGAATGCAGCTATTAGGAAAGAAAATCTAAAATGAATAATATAAGCTTCTACCTTAGAAAACCAGAAAAATAAGAATAAATTAAATCTAACATAAGCAGAAGAAAATAAGTAATAAAAATTAGCAGAAATCAATGAAATTGAAAGCAGGATATCAACAGAGAAAATTAACAAAACCAAAAGATGGTTCTTTGAAAAGGTTAATAAAACTTACAAACCTCTAGACTGGCTAAGTAAGAAAAGGAAAGAAGACAGAACTCACTAATATCAGAAATTTTTATTTCTGATATTAGTGATTTATTTATTTCTGATATTTCAGGAGCCAATTACTGCTGATTCCATAGCTATTAAGAGGATATTAAAGGATTATGAGGAACAGCTCTATGCCAACAAATTTGATAACCTAAATGGAATGGACCAATTCCTTCAAAGACACAATCTGCCAAAACTTACACAAGAAATAGATCATCTAAATTAATAACAACAAGAAGAAATTTGGAACTAATAATAAGCAATTATAGCAGATTTGCAGAATACAGTGTTAATACACAAAAGTCAATTGCTTTCTTACATAACACCAATGGACAATTGGAATCTGAAATTAAAAACATAATAATATTTACATTATCACCAAAAATATTAAATACTTAGGTATAAATGTAATAAAATGTGTCCAAGATCTACATGAGGAAAATGATAAAACTCTGATGAAAGAAATAAAAAGAAATTAATGGAGACATATTCCATGTACATGAATAGGAAGACTCAATTTTGTTAAGAGGTCAGTTCTGAGACTTCCCTGGTGGTGCAGTGGTTAAGAATCTGCCTGGCAATACAGGAGACATGGGTTCGATCCCTGGTCAGGGAAGATCCCACATGCCGCAGAGCAACTAAGCCCATGTGCCACGACTACTGAGCCTGCACTCTAGAGCCCACGCACCACAACTACTAAAGCCTGCGTGCCTAGAGCCCATGCTCCTCAACAAGAGAAGCCACCACAATGAGAAGCCTGTGCACCACAACAAAGGGTAGCCTCCGCTGGCCGCAGCTAGAGAAAGTCCGCACACAGCAACAAAGACCCAATGCAGCCAATAAATAAATAAATAAATAAATAAATAAATAAATAAATCAGTTATTCCCAACTTGATCTAGAAACTCAATGCAAACTCAACCAATATCCTAACAAGCTATTTTGTGGACACTGTCAAAACTAATTCTTAAGTTTACATAGAGAGGCAAAAGACCCATCATAGCCAACATAACATTGAAGAAGAACACCGAGGAGTGACACTACTCAACTTTAAGACTCACTGTAAAGCTACAGTTATCAAGATAGTGTGGTGTTGGGGAAAGGACAGAGGAGATAAATGCAACAGAAAAGAGAGTTCATAGTAGACCCACTCAAAGTCAACTTATCTTTGATAAAGGAGCAAAGGCTATTCAATAGAGAAATAATAGTCTTTTAACAAATCGTGCAGGAACAATTGGAATCTATGCAAAGAAATGAGTCTAGACATAGATATTATATCCTTCACAATATTTAACTCAAAATGGATCAAAGAGCTAAATGCAAAACACAAAAATATAAACTCCTAGAAGATAACATAGGGAAGCATCGAGATAATTTTGGTATTGGTGATGACTTTCTAGATACAACACCAAAAGTATGAGCTATGAAAGAAAAAATTGGTAAGTTGGACTTCATTTAAATTAAAAACTTCTGCTCTGCAAAAGACACTATTAAGAGAATGGAAAGAAGCCACCAACTGGAAGAAAATCTTTGCAAAACACATATCTGATAAAGGACTGTTATCCAAAACATACAAAGAACTCTTAAAACTCAAGATCAAGAAAACAAACAACTCAATTAAAAATGAGTAAAAGATATAAACAGGCACCTTACCAAAGAAGAAACGCTGATGGCTAATAAGCATATTAAACATGCTCAACATCATATGTCATTATGGAATTGCAAATTCAAACAACAAGAACCACTACACTCCTATTAGAATGGCTAAAATCCAAACCACTGACATCGTCAAATGCTGGGAAGGATGTAGAACAACAGGAACCTTCTCTCATGTTGGTGGGAGTGCAAAATGGTACAGCCACTTTGGAAGACAGTTTGGCAGTTTCTTACAAAACTAAACATGCTCTTACCATACAATTCAGCAATTGCACTCCTTGGTATTTACTCAAATAAGTTGAAAACTTATGTCCACACAAAAACCTGCAAACAAATATGTAGAGTTTTAGCTTTATTCACAACAGCTAAAACTTGAAAGCAACCAAAATGTCCTTTAATAAGTGAATGAGTAAACAAACTATGGTACATCTATATAATGGAATATTATTCAGCAACAACAATAAATGTGCTATCAAGTCCTGAAAAGACACGGAGGAACCTTAAAAGCATATTAGTAAGTGAAAAAGCTATGACATTCTGAAAAAGGCAAAAATATGGAGAGTATAAAAAGACCAGTGGTTTCCAGGGGTTCAGGGGAAGGGAGGGAGGAGTGAATAGGTGGAGGACAGGTGCACCTTACTAGGGCAGTGCAACTATCCTGTATGATACATGGCATTATACATTTGTGAAACTCCATATAATGTACAACACCAAGAGTGAACCCCTAATGTAAATAATGGGTTTTTAGTTAATAATAACATACCATTATTGATTCATCTATGACAACAGTTATACAACACTAATGCAAAATGTTAATAATAGGGGAAACTGTGTGCAGGGGTAGGGGGAGAACAGGTATATAAGAACTCTGCATTTTCTGCTCAGTTTATCTGTAAACCTAAACCTGCTCTAAAAATAAAGTAATAATTTAAAAAAGAAGAAATATCAAATCAAAACCTAACTTCACACCTTGAGTAATTAGGAAAAGAAAAGCAAACTAAAACTAGATCTAGCAGAAGGAAGGAGTAGAAATAAATGAAACAGAACAGAACAACAATAGAAAGAATCAGTGAAACCAAAATTTGGCTCTTCAAAAGGATTAGCAAAATTGACAATCCTTTAGCTAGACTAAAAAAGAAAAATAAGAAAAGATGCAAATAACTAAAATTGTAAATGAAAATGGGAGGATTATTAATGACTTTTGAGGGAAAAAATGTATTATAAGAGAATAGTATGAACAATTGTATGCCAATAAATTAAATAACCTATTAAAAATGGACAAATTCCTAGAAACATGTAAATTGTCTAAACTGACTAAAGAAAAAAGAGAAACCTGATAGACTTAAAACATGTAAAGAGATCGAATCAGTAATCAAAGACCTCCAACGAAGTAAAGTCTATAACCAGAAGCCTTCACTGGTGAATTCAACCAAATATTTAAAGAACTTATACTAATCCTTCTCAAACTCCTCCAAAAAATACGAGAGGGAACATTTCCTAACTCATTATTTGAGGCCAGCATTACCTTGATACCAAAGTTGAATGAAGGCATCACAAGAAAGAAAATTAGAGATCAATATCCCTTATGAATATAGATGTAAAAATCTTCAACAAAATACTAGCAAACAAAATACAACCAAACAAAATACAACAGGATTGAAAGCATTAAAAAATTATATACCATGATCAAGTGGCATTTAATCAAGGAATGCAAAGTTGAACATAAAATCAATCAACATAATACATCACACTAATATAACCAAGGGAAGAAAATAACACAATCATCTCATTCAACACTGAAAAGGCATTTGAGAAAATCTGATACCCTTTCATCATAAGAACTCTCAGAACACTAGAAATAGAAGGGAACTACCTCAACATAATAGAAGGCGTGTATCAAAAACCCACAGCTAACAACAGACTGAATGCTGAAAGACTGAAAGCTTTCCCACTATGATTGAGAACAAGACAGGGATCCCTACTTTCACCACTGCTATTTAACACTGCACTACAATTTTTAGCCAGAGAAATTAGACAAGAGAAATAAATAAAAGACATTCAAACTGAAAAATGAAGAAGGAAAACTATCTCTATTCACCAATGACAAGATCCTCTATGTAGAAAATCCCAAAGAATACAGAAGAAAATTATTACAGTTAATTTAAAAATTCAGCAAAGTTACAGGGTAAAAAATCAACACAAAAATTCAATTAAATTTCTATATCAGAAATGAAAACTCAGAAAAGAAAATATAGCAATTTCATTTATAACAGCATCTAAAAGAACAAAATACCTGGGAATAAATTTAACCAAGGAATTACACAATGAAAAGTATAAAACAATGCTGAAAAAAATTAAAGAAGGCCTATATATTCCTAATATAAAGTAGAGTGTTCCTCTGAAATCTTTTGTAAACTGAAATGGTGTAAAGCAAAGAAGCAGCTACCTTAGGACACATCTTGCTAATGGATGCATAAAATAAATTGAGGTAAAGCACAGATATTCACAGACACAGTTCAAAGCTATGGCAACTTGATGTTGAGTGTATTTCCCAGGGAAAGAGCTTGGTGGTGCCACTCTCACTGCTCAGGGAGCTTGCCGCCTCTATAACAGCTCCCTGCAAAAGAAATGCTGAACACTATTTTTGCTTTTTGCCTTTTCTTGTAAAAGTGAAACTCCTCTTCAGATTTCTTTTGGTTAGCGAAAACAGATAGTAATGTAGGTATTTCATAAAAATGAAGTGGCATAAAGTGAATTTTTGAAAAGTTGGGGATACCTGTACTACCCAAAGCAATCTACAGATTCAATGCAATCCCTATAAGTATTTGAACAATCTTTTTTTTACAGAAGTGCAAAAGCCAAACCTCAAATTCACATGGAAGTGCAAGGGGCCCTGGATAGCCCAAACAATCTTGAAAAAGATAAACAAAATTGTAGGACTCACACTTCCCAATTTTAAAACAATGCAAAGCTACAGTGATTAAAACAGTGTGGTACTGATACAAGGATAGACATATCAACCAATGGAATAGAATTAAGAGTTCAAAAATAAACCCATATATCTATGGCCAATTGCTTTTTTGACAAGAGTCGCAAGTCCATTAAATGGGTTAAGAATAATCTCTTCAATGGATGATGGCTAGGAAAACTGGATTCCCACATCAAAAGAATGAAGTTGGACTCCTACTTCACCCCATATACACAGATTAACTCAAAATGAAGCAACAACTTAAATATAAATAGAAAAACCATAAAACTCTTAGAAGAAAACAGGAATAAATCTTTATGACCTTGGATTCAGAAATGGTTTCTTATAAATGACACCAAAAGCATGAGCAAAAAAAGAAAAAATAGATAATGGACTTAATCAAAATTAAAGATCTTAGTGTATCAAAGTACATCATCAACAATGTGAAAAGACAACCTATGGGATGGGAAAAAATATTTGGAAATCATATACCTGATAAGGGTTTAATATCTAGACTATGTAACATCTACAACTCTACAACAAAAGGACAGCCAATTAAACAATGGGTAAGGGACTTGAATAGACGTTTCTCCAGAAGATATACAAATGGCCAATAAGCACATGAAGAAATGTGCAACATAATTGGTCACTAGAGAAATGCAAATCAAAATCATAATTATATACCTCTCTATACCTACTAAGAGGGCTATCATTTTTTTAAAAATGGAATAAGTGTCGGATAATATGTAGAGAAATTGGAACCCTCATACATTTCTGGGAGGAATGCAAAATGATTTAGCCACCATGGAAAACAGTTTGGTGGTACCTCAAAAAACTACACATATAATTAACGTATGGCCCAGTAAATCTACCCCAAGGTGTATAGCCAATGGAATTTAAAAGCAGATACTCCAAAATACACTTGTATATGCCAATATTCTTTGCAGTATTATTCACAATAGTCAAAAGGTGGAAACAGACCAAGTGTCCATCAACAGATGAACAGATAAATTAAGTATGGTATACACATACAGTGGAATATTATTCAGCCATAAAAAGGAATGAAGTTCTGATACATGCTACAACATGGACAAACCTTGAAAACATTATGCTAAGTGAAACAAACCAGACACAAAAGGACAGATATTGTATGATTCTACTTATATGGGGTACCTTCAATAGATAAATTCATAGAGACAGAAAGTATAATAGAGGTTACAGGGTCTGGGGCAGGGGGGATGGGAAGTTATTGTTTAATGGGTACAGAGTTTTTGTTTGAGATGGTGAAAAGTTCTGGAAGTGGGTAGTAGTTATGGTTGCACAACATTGTGAATGTACTTAATGCAACTGAAATTAAAAATGGTTAAAAGGGAAATTTTATGATACATATATTTTTACCACAATTTTAAAAAATTAATAATGTACTATATCAAAAACCATTGAACTGTACACTTAGGGGTGTGAACTGTATGGTATGGGAATTATATCTCAATATAGCTGTATTTAAAAAAGATAGTTTTGAAGATCTTAGGTAACTGAAAACAGATTTATGCTAAATGATGTTAATTAACAGATATTCAGTAATATCTAGATCATTATAGATATAGATATCTAGTAATACCTAGATCATTATAAATGAGATAAAGTACTGAAAAATTAATTGCTAGGCATAATTTTAAGGTTGTACCTATTTGGATTTATCAATGAACATGTTCACTTTTTTCCAATTTGAGAAATTTTACTGCAAGGACATACTACTATATCCTTTGTATGATTATAAAAAGTTGTGAACTGTTTATTTGCAAGCTTTGCTAGTCTGCTATAAAATGCTAGTGTATGACAGTTCATAATTATCCACTTCCAAGATTTTTCTACATAACAGAAGGTACCAATTATTAAAATTTATAATCGATATAGTGTATGCAAGATATAGAGAGTATATTTTTATTAAGGAAGAGAAATAGTTTTGTCCTAAAGTAAAAGAACTGGTTGTTCCAGAATGAAAAAGAAAAAAGTGTTAGACAAAACCTGGAAGGATATAAAAAGTTGTAAAAGGTTCATGGATGAGGAATTTTGTTGTGGTCCAAGCTAGTTAAGATTGATAAATTTATTAATAAGATTTTAAAAACAGCTTTAATTCAAATATTATATTGATGCAAGACTAGAATTTGGTTTCCTCTGTGTTAAATGACACAATTTTCTTAGATTATTGGTCTGCTCTTAAGAGGTTGTAAAAGGTTTTACTTTTTCTTCTGGTAATCTGCTTTGAAGGCAAATAGGCTATGTCTTATTAGAATAATTTCCTGTGCCTTATGTTGACTTCACCATGCCCCTGATTATTTAAGAAAACAAAGTGTTCTCACTTTTAAAAGACGTAAGGTTTTTACAATCATGTTAATTCCAATATTTACTTTTAAAATCTGTCTTTGTCACTGGCATAAACTAGGTAGCCAAGCACTGTTTTTCACTGACCCATGATCCCATTTAATTAAATGTTCAAACCTCCTGACAAGTTCTGACATTTTGCCTTCCTAGAACCGAATCCTAAATGTTATCTTTTGCACCTAAAACTGTCTCTGAATTTCCCAAAGGCTCCTGGAAATTCACAAAGGATTTGTTCTTTCACCTTATAAAAAGAGTTGCTAGAAATTATCTGATATGTTTTGAGTTATGTGGGAAGTGTTGTCAAATCAGAAGAACCACTTAGCCTTCCCTAGGCTAAATATGTATGGGTAAAATGTTATTAATATAAATATTTAAGAAATTGCTTGAATTTCCTAGAGATTTATCAATGTCCTTGCTGTCAATGATGTTTCCATTTATCAGAGTCCTGGTACTGTTCTTCTTGATATCAGACAACAACAGTATAATGTTATTAGTGATAATTTCAGTTATTTTTTAAAGTGCTAACCTGGTCACAATTTTATTTCTTAAAATTAAATCCAGTATGTTCTAGGCCAACGGTTTTCAAGTGAGAATTCCCATCACTTGTCTATGGAGTCTCATTAAGATGTTCAGGACCTACTCCAGATTTGACATTCTTTACTTAATATTTTTGATATATTCTTGGTATACTCTAAATAAATGCTTGATGTATTCTTGGTGTATTATGTCTCAGGATTATTACATGTTACATTTGAAGGTCTTTTTCTCTGCAAGCATTATGTTCACCCATTTTCATAAATTAGATACCCATTCTTTGAAAATAGGGCTAACTGCTATGTTTATAGATATTTTGTCTAAAACCTTTTTGAATTGACTTTATTTTGTTTTGCATGCCACAAAACCAAATTTCCTGGTTAAATGCATTATTTTTATAATGAACTCTCATCAGATCGTTCATTTTGAAAATTATCAGTAATAAGTTAACTACTGCCATTTTGTCTTCTGTCAACCACAGATAGTTTTCTTTTTTTACTCTGATGCTTCCCTGAAAGCATTTGCCATCAGCTACAGGCCAGAATGCTTGTCTTAAATAAAGGATTGTCTTAGAGACCCATGGAAAAGGACTATGCCAGCTGGGTATTCTTGGGCACAGGTTTCTAATAGCATCAAACAACTTTGAGGCCATACCAGTGGCCAAAATCAGGATTTCCAGAACTCTAGTAGAAAAGCAGATGGGTTCATGAAACTGGTAACCTGAAATCAAGTGGAACAGGAATTAATTAAATAGGACTAAATGAAGTGATGAAGGATGATTATAGGTTTTGTTAGGAATATTGCTAGTGCTTTAGTGCTCTATTTTCTGCATGTAAGCTATCTCTAACTCATAACAATTTAGTGGACTATGCTTTTGTGAAAAGAAATGAAACATTTATCTTTCCCTGCCTGATCCCTCTATAATTTGGAAACTCTTATTGAGTATTCTTATTTTCATGGCAATATTAGTTATGTGCATAGATTCAATGAGTCTATCCTCCTTGTTAACAGAACGTAATTGGAAGCATCAGTTATGCAACCAAGGCTTTTTCTGGAATGTCATATTTGAGAATGAGATTCATTTAATGAGACTGACTAGACACTTTAAAGGAAAGGAACAAAGGTTGACTTTATGGAGCAAATGCTTACAAAGCCTTCTTAAGAAAACTGGCCTGATACCTTAGGTGCAGGTTTCTAGCTTTATAAATGAGTAAGGAAAATCACTTCCTGAGAGGCAAGGAATCTTAGGATATTTTGTCGACCTCAAAAAAAGAGGGATTCAACCAAATCTACAGGTACTGAAGATAAAATGCGATGGCAAATTCTTGGCTTGCCTTCCTATCCTCAACAGGCTTTTTTTTTTACATTCCAGTCTGAGAGTCCTCGTGAAAACTTACAGCAAACTTAAAAAGGCTTATATACAAAATCATTACTGCTGTTTCTATGTAAATAATCAGGCCAACTCTAATGAGATCAGCCTTATTTTGTGATCCAGAATAACATTTCTTTGATATTATTGCTGTTCAAAGGGGGGGTGGGTAACTGTAGAAAAAAAATGTTTCTGAAAAGGAACTCATCATCACCAATCATTAGGGAGATGCAAATCAAAACGATAGTGAGACATCACCTCACACCTGTTAGTATGGCTATCATCAAAAAGACAAGAGATAAATGCTCTCAAGGTATGGAGAAAGTGAACCCTTGTGCACTGTTTGGATGATCATACATTGGTACAGCCACTATGGAAAGTATGGAGGTTCCTCAAAAAATTAAAAGTAGAGCTACCATATGGTCCAACAATTCTACTGCCGGGTATATATCTGAAGGAAAGCAAATCACTATGTTGAAGACATGTCTGTACCCTCATGTTCACTGTGGCATTATTTACATAGCCAAGACATGAAAACATCCTAAATGTCCATCAAAAGACAAATGGATAAAGAAAGTGTGGTATATACATACAACAGAAATCTATTTAGCCACAAAAAAAGAAGGAAATTCTGCCATGGATGGTCCTTGTGGGCACTATGCTAAGTGAAATAAGTCTTACAGAGAAAGAGAAATACTAATGATCTCACTTATATGTGGAATATTCTTTTTAAAAAAACCTCATGGAAAAATAGATCAGATTTGTGGTTACCAAAGGTGGGGGTTGGGGCTGGGTGAATTGGATGAAGGTGGTTGAAAGGTACAAACTTCCGGTTATAAGATATATAAGTACTGGGAATGTAATGTACAACATAATGAGTATAGTTAACACTGATGTATGGTATATTTTAAAGTTGCTAAGACAGTAGATCGTAACAGCTCTCATCACAAAAACTTTTTTTTTTACTTTATCTATATGAGATTATGGATAACTAAATTCACTGTGGTAATTATTTCACAGTATATATAAGTCAAGTCATTGTGCTGTGTATCTTAAAACTATACAGTGCTGTATGTCAATTATATCTCAATAAAACTGAAAGAAGAAAACAAATGAGATATAAAAATTTTTTTGATTATTTTTCAATAAAAAAACTACAGCACATCCTTCTGGGTTATCAGATTCTGACCCTGTCAGTTTTCTTTGAGCTACTTCCTACCTCTTTGTGAATTGCAAGTAACTGATAGATATGAAAATTCTGTCTTGTCTGATAGAGATTTAAGTGACTTTCTCTCCCACTGTGGAAAAACCATTTTTGGCATTTACCTGTAAACTGGAATGAACCCTACTACCTTGTCCAAACTGCCAACCTGTACCAAATTTTTCCATCTTTCAGTTACTTTCAATATCTGGCTATATCCCTCCAAACTAACATTTCTAGGTTTTCTCTCTTTCTCTTACCTTGGAATCGCCAAGAACTAAAACTTGACTACCAGATCCTTATAGTGACTCTAGGTGGCCTAATTGCTGGCTTTTTCTCCAGGATCTGAAAGAGCAATGTTTAGCTAAAGCCAGACCAACTTGATATATACCTTGAAGGATTCATCACTGTAGCAGACTATGCATGGCCTGATCTCTTCCTGGAGAAGTGTGTGGGTCACTAAGAAGTTCTGGTGAAATGCTCAGGCAATGCATGCCCTTATAAAAGAGGTAACAAAGACTGTTGACAACATCACCAAAAACTCAATGACCAGACATTTTCCGTAGCTTGGCCAAGAGGAGTAGGACAACTCTGAGCTCACTTCCTCTCATGGGCAGACCAAAATTACAACTATTTACAGAGAAACTACTTATGAGAAAGACCAGAATCTAGCAGAGAAGATCTTCTACAACTAAAGATATAAAGAAGGAACCACAACAAGACAGGAGGGGCAGCGTAGCAGTATACTCAAATGCATACCCCAGGGTGGGCAACCCACAAACAAGAGGATAATTACAATTGCAGAGGTTCTCCCCAAGGAGCAATGGGTATGAGCCCCACATCAGGGTCTCTAGTCCAAGGGTCCTGCAAAGGGACATAGGCCCCAGAAAGTATGCCACTGCAGGCCAGTGGGGCTTACTTTCGGGAGACCCAGAGGGCTGTGGGAAATCAAGGGTCCACTCCTAAAGGGCGCACACAAAATCTTACATGCTCCAGAACCCAGGGCAGAAGCAGTAATTTGGAAGGAGCCTGGGTAAGACCTACCTACCTACTCATCTTGGAGAGCCTCCTGGAGAAGTGGGAGGCAACTGGAGATCACAATGGGGACACAGACATTGGCAGCAGCCATTTTCAGGAGCTCATTATACCACATGGACACTGATGCTGCCAAGAACCATTTTGGAATCCTTCATCTAGCTTATTAGCACCAGGACCCAGCCCTACTCACTAGCTTGTCTGTACCAGTAACTGGATGCCTCAGGCCAAGAAAGTAGCCTGTGGGGAGACAAAGGCCCACCCACCAGCAGGCAGACTGTCTTAAGAACTCCTGAGCCCACAGTGGCCCCAGGACATGGCCCTAGCCACCAGAGGGCCCAGGACCTGGCCCCACACACAACTGCACAGGTGCTATTCCTGGGACCCCTGAGGCCTTGCAGCCTGAGACTCCCAGGACCCAGCTCTGCCCAAAAGTGGGCAGACACCAGCCCCAGGACGCCCTGAGTCCTAGCTTCACCCCCCAGTGGGCCAACACACCAACTCTGGGAAGCCCAGGGTCCTGCAGCCAGAGACCCTGGGATGTGGCTCTACCTGTCGGTGAGCTGACATTAGCCTCAAGGTCCCCTGGGCCTTTTTCCCACCCATCAGAGGGCCAGTACTAGCCCCGAGACCAGCCTCACACGAGTGGGCAGGTACCAGCCCCAGGACCCCTTGGGCATCAGCCCAACCCACCAGCAGGCTGGCAGCTCAGGGACACCTTGGGGCCCTCAGTCAGCCATACCAGGATCCAGTTCCAGTCACCATTGGGCCAATATCAGCTCCAGAACACCCTGGGCCTCAGCCCCACCCACCAGAGATTCAACACTAGCTCTGGGACCCCTAGGCCCTGCAGCCAGAGACCTCAGGACCTGTATCTGCCTGACAGAGGGCTGGCACTAGCCCCAGGACCTGGATGCACCCACTAATGGGAGTGCACCAACCCCAGGATCCCTGGGGCCACAACCCCACACAGACACTAGCCTCAGGGTCACTGCAACTCCACAGCCTGCATTTTCAAGACCCAGCCAACATACCAGCAAGCTGGCATAGCCCTAGGACCACCTGGCCCTGGCCCTGCCTGCCAGCATGCCAGTACCAGCTCTGGGACTCCTTGGGTCCGTCAGTCAGCATCACTGAGAGCCAGTTCCACGCACCAGTGGGCTGACCCAAGATTCGGGACCCCCAGGGCCCTGAAGCCTGAGACCCTGGGACCCAGATCCACCCACCAGTGAGCTGGCACTAACACCAGAACCCCCTGGGACCTGGTCCTGCCCACCAGCAGGCCAGCACCAGCCCTGGAACCACCCAGGCTCCAACCTCACGTACCAGCAGGCCAACACCAGCTCTAAGATACCTTTGACTCCTCAGCCTGTCACCCTGGGATCCAGCCACTCACCAGTGGGCCAATACCAGCTTTGAGACACCCCAGAATCCACAGCTAACCATGTCAGGAACCAGCCATACCCACTGGAAGGCCAATACTAGATCTGGGAACCCCAGTCCCATAACCATCCACCCCAGAACTCAGCTCTGCCCACCAGTGAGCCAGCTGTAACCCTTGGGGCCCCCAGGGTTCTGCGGCCAGTTGCCTCATGACTCAGCCACGCCAACCAGTGGCTGGCAGTCTCCACACAAGGCAGGGCCTGGCAAACAACTGGACAGGGGTCCAACCACACCTACTAGACTACCCACAGTAGTCAACCCACAACAGTAGAAAGCCCCATGCAGTCCACATAGGGGGAAACCCCCTGGAGCATATAGGTCTGGTGACCAGAGGGGAGTACACTGCTGCAATGAATAGGATGTCTTCTATAAAAGGCTACTTCTCCAAGGTAGCAGAATACGTAGAAATAAAAACAGCAAATTAGGCAAAATGAAGCGACAGAGGAACATATTCCACATGAAGGAACAAGATAAAACCCCAGAAAAAGAGCTAAGTAAAGCAGAGATAGGCAATCTACCCAAAAAGAGTTCAAGGTAATGACTGTAAAGATGATCAAAGAACTTGGGAGAAGAATGCTTGAGCAGAGGGAGAAGTTAGAATTTTTTAACAGAGTTAGAAAATATCTGGAACAAACAAACAAACAGAGATGAAGAATATAATAACTGAAATGAAAAATACACTAGAAGGAATTAACAGTAGATTAAATGATACAGAGGAATAGATCAGCAAGCTGGAAGACAGAGCAGTGGAAATCACTAATGCTGAACAGAAAAAAAGAAAAAAGAATAAAAAAGCTTTCAGCTATTACGTTAAAGGAAACATATCAAGGTCCAGGAAGCACAAAGAGCCCTAAACAGGATCAACTCAAAGAGGATCACAGCAAGACACACTGTAATAAAATGGCAGAAATTAAAGATAAAGAGAAAATATTAAAAGCAGCAGGGGAAAAGCAACAAGTTACATTCAAGGGGACTCCCATATGGCTATCATCTGACTTTTCAGCAGCAACTCTGCAGGCCAGAAGGGAGTGACACAATACATTTATAGTGATGAAAGGGAAAACCTACAACCATATGAGGCAAGGTTTTCATTCATATTTGATGGAGAGATCAAAAGTTTTACAGACATGCAATAGTTGAAAGAGTTTAGCACCAACAAACCACCTTTACAAGAAATGTTAAAGGGGCTTCTCTAAGTGAAAAGGAAAAGGCCACAAAGGAAACATGAAAATTACAAAAGGAAAAAGCTCATTGGTAAAAGGAAATTAACAGTAAAGGTAGTAAATCAACCATGTACAAACCTAGTAGGAAGGTTAAAAGACAAAAGTAGCAAAATTATGTATATCCAAAATAAGTAGTTAAGGAATACACAAAACAAAAAGTTATAAAATATAATGTCAAAAACAGTAATTGTGGAGGGAGGGTACTAAAAATGCAGGGTTGTTAAACTGTGTTTGAAATTAAGAGAGCAGCAACTTAAAATAATCATATATGTTTGTGTGTGTGTATACATATAAAAAAACTATATATAAACCTCATGATAACCACAAACCATAAATCTATAATACATACACATACAAAAAAGAAAAATTAATCCAAACATAACACTCAAGGTAGTCATCAAATCATGATGGAAGAGAGCAAAAGAGGAAGAAAGGAGCAAGAAAGAACTACAAAAATGACCACCAAATAATTAACAAAATGGCAATAAGTATATACCTAACAATAATTACTTTAAATGTAAACAGAGTAAATGCTCTAATCAAAAGACATAGAGTGGCTGAATGGACACAAAAACCAGACCCATACATATGCAGCCTACAAGAGACTCATTTCAGATCTAAAGACACACACAGACTGAAAGTGAGGGGATAGCAAAAGGTATTTCATGCAAATGGAAACCAAAAGAAAGCCAGGGTAGCAGTACTTATATCAGACAAAATAGACCTTAAAACAAAGACTGTTATAAGAGACGAAGAAGGACATTACATAATGATCAAGACATCAATCCAAGAAGAAGATATAACAATTGTAAGTATGTATGTATCCAACACAGGAGCACCTAAATAACTAAAGCAAATATTAACAGACATAAAGAGAGAAATTTACAGTAACACAATAAGAGTAGGGGACTTTAATTCCACGTACATCACTGGACAGATCATCCAGACAAAAAATCAATAAGGAAACACTGGCCTTAAATGACACATTCGACCAAATGGTCATAGATATATAAAGAACATTCCATCCAAAGGCAGCAGAATACACATTCTTTTCAAGTGCACATGGAACATTCAGGACAGATCACATGCCAGACCGCAAAACAAGACGGAGTAAATGTAAGTATTTTGAAAAAAAAAAGTATCTTTTTTGATCACAATGCTATGAGACTAGAAGTCACCTACAAGAAAAAAAAAAAAACCCTGCAAAATACACAAATACCTGGAAGCTAAACAATATGCTACTAAACAACAAATGGATCACTGAGGAAATCAAAGGTTAAATAAAAAGATACCTGGAGACAAATGAAAACAAAAACACAATGATCCAAAATCTATGGAATACAGCAAAAGAAGTTCTAAGAGGGAAGTTTTTAGCAATACAAGCCTACTTCAGGAAACAAGAAAAATCTCAAATAACCAACCTAACCTTATACCTAAAGAAACTAGAAAAAGAAAACAACAAAACCCAAAGTTAGTAGAAGGAAAGAAATCATAAATATCAGAGCAGAAACAAACTAAGAACAATAGAAAAGATCAATGAAGCTAAGAGCTGGTTCTTTGAAAAGATAAACAAAATTGTTAAACCTTTAGCTAGGCTCATCAAGAAAAAGAGAGGACCCAAATCAATAAATCATAAATGAAAAGGAAGTTACAAATGACAACACAGAAATACAAAGGATCCTAAGAGCTTACTATGAACAACTATGTGCTAATAAAATGGACAACCTAGGAGAAATGGACAAACTCCTAGAAGTATACAATCTCCTAAGACTGAAACAAGAAGAAATAGAAAATGTGAGCAGACCAGTTACCAGAAATTTTATCAGTAATTAAAAGAAAAAAAAACTCTCAATAAACAAAAGTCCAGGAACAGATTAATTCTGCCAAACATTTAGAGAAAAGGGAATTTTGCCAAAAATTTAGAGAAAAGTTAACACCTATTTTTCTCAAACTATTCCAAAAAATTTCAGAGGAAGTAACACTTCCAGACTCAGCCTCTGATGCCAGCATCACCTTGATACCAAAACCAGTCAAAGATATCACAAGAAAAGAAAATTATAGGTCAATAACACTGATGAACAAAGATGCAAAAATCCTCAACAAAACATGAGCAAACCAAACTCAATAATACATTTAAAAAAATCATACACTATGATCAAGTGAGATTTATCAGAGGAATGCAAGGTTGGTTCAATATTTGCAAATCAATCAATGTGATACACCATATTAACAAACTGAAGATTAAAAAATCATGTGATCATCTCAATAGATGCAGGAAAAGCTTTTAACAAAAATCAATATCCATTTATAATGAAAACTCTACACAAAGCAGATATAGAGGGAACACATCTCAATATAATAAGGAGCACACATGATAAGCCTACATCTAACATCATAATCAACTGTGAAGTGCTGAATACATTTCCTTTAAGATCAGGAACAAGACAAGGATGCCTACTCTTGCCACTTTTATTCAACATGGTATTGGAAGTCCTAGCCACAGCAATCAGACAAGCAAAATAAATAAAAGGAATTGGAAAGGAAGAAGTAAAACTGTTTGCAGGTGGCATGATTCTATACACAGAACATCCTCAAGACACCACCAAAAAACTACGAGAGCTCATCAATGAATTTGGTAAAGTTGCAGGATACAAAACTAACATACAGAAATCTGTTGCATTTCTATACACTAACAACGAACTATCAGAAGGAGAAACTTACCCATTTACCACTGCATCTAAAAGAATAAAATACCTAGGAATAAATCTAACTGAGGAGGTAAAACACTTGTACTTGGAAAACTATAAGACACTGATGAAAGAAATTGAAGACAATACAAACAGAATGAAAGATATACTGTGTTCATATATTGGAAGAATTAATATTGTTAAAATGACCATACTACCCAAGGCAATATACAGACTCAGTGCAATCCCTATCAAAATACCAAAGGCATTTTTCACAGAACTAGAACAAATAATTTAAAAATTTGTATGGAAAGACAAAACACCCTGAATAGCCAAACAATCTTGGAAAAAAACCAAAAACACAAAGAACAGAACTGGAGGTGTCATACTTCCTGGCTTCAGACTATACTAAAAAGCTACAGTAATCAAAACTGTATGGTACGGGCACATATACAGACACATAAATAAATGGAATACAATAGAGAGCCCAGAAAAAAACCCACACACATATGTTCAATTAATCTACCACAAAGGAAGCAAGAATACACAATGGAGAAAAGAGAGCCTCTTCAATACGTGGTGCCGGGAAAACTGGACAGTACATGTAAAAGAATGAGATTAGAACATTTTATCACACCATATACAAAAATAAACTCAAAATGGATTAAAGACCTAAATGTAAGATGTGAATCCATAAAACTCCTAGAAGAGAACATAGGCAAAACACTCTTTGACATAAATTATAGCAGTATTTTTTTGGATCTGTCTCCTAAGGCAAAAGAAAAAAAAGCAAAAATAAACAAACGAGGCCTAGCTAAACTTAAAAGCTTTTGCACATTAAAGGAAACCATTGATAAAATGAAAAGAATGGGAGAAAATATATGCAAATAATATGACCAATAAAGGGTTAATATCCAAAATATATAAACAGCTCATACAACTCAATATCAAACAAATGAACAACCTTGATTAAAAAATGAGCAGAAGGGCTTCCCTGGTGGCGCAGTGGTTGAGAGTCCGCCTGCCGATGCAGGGGACATGGGTTCGTGACCCGGTCCGGGAAGATCCCACATGCCGCGGAGCGGGCTCGCTGAGCCTGTGCATCCGGAGCCTGTGCTCTGCAATAGAAGAGGCCACAACAGTGAGAGGCCCGCGTACCGCAAAAAAAATAAATAAATAAAAAAAATGAGAAGACCTACACAGACATTTTTCCAAAGAAGGCATACAGATGGCCAACAGGCACATGAAAGGATGCTCAACATTGCTAATCATCAGAGAAATGCAAATCAAAACCACAATGATATCTCACCTCAAACCTGTCAGAATGGCTATCATCAAAAAGACCACAAATAACAAATATTGGCAAGGTTGTGAGAAAAGGGAACCCTTGTACAGTGTCCGTAGGAATGTAAATTGGTGCGGCCACTGTGGAGAACAGTAAGGAGGTTCCTCAAAAACCTAAAAATAGAGTTGCCATATGATTCTGCAATCCCACTCCTGGGCATACATTCCCACAAAACTATAATTCAAAAAGATAAATGCACCCAATGTCATTGCAGCACTATTCACAATAGCCAAGACATGGAAACAACATAAATGTCCAGTGACAGATGAATGGATAAAGAAGATGTGGTACATATATACAATGGAATACTACTCAGCCATAAAAAAGAACAAAATAATACCATTTGCAGCAACATGGATGGACCTAGAAATTATCATAGTAAGTGAAGTAAGTCAGAAAGAGAAAGACAAACACCATATGATATCACTTATATATGTGGAATCTAAAAAATAAAACAAATTAATAAACATTAAAAAAAAGAAACAGACTCACACATACAGAGAACAAACTAGTGGTTACCACTGGGGACAGGGAAGGGGGGAGGGGCATAGAGACACAAACTACTATGTATAAAATAAACAACAAGGATATATTGTACAGCACAAGGAATATAGCCAATATTTTATAATAACTTTTTTTTTTTTTTTTTTGCGGTATGCTGGCCTCTCACTGTTGTGGCCTCTCCCGTTGCGGAGCACAGGCTCCGGACGCACAGGCTCAGCAGCCATGGCTCACGGGCCTAGCCGCTCCGCGGCATGTGGGATCTTCCCAGACCGGGGCACGAACCCGTGTCCCCTGCATCGGCAGGTGGACTCTCCACCACTGCGCCACCAGGGAAGCCCTATAATAACTTTAAATGGAGTACAATCTATTAAAATTTTGATTCACTATGTGGTACACCTGAAATTAGTATAATATTGTAAATCAATTATACCACAATAAAAAAAAATAAAAACAACAAGAAAAAAAGTCAATGACCAATGTTACATAATCGAAAGATTTTCATCCACTGACCTCCTGGAATTCACTGGCCTGGATACCTTTAGTGCTTGATTCATGGCTCTTTAATATGACCTTTTATAATATTTATCTTTTGCATTTTGGGCATTGCTTTTTTCAGATGGCTCATCTTTCAGACCCTAAAACAACTGACCTCTGCCAGATGGTCCAACAGATGGTTCTACTGGTCCTCCAGGGACACCACCAAGAAAACTCTGACCCTGAGGAGTATTTCAGTTAGCCATCACCTACTTTAGATTAGCCTTATCTCTGAGTTGTTCAACGGCAGTAACACTAAGCCTTTCTTGAACAAGAGAAGGGACTGACAAGATGGATCAAACGTTTTGCTTGACACAGCTTTAGACTGGTTAGCCTAGGACAGCTAGGCCCTAAACTTTATTTGAACTTCCTAACTACAACTTGTTTGTTCCCTTTAGGCCCAAACCTCTGACTCAGGTGCTTAAGCACAAATAAACATTTCCTGCCTCAACCTTTCCTTCAGTGCAATATTTGATATAGTTGTTAAGTTGCAGGCCCTCCTGCTTGCAGTTTTTAGCATCCTCCTTCCTCCTTCCACAGCCACCTATTCCATGCTCTGAGTATACAACAGCTTTGCTTGCCCACCCCTTTCCTAAGTTGTTTCTGGCTTAGGCTTCAAACATCTCCCAGTGCAATTGCCCCTCTCCCCCTATGGCAACAGTCACTCAATAGTGTCCTTACTAATGTCCATACGTGCATTTTTTTTTTCCTGTATAGGGCTTTCCAGTCACCAGCCTGCCTGCGTCCAGGGAAAAGCAGCACCCTTCCAGTCACCTTGCATGCCCCTCCCCCCAACCCCGGGGTGCTAGGGCTCTCTGGTTACCAGGTACTGGCCTGCCCCCATTCTGGGGTCTAAGGCTTTTCCTTTTGGCCACCATCCTTACCGTGCTGGTGCCCCGGGGTTCCTTCCAGTCACCAACCTGCCCACGTGGTATGGAACCTAGGGCCTTATCAGCAACCATCCTTGCCACACACTGATGCAGTGGGGTCCGTTCCAGTCACTGGTCCGACCCTGAGCTCAGGACCCGGTTTCCCTTTCAGAGACTGTACAGCCTATGCAGTGAGGACCCTGGGGACCCCTCATGCCACCACCAAGCCCGCCCACTGTGGCACCCAGGCCCTTCCAGCCATTTACCTGCTTGAGTGCTGAAGCACCTTCCAGTCACCGTTCGGACCTCGCGCAAATGACCCACTGGTCTTCCGGCCACTTCCGGCCTTTGTGCTGGTGCCCCCGGGGGCTCTTCCGATCACACGCGTGCCAACCCACAAGGGTTCCGGAAGCTCTGCAGTCACCAGCCTGCTCGTGCTCTGGCCACTGGGGACTCTTGCGCTGGTCTCCTCACGCGCTGGGGACCCAGCCAGTCCCAGAGGCAGCGACGGCCTGTTCCAGTGACCTGATTGCAGTGGTGGATGGAAGGCCTGTTACCAGGTCTGGAGAGTGGGTGAGGGGAAAGATAGAACAATGTACTGCCTTGGGCTAGCAGAGAGGGCCCAACGTTTTAAAAGATGTACTAGCCGTTTATAAAAGGCTTAATTCATATAGTATAAAAAGACTTCTCTCAGTTTTTCTCCCAACCTTTTAGGAGACAAGTTAAAATTCTTTTTGTGCTACATCGAGGCTTCTAGACCTAAAGAGGTTGCTGACACTGAATAAAACATAGAGTTAGAAATCACAGGTCTTATTTATTTTTATTTTTGCTTGCGCCTGGCTGCATGAGGGATCTTATTTCCCCCACCAGGGATGGAACCCATGCCCCCTGCAGTGGAAGTGGGGAGTCTTGGACCGCCAGGGAAGTCCCTCACAGGTCTTATTAAGTGAACTTCTTGTTTAAAAAACAAATCTTAAAAAAACAAATGTTTTCTGGCATGACTTTCAGAAATGGAATCTTTAGGCCACCAACAGAATAGACACTAGGAGCAACACAGGACCACATTTATTTGGTGGGTTAGAAGGGTGGAGCAAAAGGTCTTGGAAAGAAAAGAAAGGAAAGAATTCATATTTAGAGGATATTTTCATGTTATAACCATTGTTCTGTGTATGCATTTTATTTCCCTTCTGTATACATAGTTGATAAGGTGATGCCCTTTTTTGAAATATCTAATCTTTCTTCATGTTCCAAATTTTCTGAGAGGCACAAACTATGTTAAAAGTAGAGGTAGTAAAAGAACATATTTTGTTACTATTTTATTAAAATTCGTATGAAGTCTTATCTTTTGGTTACAAAATGGCTAAACCTCCTCTTTGAGCTGCATTTTGTTTTGCTCTGTTTATAGTCCATAACGGACAAATAAATCCCAGCTTGCAACATCTAGTATCCAGATGTTTAAGAATTGTACGAATTCTTAGTTGTATGAATAAAATTAGCCCATTTGTGTACTTTATATTGAAACTCATAGGAAATCTTGTCCTCCGTAAAATACTTTTGGAAATGAATTTGAATTTGTTGAGCTGCCTCTGAGCAGTATACTTGTCTATACTTGTCCACTGTATTAGTGGTATAGAGGAGGAGGTGAGGAGGACATGGTTGAGGTCCAGGAAGGTCACAGTGAGCAGTCACCTTGGACCATTATCATTTTGTTACATGTAATTTTTGTTTAATGGTACTGTGTATAAAGTGGACAAATAAGTTCTTATTTTAGATAGATAACTTTTCTAGATATTTAGAAATGCCCAGTGTATTTAAAGTAGTGGTAGTAAAATAAGACTTTTGAATAGCTGTGAAAATATTGATGGGAAATATTTTCTTTGGAAATGTAATTGCTAAAGCACTTCTGTGAGCAGTATACTATCAGCTTTTGAGCATTGGGTTGAAGGACATTGGAAGAGAGAATTGCAAAGGCAAGATATTAATCCTCACTATTGTGTGTATAGTTGACTATGTTATGCCCTTCTATGAAATATCTAGTCTTTCTACATGTTCTGAGATGCACAAAGTATGTTAAAAGTAGAAATAGTAAAGTGACACACTTCATTAATATGTGGGGGGTTTTTTGGTTAAAATTTGCATGAACTCTGTTAAGGGAAGGGAATGGCTAAACCTTCTCTTTGAGCAGTACCTACTGTACTTAGGTACTGGGTCAGGCAAAGAGGGAGGAGAAGACTGATGTATGTGTGCATACTATATGAATACATTGTAAAACAACTCAATAGAAACACCTTCTACATATTATTTTAATAGTATAGACCTGATAATTCTCTTATAAGCATTAAACTTATTGTACTCCTTTGCTTTGTGTTTCATTTTAAATTGAACATTAAGGGAATGCACTATTTTAATTGTATCTCTGCCAATATTTGTTTATCCAGAGGCTTGTCATTTTTGTCATTTAAGCAATATTTGACCATCAGAAAGACAAGATTGCATGTCTATCCTGATTGAAATTGGTGTATTATATTCTTGGTTATCCAAATAGTCATGGCCTTTGGGCTTTCAACTGGTAAATATCTTTATATGTGAAAAAGAATGATGCATACTATATGATCTCAAGCACAAAACCGTGTGTCACTGTGTAAATGTACAGACACACACACACACACACACACACACACAGGACTAGAAGTTCAAGTCAAACTGTAAACTCCTTGTGATTATGGATGTTTCTTTATGTCCTTTGCTTGTTGGGTTCTATAATGCACATATCAACTTTTAAAAGTTGGGGGGGCAATGTTACTTTTTTTAAAAATCCAGTAGATATTGCTGTTTTTACTTCTTAAGTCTAATGCTCTTGAATAGAACTAGTAGTCCATCGTAACATTTTTCACCAACTTAATGGCCTTATTTCTCTGACTAAAGGCTTATGGGACTCTATCTTTGTTGTTTATTCATTTCACTAGGATATATATTAGCACTAATATTTCTTATGAATTGTCTTGGTACACAGTGAACACTTTCAGATTGAGTATCTCGTCTTTTTTTATTATAGAAAATTCCCTTACGTCATATTCTTAAAACATTTATTTTCTATTCCATGTATTCATTTTGTTTTTCAGGCCACCCGCTACCCTCTCTTTACTCTCTCCGTGACTTTTACCAATTCTTACTTTTAGGTCACTGATTCACTTCTTGGCAGCTTTGTTTTTGCTCTTCACTGCTTTGACATGCATTTTAAATTTCTATCTTTTCTCCTCTGTTTAATTCCTTAATTTTGGAAGTGCCCTTTTTAGCTTATTCTGTTTTTACATTATCTTATAACTCATAGTCTTATTTTCATAGTGGTAGTTTTCTTTTTAATTTCCTTGAAACTATGAAGGGTTGTTTAAACTTTTGCCTTTTATATTCTTTTCCTTTCGTTTTTTTTTTCTTTTTTAAAAGAATACTTCTAGGGTGAGCTCCACTCCTCTGTCTCTCTTTTTCCTAATTTCTTCTGCCTTCCTGCCTTCCTTCCTTCTCCCTTCATCCTCTCTCTGGAGAATCCTCTACTTCTTCCTCCTCCTCCCGCTGCTTCTTCATCCTCTCTTCTCCTTTTATAATTTTACATAGTTCCCAATTTTATTTCCCCTACTTATCCATGAATCAGCATATGGATATTTCTTTGAGGAATACATGTATACAGTTATTTTTATTTATTTATTTTTGCGGTACGCAGGCCTGTCACTGTTGTGGCCTCTCCCGCTGCGGAGCACAGGCTCTGGACGTGCAGGCTCAGTGGCCATGGCTCACGGGCCCAGCCGCTCTGCGGCATGTGGGATCTTCCCGGACCAGGGCACGAACCCGTGTCCCCTGCATCGGCAGGCGGACTCTCAACCACTGCGCCACCAGGGAAGCCCTACAGTTATTTTTAAATGCTAGTTTGGGGAATTCTCTCTGGGCCCACTCCTGGCACCAAAATGGTGTAATAGGTTTCACTTTGGCTTTCTTCACTATCTACATGGATACTGGATGAATTTTCATCTTAGACCATGAGCTGAGGAGCTGAAAACAAACGGATAGAAAAAAATGTTATGGCTTGGTTAAACTTCTAGTGCAGGCTTAGAATTTCTCTTCAATCATTTCACACATTTTATCTTTCTCATTGCACTAGGTTCTGTGGGAAGACTTTCTGCCTAAGTTCTATGAGGAGGCATTGTCATGCCAAAAATATGCTTTTTATATTGGGATATATTAGTAATTTTTTTCTTTTTTGTTTACTCATTTACTTACTCCTCTATGCCTTCCTTTCTAAAAGTGGAGCTTTAGAATTTCATTGCCAATATAAACCAAATTGTTAAATTACATTCTCTAAGCTTGGAACCTAAGTTTTAAACTCCTTCCATAGTTTTAGAGCTGATTACATACTCTCTTATTTTAGCTTCTTTTCATTCTCTTCAGTTGTTTTTCAAGAAAAAGTTGCTTTGTGCTTTCATGTACACCATTTCCCCCAGTTATGTATTTGTCAGCAAATGTTACTATATGCAGTGTAGTAAGAGCTACATTTATAGAATACCTACAATATGTCAGGCACAGATCTTTGCATAATTCTGTTTTAGGAGACAGATAACTTTTCACATTTTTCAGAGGAAGAAAAGGCTCAGAGAGATTTAAAAATTATCCTACTTGTAGACCTACTGCCCAAGATTTATCTCAGTTTGTTTGTTTAAAGCTGGTGGGGTTTTTTAACTATATGTTTTGTTTGGTTTGCATAATTGCTATGATACACTACCTGCAGCCAGAAACAAAGATCAAAAGTGTAATGTTTGCTTGACTTTAGAATTTTGGTCCAAAGGCCATGTATAACATCATCAGTAATATCAGTTCTCTATGTTTTGTTCTCAGAACTTGCTAATACATTTGGATTATACCTGTTCACTATGTATGCTCTCTACCTCAAATGATCATTAGATTTTTGAAGGCAGACATATCTTTCTATAGAACATAAAACAGTGCCCCACATCTGAGTCCTTCAAAGAGTAATGTTGCCTAACTGACATGAAAACTCCAGAATGAATCCTTGATGATGCACTGAAGGCAGCCTAAAAGGGCTTTTATCCAATGTAAATGTTTAAGCCTATCTCTCAAGAGGTAGGGAGCAAATATATATTGTAGCCCTCCTTAATTCACTCTGTAGCTGTATCAAATAGAGATAGTCACAAAAATATGGGAAAATTGTTACCTCCATGACTTAATTTTATTTCTATAATTAACTTTATAGTTTTAATTAATTAAAATGTTAAAGGTGAAGTGATTATGAAATGCATAATACAAAATATGCAGTTTGGTCTAGAGCATACTAATTAAGCATTTCTCTTCTCTCCAGTGGAAAGCCCTAGAATAAACAATTTACATATTAGCAAAGACCTGCCTTCATTTTTGGCCTGAATCATGGAATGGCAGTATGAGCACAGATTCTCTATCACTTGGGCATTAGCAACATATTTCTCGTTCTAGATGAAGATGTTTAAGGGATATCCTATTGTAACAAAAATATTTTGGTGGCTCTAATATCAACAATTTATATTTCTATAGGTAATATTATTTTGAATATTTGCTAAATGTATTTTTTGCTATTTTTAATTAGTACCAGTTAATTTTGTAAAATTAATATTTTTAAGTTAAATTAAGCTGGATCTCTTTAGATTTATTATGAAGAAACTGTTTCCTTGCCCTGTTACAATTCTGAAATGCTGGCCACCATTTATGAGTAAAATAAATAAAATCTTGACAAATCTCATTAGTTTGCCTATTAAGATAGCTCTGGTTTGATGGATAAGAACAATAATACATCTAAAAGGCATTCTTGCAGTGGCTGTCGATCTGAAAGGAAACTACATTGTTATCAACACGAATAGTTCTCCGTGATGTGCAGTTCAACAAAATCATCCTTGGTATGAATGTTGTAGGTTTGAAAATTAATAATGTAAAAATGTGTTCCAAAAACCAATGATTGACACATTAAAAATTAAGTGCCAACTAATCTTTTTTCTTTGTAACTTTCCCCATGACACTCTCCTGTTCTTATCACAGTACTTTCCACATATTCAATAGCTGTGGCATTTTAAATTATTGTATGTGATAATTTAATTATAATTTTTCCAGTGTATGTTTACTTAACTGCTTTGACTTTTCTATGAAGAACCCATTCATAATATGAAGAATGTGAAAGCTGGATGTTAAATGGAACTATTTTAATCTTATTTGTGTCTGAGGCCACAGGATATTAAGTAGCAATAGCCTCCTATTCCCAAATTAGGAGAAGACCATCTCTGCAGGGCTTGTAAAGGAGGTATGTAAATACCAACTTGCTCACCAGCTTCAGTGTATAAAAACAAGTAGAGGTTGCAGAAGCAGGGGTATTAGAGAGAGAATTTCATGGGGAATTTGTAAGGCATTTTTTTCTTTCCCCTAATGGTAGGACCGAAGCTCTGAAGCTCAAATTTTCAGCGGGGAGTTAGATAGTGGTGGAGAAGCAGGGAAAGTTCTTCTTCTCTTCTGCCTCCCAAGAAAACCTCATTGATTTCTGCCGATGGCTGTTTCCCACTATTCATGGAACTGGAATTTGAGCCATTTTATACTAAAAGAAAAGAATAACATCTAAAAACGGGGTATTCCATAGGAGGAGATACATACGTTAAATTTAAGGGACTGGAGATTAAACACTGAATCCCTTAATTGGCAGCCAGAAGTGACAAAGTGTTCAAAATAAAAGATTCACCATTATCTTTCTCACCAAGACACTGGCGGATCCTCAGAACCCAAAACTGCCCAGTTGTGCTTCACCAAATATTCACAATTGGCCATTTCTTACCCTCCAATTTGTCTTGACCAAACTTTAGTTAGGCTTATCTCCTTCCTACAGTCTGCTGAGCGCAGCTTGCTCCAAAGCCTTAGGAAGCACTAAAAAAATGGAACCTGTTCCCCTACCCCACACTTATCAGCTTCTCCTGGGAATCAGATGACCACAGGGAGACCCTTTTCCAATGAAACCCCACCAGTCATTTCTCCTTGCTTGTCCAGAGTCCCCTTAAAAGATTATGCTTGTCTCTGCTTACCCCTCCTTTACACTGTGGAAGAAAAACTTGCTCTGTTTGATTTTGAAACCCAGATTTCTGAGATTGGAGAGCTCTCACAACTGCAATTGTAATTCCTTCTAATTAAAATCACTCCCTATCTAAGTTCGGATTTGTTTATATTTGACATACTTTTTTTTTTTTAACATCTTTTTTGGAGTATAATTGCTTTACAGTGGTGTGTTAGTTTCTGCTTTATAACAAAGTGAATCAGTTATACATACATACATGTTCCCATATCTCTTCCCTCTTGCGTCTCCCTCCCTCCCACCCTCCCTATCCCACCCCTCTAGGTGGTCACAAACCACCGAGCTGATCTCCCTGTGCTATGCGGCTGCTTCCCACTAGCTATTTATTCTACGTTTGGTAGTGTATATATGTCCATGCCACTCTCTCACTTTGTCACAGCCTACCCTTCTGCCTCCCCATATCCTCAAGTCCATCCTCTAGTAGGTCTGCGTCTCCATTCCCATCTTACCCCTAGGTTCTTCATGACCTTTTTTTAAATTTCCTTAGAGTTCATATATATGTGTTAGCATACGGTATTTGTTTTTCTCTTTCTGACTTACTTCACTCTGTATGACACTCTAGGTCCATCCACCTCACTACGAATAACTCAACTTCATTTCTTTTTATGGCTGAGTAATATTCCATTGTATATATGTGGCACATCTTCCTTATCCATTCATCTATTGAGGGACACTTAGGTTGCTTCCATGTCCTGGCTATTGTAAATAGAGCTGCAATGAACATTTTGGTACATGACTCTT
>NW_021703779.1:24381079-24495677 GCF_005190385.1 Monodon monoceros | reverse complement strand
AAGAGTCATGTACCAAAATGTTCATTGCAGCTCTATTTACAATAGCCCGGAGATGGAAACAACCTAAGTGTCCATCATCGGATGAATGGATAAAGAAGATGTGGCACATATATACAATGGAATATTACTCAGCCATAAAAAGAAACGAAATTGAGCTATTTGTAATGAGGTGGATAGACACAGAGTCTGTCATACAGAGTGAAGTAAGTCAGAAAGAGAAAGACAAATACCGTATGCTAACACACATATATGGAATTTAAGAAAAAAAAATGTCATGAAGAACCTGGGGTAAGACAGGAATAAAGACATAGACCTACTAGAGAATGGACTTGAGGCTATGGGGAGGGGGAAGGGTAAGCTGTGACAAAGCGAGAGAGAGGCATGGACATATATACACTAACAAACGTAAGGTAGATAGCTAGTGGGAAGCAGCCGCATAGCACAGGGAGATCAGCTCAGTGCTTTGTGACCGCCTGGAGGGATGGGTGGAATAGGGAGGGTGGGAGGGAGGGAGACGCAAGAGGGAAGAGATATGGGAACATATGTATATGTATAACTGATTCACTTTGTTATAAAGCAGAAACTAACACACCATTGTAAAGCAATTATACTCCAATAAAGATGTAAAAAAAAAAGTTCAAATAAAAATATTACAAAAAAAAGAAAGTGTTAGTAAGCAAAATTATTTTTCAAAGGTTTTGGAAATTCATGTTTTAGAAACACAATTATTGATTTGCATTTTGAAAGGCTGTGCTAGAAAAATAAACAGGTAGTTTTCCTTTAAAGCCTTAACATTTTGTTTACCAACTCATCTTCCCTTTGTCAGAAGGCAACTCTACCTAGAGGCATCCACTGCGATCCTGCTGTTTCTCAGATATTCAAGGCGTTCCACAGGCTGGACAGCACTCCATACCCATGATAATTCCTTTCATCTCTCCTTCCCTCCCCCTTCAGGGTTCTTTGCTAAGGAGAGATGCAAATTTGAGAAAAAAGGTTAATGGCTGTTAATAGCTAAATGTGTTTCCTTTTCAGGGGTAAAATGCTATTATAGAAAACAACTCTTGTCCTCTGTTGCAGATGGTATGAGTTTTAATTCTTGTACTTTTGTGTACAGGCTTTGCTGGGCAAGTCATTTGTTCTCTCTGAACTACAATTTCTTTATCTGAAAAAGTAATCTTCATTCAGTTTAGCACTTCTTAAGGGCCTTTGATGTTTCCAGGCCCAAGGATAACCAGTGGGTTCACAACTATGCCCCTGAACAATTCTTTTGTTCCTACCGCACAAAATTGTTATGAAACTCAAATTAGACCATTTATATGAAAGCGTTTGGACAATTACGTGTTATCATTAGGATGGTAGCATGTGAACACTTCCTTCGTTGCATTCAACCATAGAAAAAGGTAAGAGTGGGCATTTCAGGGAAAGAAATTGTTTAAGGATGGAAAAATCTTTTGTCAGAGATAACTTTTTAAGTTAATTCCAAAGAAATTACTGCTCAAACTGAAGGACTGCTATCTCCATAGTTCTATTCATTAAAATGTAAACCAAAAAACTATTGTTCCCTTTATGTTCAAATTAAAGTATCTTATTCTTTCCTTCTAGCCTGCAACACCAATATGCTGTAGAGAGGGACAAATGAAATAAAACATAACCACATATTAGTTTTCTATGCTGTGTAACAAATTATCACCAATTTAGCAGCTTAAAACAACATATGCTTATTATCTCACAATTTCAGTGGGTTCGGAGTCCAGGCCTGGTCTAGCTGGGTACTCTGCTCAGGGTCACAACACTTCAATCATGGGCTGTGTCTAATTTGGAGGCCTGATTGGGGAAGAATCTGCTTCCAAGCTCGTTCAAATTGTTGGCAGAATTAATTAATTTCCTTGCACCTGTGTGATTGAGGACCCTGGCTTTTTTGCTGGCTGTCAACTATGGGAGCCACCCTTAGGTCCCAGAGGCTAATAACTGCATTTCCATGACTCATGGGTTTCTCCAACATGGCCACTTACTTCATCAAGCCACTCTGGGTCTAGTCCATATTAAAAGAGCATTCACCTGATTAAATCAGGCCCATCTTGGCTAATCTCCCTTTTGATTAATTCTGTATGGATTGATTTGGGATCTTAACTATATCTGCAAAGTCCCTTTATCTTTGCCATATTCTATGGCTAGAAGCAAGTCACAGGTCTTGTCCACACTCAAGGGGAAGGTAGTTTACAGGGCATGAAATACAAGGGAGTGGGAATCATGCAGGCTACCACAATGCTTAAAAAGAATTAAAGAGAAGATCTTTTTTAAAAAAATCTAAATTTGATTTTTTCAAATCAAATGCACTGTACCATTTCCTTAACTCCTCTATCACAGTCGTTTTTGTTTTGTAAGCTGCTTTAGGAAATAGACCGGTATCCCTCCAGGGGAGATAAGAAGTGCATACACATAGTGGATGGAGAGAGTATGAGGGCTATATTGGTGATATTATCAATAATACTACTTAACAATTAACTATGGGCCATGAATTATTCAGAGTATTCTCCATGAATTACTTAATTTAATTCTCACAACAACCTTATGAGGTAGGTACTATTATTATACAAAGTAAAAATGTGATTATTTGGAAGATCTACATAGGAATGCCTAGTAATATTTGCGCCCTTCGTGCTTATTGTGGTGTATATGTAGTTGCTCAATCCAGATTTGTTGAACTAATAGCCTAAAATATTTATGGTTAACATTTAGAGTCTACAGTACTTAACGCAGACATTAAACCAAAGGTTCTTGGCAAGTTGTAAACTACAAACAGCATGCTGGTTGTTAGGTGTTCTGGGTTTCTAAACTTGACCCTGCTTTTTCACTTACTGAGAACTTGAAGTAATCACTTTAACTCCCTAGATCCCCAAAATCTTTCCTTTAAAATAAGGATTTGAAACTAGATCACCTGTAAGAGTCTCTCTGTACTTAAGTAAAACACATTCAAAATGCATGGGGAATTTGTCACACAGGGTCCACCTAATAACCAAAACACATTTCTAAGTACTTTAACCACATATACTTATAGTAGGAATAATGCTAGGTGAGTGAAGTTCATATTTGGGCAAGGGTTTTGTGACAGGACAGACTTAGGTTTGTGTTCTAGCCCTAAAACGTATTAGCTGCAAGTGAGCCTCTTTGAGCATCAGTGTCTTCCCCTGTGAAACTTCAAAAAGAGAACTTCCTTGCCAACCTGTTTTGGGAATCAATTAAGATAACTTACATAAAGCAATTAGTATAATGTCTGGTGCCATGATGCTGCTCACTGTCTCTTTTTCTATGGAAAAAAAGAAATATAAAAGAACAATCTGTAAACAAGACCAAATGAAATTTATCTTCATATCTCAATTCAAACTTTGAAAATATAAACTTCTTAAATCTTCCTTTGGATGTTTATAAACATATAACACCCCACAGTAAGGTTGTGTGTGTGTGTGTGTGTGTGTGTGTGTGTGTGTGTGTGTGCGTGCGCGCGCATGTGTGTATGTATGATGCTATTGTGTGAATAAAGTTCCCTTGTTAGCTGAATGAATCTTATAAGTTGGGAGACTTGAATATAAAATGTCTCCCTTGGTGGTTATAAAGGAAAGTCATGTGTACATTTCTGAATGTTCCATTACACACACTTTAATTGCAGTGGTATTTTAATTGCACAGTGATTGCAGTTTCGTAAGTGAGACTTATAAAAATAGTCTATGCTATACTATATTGAATGAAGCATTTCAGCGTTTAAGAAGATGATATAAAAAGAGTTGTAAACTACATTAAGCTCTTTTTTTTAAGGTGACTGCTCTTTAATTCCACCTTCACTGCCCATAGGCTGAAAACAGTTGGAAAATGAACATTGTAATTGACTAGCATGGGAGATTTTAACACTTACTTGCAGTGTTGAGGGAAATCAGGTTCTGTACATCTCCTGAACTAAGCTAAAATCTCTATCTAGAGCATTCCTATTAAGTGGCCATCTTATCAACCTTCCCTTTATATGTTTCATTCTAATTTCTTTGTGGGATACCCTTGCTCATATAATAAAATATAAGCACGGATATGTTATGCTTTTAGGATCAAGCATGGCTTCTTTGATCATTCCTTTGTGGATATTCCAGGTATTAAGAACACACATGGTTGAAAAATTACATTTTTAGAAGTCCTATGCCCACAATATCTGCTTCTGTACTTTCACACTCTTATTACTTTCAATTTCCATTTTTTATCCCACTATATTCAAAGAAACTAATATCACCATGAATAACATGCTGATTCAGACAGATTTTTAAAAGAAATTAAAAAGACCAAAGATCACAGCAGCTGTTTTTCATCTAAGTTCCTTCTATCCAGGACCAATTTTCGAATGAGTGACTAATATTTATGAGGCTCTAGGCATCAGAATCTGCTGGGATTGAACCAGCTTTACTGAAAGATAATACAATAAATAGTTGTTTGAACCATTTTGCTTCTGAATGAACAGACTCAACTAATTCTGTCTCACATGTCCTTCTTGGCATATGTGCAGTTGACCCTTGAACGATGTGGGTTTGAACTGCGCAGGTCCACTTATAGGCAGATTATTTTCTATAGTAAATATTACAGTACTATGTAATCTGTGATTGGTACATCCACTGATCCGGAACCACCTATGTGGAACTGCAGTTATTCAAAGGTCAACTGTATTAGAAATAGTTTTCCTCCTAATTTAAAAGTACTATTTTTACATGTTTGTAATTTTCTCCTGTCCAGAACTGAAAATTGGCAAAATCTAGAACGAACAAATGTGATTCTGTCAGCTTCCTAACCTATGAAATAAGGAGGTTGGGAACTAATTGGCTTTTAAGGCTTTTCTTCTGAGTCATGTTCTATGGTTTTAGTCTTCTAAGCTCCCACATTTCTGGCTCAGATAATTGAAAAAAAATTTGGTATCCTATGTTTCTTTTCTACTTTCTTCATATTCCAAGGGCTTGCTTGATTATTTAATGAGATTAGGAATACATGCATAAAATGGGGTCACCTTCTTCCCTGAAAACAATTGAGAACAAACAGCATGGAAAAATAAAAACTCAAACAAACTTTGTGAAAAAATCCCACAAAAAAGCCCCAATCCCCAAATCCCCAGTGAATTAGAGTAAAATGGAACAAATCAAAATCTCAGCCCCAAAGAAATTACATGCCTTTCAGTTCTAGGGCATCTCTCTCACAGAGCTGTTCATAAGTCGGTAGCCTACTAAGCTGGCCATCCCTCCATTGAACCAAAAGGCCATTTACCACAGAGAGGCTAGAGAAGTGTGGGAAAACTCACGTGATACCAAGAAGTTCAGGGGAAAGTGATGATCAAAGAATTTGATAGACATATCATTATTGAAGGAAGCAGATTTTAGTTACGGCTAAGCTTACACACTTAAGCAGGTTGAAGCTAAAAATCTATAGTTGCTGATCTGGTTAACTGAAGAGCAGTGGGAGCTAAATCACCATATAAAAGATTATCAAAGTGCTGGATTCACTGAGAGTCAGGCCTTCTACCAACTGGTAGGTGGAAAATACTCTCAGCATTGAATGTCAGGGAGAAAGAGTTTTAATTCTATTGATCTAAATCTAAGATACTTACTCCTTAATTCATCCCCTGGGTCTTTCTACCTTACAGCATTTAATGAAAGCTTGGCAACAAGAGAAGCCACTGCAATGATGCAATGAGAAGCCCGCCCACTGCAATGAAGAGTAGCTCCCGCTCGCCACAACTAGAGAAAGCCTGCGCACAGCAATGAAGACCCAACACAGCCAAAAAAAAAAAAAAAAAAAGAACCTCAAGGGAATTCCCTGGTGGTCCAGTGGGGTTAGGACTCTGCACTTCCACTGCAGGGGGCACTGGTTCGATCCCTGGTCGGGGAACTAAGATCCCACATGCTGCGTGGTGTGGCCAGAAAAAAAAAGTTAAAATTAAAACCTCAAAATCCTCACAGGAAACAACTCCTCTTGGAATATACTTTAATAAAAATGTTTCATATTGAGAGAAATTCTGCCAGGGTCTGAATTAGATGTATAAAATACTAAGAACACTGGATACATCAGCATTTGATGTGCAGCTAGACGGTGAGTGAAGATGTATTACTTAATTTTTGAGGATTCTTCTTGTACAGAGTTAGAAAGTGCTTGTATTTAATCTTTGATAAATTCTAAGCACTTCCTTAAGATATTCTTTTCTGCCTAGGGAAATATATTCATTAAAAGAATATTTTAAGATGTAACTTAATGAATAAGAGCAAATATTCATGAGAGAGTAAGTTTCTATGTGTTTACTAAAATTTTAAATAAAAATTCACTTAAATCAGTTCAGCAAATATTTATTTCACATCTACTATACAGAATGTACTAAGCTAGATGCTGTGCTTAAGTAGATAATATGTCAAAGCAATACTGTACATACTAGTGGGAAAAACTTATTAACATTTAAAATGTAACCTTATTCTATTAACGTTGCTTTGCTATAGAATATGCTACAGGTTTCCTCATACCTTATTTATTTGCGTGTTGCTGGGTTTTTTTAAGGAGTAGAATAACATATTTATATGCTCTTATTTTTCTTTGCTATTTCTTTCTTATTATTTTTAAAGTAATATCTTCATAGCAGTTTTCAGAAGAAATTTAGATTATAAAAAGAGAAGACACACATATGTGGTAATATTTTTTATGCACACCACACAAATTTCACAGCTTATTAAATTTCTTCTTTGGTTGTTGCTAAAATGCACCTCTTAGCAAACCAAAGAAATTTACTTCATGACTCAAATTCTCTGTTCTTTGCAGAAGCCTAGCATGGGTGCCATTTCAAATTTTTGGCTCCATAGTTTTAAATATTTGATGTTCAAGAATGTTTCCTGCTGACCGAATAACTCTTTCACTCACAAACATAGGAAGGAAAAAAGTGGAAAAGAGAAGCTGAGGGAAACAAATTGTTCTTAAAATACAACAGCTGGCTGAATTAAATTGAGTCAATTACAGATTGCATCTTACACTGAAATACAGTTTTCAGCAAAGAGACAACAATAATGTGATGATTTAGTTTTTGCATGAGATTCTCACTTATTGAACATGTAAAATAGACAAATATGACATTTATCAGGAAATACATGTTAAAATTTTAGCCCTCTGGGTTGACAGACTGTGTCATAGTGAAACTTTGCAGTGACAGTAGGGCTAGAAGAAAATTTGAAGATTATATCTTTTTATTGCAGCAGTAATTAAGTGGGCAGATGTCTCAATTGTGGTGCAATTGGCCTACTTTTCCACAAGCTAAACTTCTTTGCCCATCTGGACATGGCCAATGACCCACTTTTCTCAATTCTACCAGTATTGTATACTAACTCATGAAAGTGAAAAGTAATCTACATATTATGAAAGGAAATACTGTGGTCGAAATGATGTATGATGTTTAGCAATTACTCTTGTTTTCCTAATATATTTGTTATGGGGTAAATATACTTTCTTATAGGCTATTTTATGTAGATTCCTAAATTTAACCTCAATATACAGCAGAAAGGTAAGCCTAGATGTGAACACACACACATACACACACATACATTTTGATTTTGATTTCACATTTTATTTTCACCTTTAAAATACTCTTTTGAACCTGTCTTCCCTTAGCTGGACTTGCTATGAAGATGGCATAAATTTACTGTTTCTTATACAAATTTCAGGGAGTGACCTTGAGCCTGAGTTTTGGGCACTGTTGCCTGTGTCTTCCTTACGTGAAATTGTTCAGTATTAGATTTTACATTGATTTTAACTGGAAAATGGATATCTTTCTTGGACTTTTCACTACTATTCATTCTCCATGAGACACTGAACACACTTTTTCTTTTTGTTTCATTCCTATATATATTCATGAATACATATATGGCTTTAATAATAAATTCATTAAAATTATTATTATTATATTAATATTTTAAAAATTAATTTAGTTTATTTCTTTTTGGCTGCATTGGGTTTTCGTTGCTGCGCACGGGCTTTCTCTAGTTGCAGCAAGTGGGACATGGGCTTCTCATTGCGGTGGCTTCTCTTGTTGCGGAGCACGGGCTCTAGGTGCGCAGGCTTCAGTAGTTGTGGTGCACGGGCTTAGTTGCTCTGCGGCATGTGGGATCTTCCCGGACCAGGGCTTGAACCAGTGTCCCCTGCATTGGCAGGTGGATTCTTAACCACTGCACCACCAGGGAAGCCCACTAAAAATTATTTATTAAGTCCCTATCCTGTGCTGAGTACTTTGCTGTTGTGGAAAATATGACTATCTTATAATGGATATTCAGAAACTTAGAATATTTTAAATCTTGAATGTTATGTCTACCTCTAAGTATAAAACATAACTTAATATTCTGAACTAAGTTCTAAAGATTTAAATAAAAGGAACATGTTATGGTAATTTGAGACATAGTTTGTCTCAGTCAGATAGACTAAGCTGTTCCGTAGTAACAAAAATTCCCCAATCCTCCAAAGATGATGATAATGGTAAAGTTGATATCTTGTTTATTCTACGTGTCTGTTCTGGGTCACTGGGAAGGGATAGGGGAAGCACTTTTTGTTCATGGTAGTTGCACACGGAGTCAAGCTGACAGAACCACCACCACCTGGAATATTGCTGGTCATGAGGAAAGTGGAGAAAGGGATCTATGTATGGTAGCACATCTGCAATTTAATGAGCCAGCTCAGTAGTGACGAACGCTGCTTATACTCACAGCAGCAGCTAAAATCTAATCACACAGTCCTATCCAACTGCACAGAGAACAGGAAGTACAGTCCTATCATGTATATAAACGGGAAAATAACCAGAAATATTTGTCATACAGCACTAATAACTGAAGAAACAGTGGTGTTTGACAAACAGTCCCCACCTACTGATCATTGAATACTATTTGGCTCACCCTCTTTCTCTCATATAAAATACATCTATGTCTCCTCCCCAAGGAGATAAATCAAAAGCCTCTTTTAGGCAAAACATCAATTTCAGTGTCCAGGATCACAGCGTTACCTCTATCAGGGAGACTGACATGTGGCAAAATCTATGAACAAAAAGAAACACAAGGTATTTCCCTACCCCATCCCACCATATGCAATAAAGGAACAAGTTCAGTATAACTGCAGTAAACACTCCTCATGAGAAAATAAAGGATAGGGGACTTGTAGAGTTGGGTAGCAATTCTGACACGTCACTGGGAAGACATTTGAATGTGGGGACTATTCCTTGATTAGACTCCAGATTTTCTCCCTAGAAGGAACTCCCCAGCCATTGATTTTTAAAACCCTTTTCTGTGTCCGGTGGTAGGTTCTTACATTTTTATTACCATCTTTGCCCACATTTGAAATGAGATTTCAGACTAAGCTGTTCTTGAGGGCTGTTCAGCTTTCTCATCCTGCTTTGTCTATTCAGAAGTTTGAAAGCCCAAGTATTGCTTTGTGTCTCAAAGAACTGTAAAAAATTTTACTACAAATTTGTGTTTTCTTTCTCTTCTACTCCAGTTTGTTCCGTGTGTAAACACATACACACACGCCTATTAGTTTTTTGTGTGACATAATATTCTTTACTCACTTTTACATGACATTTTTGACAAAGCTACTCAGCCCTCCTCCTATTACAACTTTTTCTTTAACTTTTTATTTTGAAATAATTAAAATTTACATAAAAATTGCAAAATAGTACAGAGTTCCCATATACCTTTCATCGAACTCCCACCAATATTAACATCTTATATAACAATAGTATAATTATCAAAACCAGGAAATTAACAATATTAACTAGATTACAGACTTAATTCAAATTTTATCAGTGTTCCCACTAATGTTTGTCTTCTCTTCCAGGATCTAAGCCAAGACTCCGTATTGTATTACTTGTCATGTCTGCTCAGTCTCCTCTAATTTGTGACAATATTTAACTTTTTATTTTTCTTTCATGACCTTGACACTTTTGAAGAGTACTGGTCAGGTGTTTTGTACATGTTTCTTAACTTGGGTTTGTCTGATGTTTTCTCATGATTAGATTGAAGGTATTCATTTTTGGCAAGAATATCACAGGAGCATTATTCATAGTTATTTTTTGAGATCTCTCTCTCTCTCCCTTTCTTAACTGTGGGCACATTGTTGGAACAGTTTGTTTCCATGTCTGCTACCTAGTCCTAAAGCTAATGCCTCATATTTGAGACTTTTGTTATAGCAGTACCCCCTTTCTGGGAATCAACTTTGTGTCAGTCATAACAGACAGGCTATGTTATAGAAAGTACAACTTGCATATCTCAATGCTTAAAGAAACACATGCTTATTTCTCACTCACACTACATGGCAATCACTGGTTGCTAGAGAGGCTTCCTTTGCTCATGGTCGTGTCTCAGGTATTCAGGCTCATGAAGCAGCCACTATTTTCAATGTTTCTGGTCATAGCAGGCAGTATGTTACCTCAACAATTAAATGCCCCAGCCTGAAAGTGACACATCATGCTTCTGCTCTCAATTCAATGTTTTGATCTAGTCAGAGGTCACCAGGAAGTATATTCCTACCATGTGCTTAGAAGGGGGAGGCCAGAAATATTTGACAAACAGCATCAATGATGATCACATTCCTACTATAATACTTTATAAAATTTAAATGATTTTATAAAATTATTTTCTGATTTTGCATATTATGTGCAATGGAAAAATCTGAAAAGAGCAAAAAAGCATGAAGGATAAACATCACATTATTCCTAATTCAGCCCTCAAGAAATTATGCATAAGTGTTTATGCTTGTTTCCTTGCATTTGCTTTTCTGTGTGTGTGTGTGTGTGTGTATATGTGTGTAACCAGGATCACACTTCAGAAACAGATTTATATACTGCTAAATATGACTTACTGTAAAAATTTTACTATTTCAGCAAAAATTTTTTGAAATGATTGTTTTATTAAATAACTATACTATTTCATCACATATACACAATGACATTTTCATTTATATTTTTCTTTGTTAGATATATTGCTGTTTTTAATATTCTACTATTCTAAAACTGCTATGATATAATCTATTTAAAATACATTCTTTCTGTTTTTCTACTTATTAGCATGGCAGATGAAAGCTGGACAGATTGTCATGAGATTTTGGAGGCTTATATATGGTGCCTGGTTTATTATTATTATTCCTGGATATTAGCTATCATGAATAAATAAAGTTCTTGCTGCACCATACCTTAAAGCACAGCACATGGAGTGTTCTCACTTACCTGCAAAGCAATTTTATCCTAATTCCAGAACATCACCAGCCCTTCATATGAATTTTAAACTGTCGTTTAAATAAGAAATATTTTGCTGTTAATCTTCTTGGGGTTTCCAAGCATATCTACAAATTCTCGTGGTTTTCTCTTATTTAAAAACTACACTGTGGCAGCCATGAGAATGAGTCTCTTAGATCTATGATTGCAGGGAGCATAATTGACAGAGATCCCCAGTTATTGCCCTCTGAAATCCGTCATGGTATTGGCACCGAGGTCACACTTCCCATGAGCTGCTCTCAGCCAGTGACTGAGCATGGCAGGGATACTAAGACAGACAGACCCGTCCTGGGAAACAGAACTCCTCTGACTCTTGATCTTGGCTCAAGGACTCCCCGTCAGCTTTGCTGAAACTTTTTTAGAACTGCACTGCATTTTTTAATTTTCTCTCTCTCCCACCTTTCCACTAAGAGGCATGCCAGGGATACTGGCCTGCTTTTGCTTTTCCTTGTTAGGGGGCAACTATGAGAAGAAACTCATCAGTGTTCGAACAGTGTGGGAACCAGAGCATCAAGGTTGCCTGAGAAAGCTAGCTTCCCTGCCTCTGGAGACACTGAGGTTCCTAACAGGTGTGTTGCCCCTCCTTTCAGTAAAAGGAGCTCATCTATCCTTGGAGAACTCATCCATCCATCTCCTCCTGCTGAGAGAAGATTGTACTCAGGTCTCAGGCAGCTCATTGTCTAACAAGCTGAAGTAAGTTCCTAGGGTCACATTTGGACACTTTTGCTCATTGCCCCTACCACACATTAAAATGTTTGCTGGTAGTTCAAGATACTATTTTTCATAATACAAAAGTATCCTTCTTTTATATTCATAGAATTATTAATATTAAGCTATCTTTTCAATCCTGAGATAGCCCTATTTTTTTTCTCAGCAGTTAAATCACTTAATGAACAATTGAATTTGTTTTCATGAAATCAGGTATTCTCATTTGAATTTACTGGAGATTGGACTATTGTGGAACCATGGTTTTATGCAGATGTGTGCGCGTGTGTGTCCACAATGAGCTTATGTGTGTCCATTACATTTGCCAATTATTGACAGCCTAGGTGTGTTCCATTCAAATACAAATTGCTTGGCTTTCCATTATTTTCTGTAAGAGTAAATGGTTTACTTAGCATGGAAATTATCATAACAGAAAACAACACATCATCTTTACTTAAAACCTATTTGAAAACTTTGGTATATTTTTCCATTTCTTCCATGTTAATTTGTTGGTTCAGGTTTTGTCTGCTTATATCAATTTAGATAATTTATGTTTCCATAAACATTTATTTTCTCAGATTGACAGAATGTATGTATTCTGTCTCTATATTTTTAAACAGCTCTGTAGGTTTTTCTTTCTTTTTGCTTCAAATTTTATTTATCAGTGTTTTCTATATTTAACTTGCCAATATTTATTTATGAAACACTTTAAGAAAACAAGTATTCTATTTGTTGTATTGTAATTGATTGTCCATATTCTTATTTATTAATTTATGTTTTAAGTGTTCTGATTTTTTTCTTGCTTTACTTTGGGTAATTTTTTCTTTCTAAAATTGAATTAATTATTTACTTAATTAAAATTATTTTTTCTCTAAGGAACATATTTAAACCTATGAATCTTTTTTCAATGAGTAGGGCTTCCAGCAAACTTCCTATGTCTTGATAAGTAATATTCTCACTATTTTATGGATTATTTGCAATGACATTTTCTTATGCTTTTGTAATTTACATATTTTAAATGTAAAGAATAATGCATGCTTGCCGTAACAAACTGAGCAATACAAAGATTTATAAAGAAATTCGATATCTCCTCTACCCTGGACCACCAATGTTATAATTTTCTCTAATATCTTTTTGCACCTTTCTTTGTGCTTCCTTCTATAGATACTTTCAAATATCCATAAATGCATAGTTCCTCCCCCTCATCTATATGTTTACAAAGATGGGATCATTCTCTATATATTACTTAGCTATTTAAAATTTTTGTTTGTTTTTTCTTAGTGATATACCATACTTAGCCTTCCATTATAACACATGTAGAGCGAGCTCACTACTTTTCGATAATCGCTTAATGTTCTGTGTTGAAGGATTTAGGCTCAGGCTACGGATTATTTCTCTATTGAGCTTCATTACCCTTTGTAACTAGTGAGATTCATTACAGGTTCGACCAGTTAGTTTTAGTTAATTTAATTTGGGGTATGTTGGAGTTTTTTGTGTTTTTTTCCTTTTTCCTTTGTCTTTGGCTCAGAAGACATTATTTGGAAAAATATGAGAGAAGATATGTTAGCAATTTCAAGTCAGATCCAGCTTTAAGTTAGTAGTCTCTCTAACTTTTGTGTTATTCTTTTCAACAAGCCTTGCCCCTCCATCCTCTTCATTTATGACTGTTCGTTCTTTCTCAATTGGAAGTTAAAGCTAGAAATTAAATTTCTCATCAAGATATACAAAGACCTCCATGACGTCTCCTCTCCTCTTTCCAGCCTCATCATCAGCCATTCCCCATCTCCAAACAGACACTACACAATCATTTTCAATCCTAGATTATTCTTTGCTTTTCTGGACCTCCTTATCTAAATTCATGTTTTTCCTTCTGCCTTGAATATCCTTTCTCCTTTTCCATTTCTGACTAATTCTTATACATCCTCAACAGTCAGTTTAGAAATCACCACGTCTGTAAACCTCACCCCATCTCCACCCCATCCAATTTTAGGCCCATTTCTTTCTTTTGCACTGTCTATAATAGCACCTATCATCCTGTTGCTGCTGTATGTGACAGCCCTAAAAGTGTTTCCTGAGCTTCCCTGACTCCTCAAGTTCTCATTATGCATCTCCTCTTGGTTACCTGGAATAGCAAAACAGTAGCACCTACCACAAAATTTAACATTTAAACATAAATAATAAAGTACATGAAACACATATACATATGTATTTACTTATAAATTAGATAGAATACATAGAGATAACTTATCAATATGGACTTAAATCCCCAGATGTCTAAACACAGAATACACTGCTAATCAATGAATATACGTTAAATGACAGATGTACCTTTTTTACTTCATAGGGAAGAAATAACCTTAGATGGTTTTATTCTCTTTTTAGATGATGTTCAATGAAGTTTTTAATGGTTAAATTGTAAGAAAGGGCCATGGATGCTTTATACGAGCATGAATAGGATAGACTTTTCTGCCTCTGAATGAAGACTATCCATTAATAAGAACAATTACAATTTACAGTCAGTTCTGTTTTCAATGTCTCTTCACCATCTCAAACCCCCCAAAAGATTTATATTTATAAGAAATATGTTTGTTACAAGCATCACACTATTTTTTATAATCTGGGCACTCGGTAATGTTGGGAATATAGTCCCAAACCACCTGTGTTTTGCCCTGTGAATTACAGGAGCAGCAGCGCCAACAATGTTCTATTGTCACCTTCTGCCCCAGTGGCCTGCTGGCCTCTCTGCTCAGCCCCCTGATTGCTCCTCATACAGAATGATCAATGCTAGAATTAGGATGGACCTCAGCACCAGCAATGTGAGCTCCCTTATGTTACTGATGAGGAAATTGAGGCCCAGAGGTTCAGTAGCTTGCTCATTAGTTTGCAGTGAGTCAGTGATAATGCAGACTCTTATCTCCTTGGCCAGTGCTTCTTTCTTTCTTTTTTCCCCCAATTTTATTGGGATATAATTGAATCCAGCACTGTACAAGTTTAAGGTGTACATCATAATGATTTGACTTACATACATCATGAAATGATTACCACAATAGGTTTAGTGAACATCCATCCTCTCATATAGATACATTAAAGAAATAGAAAAAATATTTTTCCTTGTGATGAGAACTCTTAGGACTTACTCTCGTAACTTTCATATATAATCTACAGCAGTGTTAATTCTCTTTATCATATTGTATATTACATCCCTAGTATTTATGTATCTTCTAACTGGAAGTTTGTACCTTTTGACTACTTTCATCTAATTCCCTCTCCACCCACCCCCTGATTCTGGCAGTCACAAATTTGATCTCTTTTTCTGTGAGTTTGTCTGTTTGTTTTTGAAGTATAACTGACCTACAACTCTATGTTAGTTCCTGGTACACAACATGGTGATTCACTATTTCTATACATTTCAAAATGATTACCATGATTAGGCTAGCTGTCCTCTGTCACAAAACAAAGATTTTACATAATTATTGGCTGTATTCCCCACACTGTACATTTCATACCCATGACGTATTTATTTTGTAACTGAAAGTTTGTACCTCAATCTCCCTCACCTATTCGTTTCTTCTCCCAACTCTCTCCCCTCTGGTAACCACCTGTTTGTTCTCTGTATCTATAACTGTTTCTGTTTTGTTATGTTTGTTCACTTCCTTTGTTATTTAGATTTTACGTAAGTGAAATCATACAGTATTTGTCTTTGTCTGACTTATTTCACTTAGCATAATAACCTCTAGGTCCATCCATCTTGTTGGAAATGGCAAGATTTCCTTCTTTTTATGGCTGAGCAATATCCCATAGTGTGTATATGTATACATATATACACCACATCTTCTTTGTTCATTCAGCTGTTAATAGACACTTAGGTCACTTCCGACTTCCATATCTTGGCTATTGTAAATAATGCTGCAGTGAACATTGGGGTGCATATATCTTTTTGAATTAGTAATTTCATTTTCTTTAGATAAATACCCAGAAGTGGAATTACTGGATTGTATGACAGTTCTATTTTTAATTTTTTGAGGACTCTCCTTACTGTAAGGAGAGTCCTCAAAAACTGGCTGCACCAATTTACATTTCTACCAACAATGCACGTGGGTTCCCTTTTCTCTACATTCTCACCAACATTTGTTATTTCTTATCTTGTTCATAATAGCCATTCTGACAGGTGTGAGGAGCTCTCACTGTGGTTTTGATTTGCATTTCCCTGATGATTAGTGATGTTGAAGATCTTTTCATGTGCCTGTTGGCCATTTGTATATCTTTTTTGGAAAAATGTCTATTCTGGTCCTCTGCCCATTTTTAATTGGGTTGTTTGATGTTGAGTTATATGAGTTATTTATATATTTTGGAATATTAACCCCTTGTTGGATATTTCATTTACAATTATCTTCTCCCATTCAGTAGGTGGCATTTTTGTTTTATTGATAGTTTCCTTTGCTGTGCAAAAGCTTCTTAGTTTGATGTACTCCCATTTGTTTATTTTTGCTTTTGTTTCCCTTGCCTGAGGAGACATATCAAAAAAAAATATTGCTAAGACCAATGTCGAAGAGTGTATTACCTATGTTTTCTTGTATAAGTTTTATGGTTTCAGGTCTTACATTTAAGTTTTTAATACATTTTGAGTTTGTTTTTGCATATGGTGTGAGAAAGTAGCCTAGTTTTATTCTTTAGCACATAGCTGTCTCTTTTTCCCAACACCATTTACTGTAGAGGCTGTGTTTTCCCCATTGTACATTCTTGCCTTCTTTGTTGTAGATTAATTGTCCATATAAGTGTGGGTTCATTCCTGGGCTCTCTATTCTGTTCCTTTGACTTATCTGTCTGTTTTTGCGCCAGTACCATACAGTTTGATTACTTTAGCTTTGTAGTATAGTCTGAAGTTAGGGAACATGCAGTCAGTTTTATCTTAAGAAGAAGGTAATGTTCAGGATGATTTAAAAAACTGAAGTTTCATTTTGGAAAAATATATATGTATGAAAAGAAGAAAAAATTTTATATGGATATATATTTCTTTTTCAATTGTTTCTGTAGGCATAAAAAGAATAAGCATCAAGAAAAGAGAATTAGAAAAGTAGATAACTTTATGTATTATGTATGTATGTATTTATTTATTGCCTTATAAATTATAATATAGAATTGAGGAAGATAATACAGGGTTTATAACAGTCAGCAAAGCTGATAAAATGACATGAAGACTTAGGCAAAGCTAAAAAGCTCCTTAAAAAGTAAAAAAAAATTAAATTAGTAATTTTTGAGCTTGGGGAAATATTGGTGGAGACTAATTTGAAGGAAAATGTTGCTTACCTCTAGAAATATAATATGGAGTCAGAGAACTATCACTTCCCAAATTAGGCAAATTATCTGATTTCTGTGAGACTTAGTTTCCTTCACTATAAAATGGCACCAAATGGCATGCCTATCTCCCAGATTTGTTTGAGGAAGTGAGATAAATACACTAAAAGCCTTACAATAACACCGATTAGTATATAATCTGATTCTAAAGGGAGAAGGGGAGGGATTAAAGTCCACAGCACCAAAATCACCCATTGCCATCCATGTATAAGCTGTACTTGCAAGTGATTTTTCTTGTATTTGCAAGTAATTGATGACTTGTAAATCCCTATAGAAATGATAATTATAATCCCGTAGGATTTCTAATAGTGTCATTATTAGTTCTTTTAGGGATAAATTTTTGGTTAATAAAATCAGTCTACTGAGAAAATCAAAGCAGAGGCTTAAAAGGTTTACTTTGTCTACAATGGTCAAATTAATTAAATTTCATTTTTTCTTAAATAAACATAGTATTGATGTACCTGTTAATGACAATGATCCCTTATATTTTTTAGTGAGAAGGTTGAGCCTAACAAAGGAAATTTAAAATTTTCAGGAGGTGAAATTGGAAAAGATCATGAATAATTTTCCAAAAACTGGAAACTGATAATTCAAACTATATCCATTTACATACCTAAGTGTAATGAACGTCATGAATCTTGTTCATCTCTGTTGTCTAGAACATAGCCTGGTGCATAGTAGGTGCTTAATAAATATTGGATGAATGAACTTTGTATTGCATTCTAAAGGAGAAGGAAATCACAAGGAGTGAAATTATTTAAATTAACCTCTGAGCAAGTACGTTGCTGTGTGTTTACCTTGAAAGGTTTGGATAGGATTAATACATTATGAAATGTGCATATTCTTTTATAGAAGACACACCATAGCTTCACTTGGGTAAGCATGTTTCTGATTTGCATGTAAATGTAAAATACCATTGGATTCTGGGACAATTCATTTAATCAGTCTAAGCCTCAGTTTCCTCATTAATAAGGTCAGGAATTTGGGTTGGATATTCATTCCAACTCTGGCAATTCTAAGTTTCTGTAATTCTGGGTTTTACTTAAATAAAACAGGTTCATTAGATATCTGGGTTTTATGGCTATAAATGGGAAAACCTATACTTAGTTCACAGTATCAACAGTATATAATAAAAATAATTTATTTGGCTATGTCTTTTGTAGTTTGTGTTTTTCCTCCATCTTACTTTCCAGAACACATGCATATTTTCTTGGTATTAATTTTATTTTTTCTTGCAACTATACAGACAAAAAAAGTGCCAACTACTTTTTTAAAGGGTGTAAAAATGACTCAGTGCAGGAGACTTGGAAGTTATAACAATAAGGGGAATTTCTGTTTCTAAATCCAGTGTCTGTTATGGCTCCCGAAGGATTGAGAAGTGTTTTTAAAACACTGTGCAAGTTCATGCTCACGACTAATTGCTATGAAGAATATTGTGCTCATATAGTATCAGTATGTATAATACAGAAAATCTAAATTGAAGTTTGACAGTACTTATCTCTCTGTTTTTTTAATTGCCACAAAAAGCTATTAAATTTGCTGAAGCACAGTTTCTATGGAACCACTTCTCTGAGTTTTATCTCAGTTGTTGCACAGCACCAGCGAAGAGTATTATCTACTCCTCACACCGTCAACAAATCTAGCTTTGTGCTAGTTTCAAAAAGTTACACACACTATGTAAGGAGAAATTCATAGAAACTTAAAAAGAAACTTTTCATTTTAATGAAAATAGTGTCTAATAACTTGAGATTTTCTCTTTGTTCACCTGTGAGTCACAAAAGAAATTGGGGGGAAATTGTTCTTTTTACTTAAAATGACCTTTGGCAGGCATGTAAACCTTATCTGGATGTATTTTAGTTAAATTCCTTGAAGTAATTCACTTCTGGGCTAAGAGCAAGTAAGAAATTTCAGCCCCCAAAAGTAATTTTTCACGACAAATAACTGAAGCAAAGATTTGGAAGGAAGGTGCCATCTGAACTCAAGTTATAGCACTGATAATTTCAAGCCTGAGGAAAACTGATTATTGTGTTTGCTCATCTTAGAAAACAGGGAAATCCTAAGTAACGGGGTAGAAAAAAATGTAGTCTGAAAATCTAATTGACTGTCCATGCTTAAAATAAATAATGCAAATAATAAAAACACAAAATAGGCTTCTTTTGTTATCATAAAGTTATATAGTTTAAAATCTGAATTTGGACCCCTTGAAGTAACAGAATTTACTTGAGGAAATTCTAAGTACCTCTCTTACTACAGAGAGTCATAGCAGAGTCAAAAGTCCTAGCATGAAACTGCTGAAAGTGGCTAATTAAAGGGTTGCATGACTTGACAGAGATGATAAAATATGGGGCTGCCTACCTTTAAGGAGAGAGTGGTTCATTTTCATGTCTATTTTTAACCAAGTATGAGAAAATAATGTATTTTTAACAGAAATTCTGAAAGCTTTCGAAAATATAGAAAATACAACTTTAATGCTTCAATTTTAAGAAAATTGAATGACATTTGACTACCTCCCACCTTTTCCTTCTCCATTTTAAAGATCTGGAAACTGAGGATAAATGACCAGACCAAAGATTTCTGTTAGCTCATCTCAGGACTGGAATTTAATTTTATGATACTCTGCCATTGGTTTTCTCTCCTCACTGCATTGATTCCAATATTCAACGTTCCCTTTTTTTCTTATATAATTTATATGATTTTTCTCTTCACTACTTACTAGGAAGCCAGATTAATTAACCAAGCATTTATGTTTGGTTTCCCAGATAATTCCCAGACGCTATGACTCTGTCCAGGATGTCAAGGTTTTACACAGTTCTGTGGGTCCTGAGAGAGGAACGGCCAAAGCCTAGATGGCAGGACCTTCTCTTTTGTCCTCCTCCAGCCTGATATCGTCACTTGTTCTGGGATTCCCATGGCTTGGGATTCATACCTGCCTAGTGAGCAAGATGCTGAGAAAACTCAGGTTGGGTTTTTCTGCCTGGGGATTACCTTCTGATGTTTTCATTGTTGATGCCTTGGGCTGACTTTTCATATCTGTTAACTTCCCGCAAATTTCTGCCAATGAACATAATAAATAAAATATTCCCAAACCAAGTGGCAGTGTGGCCCAACAGTGTAGTCTGGGGGTCAAGAGATGGGATTTTGGCCTTTCACTTGATTTCTGTTCCACCATTGTACATAGTTCTGGGATAACACATGGTTTGGAAAATAGTTTTTTGAGTTCATACACTGGGTTCAAAGCTAGCAATATGTTCTTGAGGGAATAATTTGGGAGTGCTGTGCCTGTTTCCCCATCAACCAAAGGAGATAAAAATAAAATATAAATAATAGAATTGTTGGGGAAAATGGCAATTTATTTGAAGAGTTTAGAATTATGCCTGACAAACAGTGTCACTTGATAAAATGTAGCTATGATTATTAATATTACTGTGGTGACTTTCCACTATCCATTTAGTAAGTAGGACTGCCATCTACTTCCATCTTAGAAAGAGTTTATTGAAATCTGCTGTGTGGAGAAAGGATGGGTTTTTGAGTTCGATCTTACTTGCATTTGAAATAGCAATTATACAAGCTGAAATATCAATTATACAAGCTACTAGGTATATAAACTCTGGATAAGTTATTCACTCTTTCACAGCCCTCGTAGTCCTCATCTGTGAAATGGTGATTGTATCAGAGAATTGTTTTAAAAAAATAAAATGAAAACTGATAGTGATAGCAAGAGAGAGATTGATTGTGTTTTTGTCAAGTGGTGATGTGGAGGTAAGCCTTATGGAAAATGTGCGTGTGGGATGCATTGGGGTTGGCGGGGGACTAATGCAATTGAGAATCCTGTAAGATTTTTAAGGAAATCATTTATTTCTGAGCATATTTGTGTATTTAGTAGTACTTCAGGAAGTTTTGTAGGTGTGATATAGAAAATAAATTGCCGAAATAAAAATTAAATAAGACATTATCTCTGTTACCCCTTTTAATGTAAAACAGTATCCTTGGCAGTTTGCAGCTGCTTGTGAGCATACTATGTGTGTTAAAAAGCCCAGAGGTCTTTGGAAATTTGAATCCTCATAGCTAATAAAGAACACAAATGGAAATGATAATGTTGCAGTTTCAGTACACTGGGTTTTGGATTATTTTATAATTATGATGTTATGGTTTTCTCTTACTAAAATACTAACGATTCACTAGGCCAGAAAAGCCTAAGAAGTTGGTGGCATGCCAACTATGGTGAGCACATCGTTTGATTTGCTCCTATGGTTGCAGAGAATTTGAGTATTTCTGAAGCAGAAACAGAGAAAAGAAGGCTTATTTAAATAATAAGATCCAGAAGTGAAGTAACGAGGAAAAAAAGAAAACTCTCCTGGTGTTCGGGGCCCGTGTGTCTCTGGTCCAAAATGCTCTCACCTATGAAGGCCCTCTCCAGAAGTATAGCTCCCATGAGATGTTCAGAATGACACCATCAGTGATTACACTTGTCCAATGTTTCTTTTTTCAAAATAAAAATATTTCTCCAAAAGATACTACATCAAGTCTCTTATATTGTTATTTAGTTTCTTACTAATTGATTTCCCCCCCAGAGCTAAAGAAAGGGGCTGAGAGAAGGGGAGCAGAGAAGAACCCGGGGGTATTGTAGATTATATAACTGCTCGGAAATATCTACTTATTCTTGCCTCTCCTTTTTCAGGGGTGGAGTATATTTCCCTATCATTTGATTTTTGGGTTTATGTGACTTGTGTTGACCAGTAGAATGCAGTAAAATTGACAACATAACCGGCCTGAGTCTTGGTCTTAGAGGGCTTCATGGTTTTTTGCTTTCAGTCTTGTGGTTCTGCCATTGCCATGGGGATATTTCTGAGCTTGCCTGTCAGTTTAACAAGGAAAAAAAAAGATACATGAACAGAGCTTCTCCAGCCAAGTCCAGGTGATCCGTAGCTTAGCCATTTATGCATAAGAAATAAAGGCATAGTATTGTATGTAACTAGGATTGAGTGTTATCCAGTGTGTCATAGCAATTGATAACTGATGCAGTAGGGCGTGCTAAAAACCAGTTTTGCCTTCGCCACAATTTCTCAAGTTCCCTTCCCCTCACATGAGGCCTGAAGAAAGTCGTTGAGGGAATATAGTATAGACATAACTCTACTAGAGTCTTTATTCATTTTCCAGGCCTAAGTAAAGCATCCATGATTACGTTTTCTCTTGAAGTAGATCAAATTGCCTCCTTAAAGCTTGCTGTTTTTAGTTGCATCTGTTGTTTTTAATCCACATCTTTCATGAAGAATCTTTTTAAAAAACAAATGATCAGTGAAGGGTGTTCTACTTGTCTCTTTTGCTCTGGTTTTCTTGAATCTTCTCATGGTGATTTATACAAACTGATTCTTTGTCTAGGATTGTCTATTCAAATCCCAGGTCCTTAGTCTTAATATTTAGTCTTCTTTAGCTCATTGTTATTTACTATTTTGTACTGTGTGCAGGAAAAATCATCATTATTGGAGATTTTAAAAAGTGGATGAGATGGAAAGAGAGTAAAGTATATTCATCTTTATTTTGATCCTTTCAGACATGCTCTTTCACTATTTGTAAAACTTAGAAGATTGAGCACATCTTATGAGGGCATCTCCAAACTCTCTTTAATCTCTATAAACGTACGTCAGTTACAAAATAAACCAATTCAGTCAGAACTGTAGGTAAAAACATTAGCTTACTCTTCCTCTCTTTAGTCAGGTGAATCTTGCCCTAGTTTTATAAAGGGAGACACTAGAATTTAGTCACTTGACAAGTTATGAAAAACTTTCAATATGTTAAGTGGGGTATCTTAGTGGAAAAAGCAGAACTTATGTAAGAATTTTTCCTACATATCTCTGGTATTTACATGGTTTATTCTAAAATTGACCCACACTTATTTTTCAAAACATAGTTTTCTCTTATTCAGGGCTCTTCCCTTTATGGTGTTATTATAACTTGACAATTATGAGTATTACAATAGTGATCCTTTTTTACTACCCAATATCAATTCTATTGGAGAACTTTTACATGCTCCAAAAAACTCTTTCCTACTCCCACTTTTAAATTTGATCCAACTTTCATCAATCCATTCTCCACTTAATAATCAAAGTGATATTTTAAAATTTAAATCAGATTATCTCTCTTTTTCTTGGCTTAAATTCTTCAGTCACTTCCAATTTCACATGGAATAAAATTTAATGTCTTAAATGAGGTCCTAAATTCTCTATTTCTCCTGCTTTTCTTTTATGTCAGCCTCACTATATTCTTTTATATCCTCTGAAAACCCCTTTTCTGGAAAACTCTTTTCTCATCTCAAGCCTTAGCAAGTAGCATCTACAAAAACATGGAAGTACAAGAATGTATGGAAAATTCAGGAAAGGAAAAATTGTTCGTTATGAATGTGGCATAGGAACATATCAGGAGTGGTTACAAAGATTAGCTTGTGTTTGCTCACATGCTACAGAAAATACTTGTGTTTATGTCAGCACATGTGATAATATATGCATTACACAAGTGCATATATATCATGTTTTTCTTGGTAAATCAAGATAAAGTGTAATAAATTCAAGTTGGCAGGTGTGATCAAATGTCTTTACCATACAGGTGATATAATTTAACGTCTTTGAGCCTCAGGTTTCTCATGCAAAAAAGAAGAAGAAGAATACCTACTCACAGGGTTGTTGTATTTCAGAGATTTCTTTTTTGTAAGGCGCACTAAACACTTGGCACATTGGAGCTATTCTATGCACATCAGGGAGTTAACTGCAGAGAGGAATGTTAAACAAAAAAACACAGATTTTACTCCCAGTGAGATTTAAAACTCTCAGAACAGAAATCTTTACAGGGCAAAAGGGGTAAGTACCCATTAACCTACTCACCTTTTAATATAATGACTAAAAATAGTAAAACTTTCTGGACTGAGAATTCCATATCCCAAATGCAGAGTCCTGCCATGAGGTCACTGAGGATAGCTTTGATGGTGAGCATTGACCTCAAATATTTAAAGAGCTAAATTCACCATGTTTGTGTGGCCAGGACCCGTGCCCCTTTAGGTTCAGACGCTGTATATTTCTCTGTGATTAAGCACATACTACAATATCAACTAACATTTTTAGCTTGATTGTCTTTTGGTAACAAAGCTTCCAGGAGCGCCTGAGCCAGCTACGTCATTCAGGAAAACAGCTTAAGATTACGACACTAGTTTAGTTTTAAAAATATGAGCCGGGCTTCCCTGGTGGCGCAGTGGTTGAGAATCTGCTTGCCGATGCAGCAGACATGGGTTCGTGCCCGGGTCTGGGAAGATCCCACGGGCTAGGCCCGTGAGCCATGGCCGCTGAGCCTGCGCGTCCGGAGCCGGTGCTCCGCAACGGGAGGGGCCACAACAGTGAGAGGCCTGCGTACCGCAAAAAAAAAAAAAAAAAAAAAAAAAATATATATATATATATATATATGTATATTATGAGCCAGTCAGGTAATGGAGACTATTGTAATGCCTAAAGGAAATGAATATAGAAAGCGTCTAAGAAAACAAGTTAAGAAATTTGTAGTCTATACATCACTTTGCAAAGAGCTCAAAAGTTTAGACTTTAAAAAATAAACCAAATCCTATCCTTTACAAATTTGTCACAAAACTTATGAGTACAGATTTTTTACCCGATTGTTAATGCCTCTTGTAACTACTGTAAATGCAACTTGTATTGTAATATTCTAACATTCTTCAAGGATTTTATTTTGTCCAGAAACCATAATTGGAGAAAAAGGTTATTAAAAACAAATTCAACCTCAAAATGTTGAAGATTTATTTTGATACTAACTGGGAAAGGCCTAATATAGTAGAATGCAAATATTAATCATGAGTTTATAAACTACGTAACATATTCAATAATAATTTCATCTTAAAGAAACATTGTATTTTGATTCAGTTTATGCCAAACCACAGACTCAATCCAAGGAATTTTCTATGGTGCAACTACTCACTTGGAAATACAAGGTCCCTATATTTTATTGAGGACTTTGGTGTGGTTAGACTTTGCTATAATTTATAACTTAAGCTATTTTGACAAAATCTTTTAATGCCTATAAGGATTTTAATTTAGCATATGCTGTCGGCAACAATTATCATATTAAGATTAAATGTAAGATCTTTTAATTTTTTATATAATTTTATAAGTAGGTTAATTACATGAATTTAGTTTAATTATTAAAACTTGTGTTTAATTTGGATAGACAGGTAAACCTAGAATTTTCATGAATATCTGACAAATATTCTCATATCTTATATAAAATATTTTGGCGCCATAATTTCTTACTGTGCTATTCACTCATTTTGACCTAGAAACACAAGTGAACTGATTAAAATAAGGATTTACCTAACTGTTAAATACCAGTGTCCAAAATAGAATGAACCAGAAATATCACAAGATATAACGACACACACATTAGGTGGTCTTCAAACAAATACACTTTGTTCTTTGAGATACATTAGTTAGAGGAGCAGAAGCAGTACACCATGAGAACAGCTGGGTTTTTCAAGTAGCTCACTTATGAAAGGCAGGTGAGTGGGTGGTGCATTCAGTTAACGGATTGAGGAGTTAAGGACCTTTCTCCATAACCGAGGGCTCAGAGAAAAGCCTTGGAGGTACAGAGAAAGCGAAAAGGAGATCCAAGTGAGAAAAAGCACAGTGTATAGTGGGCATACAAGTCTAGAAGCAGACAGATAACAGGGATCGCTTTTGATTTGGCCTGTGACCAAGGATTGCAATCATACGAAACATGTTGGGGTTGGCTATTTTATTTTATTAAAAAAATTATTTATTTATTTTTTTTGCTGCACCATGCACCATGTGGGATCTTAGTTCCCTGACTAGGGATTGAGCCCATGCCCCCTGCAGTGGAAGCACAGAGTCTTAATCACTGGACCGCCAGGGATGTCCCTGGGGTTGGCTATTTTAGAAGGCTTCCAAAAGCGTTATTCTCAGCAGTTTAGTGATAGAAAGAAACAGCATCAGCCTCCAGGTTACGGGATCAGAGATCAGCTGCATCACATGAGAGTTACTAGAAATTTCCCCCAGGTTGTGGCACCAGCTTTTTAGACAGTTTTAGCCTCTGAGAGTGATATGACCTTTTCTTAAAAATCTTCCGTGAGTGTGTCTTCAAGGTATTTTAGAAGTAGATTGGAATTTACTGCATTGGGGCCTGGATGTAATAGTTAAGATGAATTTTAAACAAGAAATTCTTGGAGCGACATAGGTCATTCCCAACTTGGATCCCTTTCCCAACAAGAACAACTAAGAACTATTCATGGACAAGACGCCACTGAAAAAATCCTAGAACACAGTGGTGAAGCTAAAGCACCCCCTGTATCACAGAGGCCAAGACAGAACCAATCAGAGGATGAGACGAGCAGTTACATGCTGACCTCAATGTCCCTCCTGCAGGCTGGCCCAGTGACCAAGCCCCGCAGATTCCCCCACAATCCCCATGAGGTAAGAGCAGAGTGGGGACTGCCAAGAAGCAACCGACAGGGCTAAGGAAGCTGGATGTCGGCAAGAACTGTAGGCTCAGAGGTCTCCCCTACAGTTCTTAGCCTACAGTTCTTAGCACTGTGGGTCACTTCTTGTCAGTCCCCACTCTGTTCGCTTCATGGGGATTGTGGGGGAATCTGCGGGGCTTGGTCATTGGGAACCTGATTGTGACTAAGAAGCGGGGAGGAGCTCACAACAACCAGCACTTAGATCTGGGCAGACCAAGTTCCTACCTACAGTACCCGAGTTGTAGTCCCAACCAGCAGCTATGCTCATCTGCAGAGCCAAGTGGGACAGTTTGACCAAGGAACGGGGAGGGGTGCGGATATGCCTGACTTGGGTCCTCAAAGGAAGAGCCTTGCTGGCCCTGGAGCCTGATCTGCCTCGCCCCCTGCCCACCCAGGCAGAGGAGGTGTCATAGCCTCACCCCTGCTGAGTGTAGCTCCCAGCCCTGCCCGACCAGAAATCCTGTCCGGAACATGTGGAAGCTGTGTAGCCCAGCAACACTCAAGTGGAGAGTCTGGAAGACAGAACTGATCTTCTGCAGAGCAAAGCCAGTGGCCCCATTCAGCTAAGGAACTTGGGGTACTGGTCGGGTTGAGTCAAGACCGCAAAGAACCTCGCTAACTTTGGAGTCAGTTCTGCCAGGAAGGGAAACTAATTTGTAGCCCCACCTGTGACTGAATACAGCCTTCAGCCCATCTGACTAGGGAACCTAACCAGAGCACACTGGAAGCTGCAGAGCCCATTCAACAGCCCTGCTTACAGTGTCACTTGAACAGAGAGCACTACCAGTGGCTTTCCCCATCTGCAGAACAAAACTGGTGTCCCCATCTGGCTGGGGAATTCAGTGCATATTCTTGCTTGATTCAGGTCAGCGAACGGAGAGCACAGCAGGTCTTAGGGCTGTTTTGCTGCCCCCCGAGTGCAAGGAAACTAATTCATAGTCCCACCTACAAGAGTATAGTACCCAGCCCTATTATCTACGAAGCCCAACCAAAGAACCCAGACAACCATGGAGCCCATCCTACAGCCTCGCTTGGGCAGGGAACAAAGCCAGCAGGCAGTTCTATCCAACTGTTCTCAGCGAGTGGCACCACCCCAACTCCACCTCAGAGCTTGGGCAATGGCCTTGCCCCCAAATAGAGCCCATTAGTAAGCTCCACCTGCCCAAGGACATTACCAGCTGACACGTCCAGAAACCCAAAATGAGCTGCATGGTAGAGAACTGTCTCTGCCAAACACATTAGGGTGGTTCAACGTATGCAAATAAATAAATGTGATGCATCACATTAATAGAATGAAATATAAAAATCATATGATCACCTCAATAGATGCAGATAAAGTATTGGACAAAATTCAACATCCTTTCATAATAAAAACTCTCAACAAATCAGGTATAGAAGGAACATAATAAAGGCCATATATGACAAGCCCACAGCTAACATCATACTCAGTGGTGAAAGGTTGAAAGCTTTCTTGCTATGATCAGGAAAAAGACATGGGTGCCCACTGTTACCGCTTATTCGAAGTCCTGGCTGGAGTATTAGGCAAGAAAAAGAAATAAAAGGCATCCAGATCAGAAAGGAAGAAGTAAAATTGTCTCTGCTTGCATATGATATGATCTTATATATAGAAAAGCATAAAGACTCTACAAAAAGTGTTATGTCAACAAATTCAGTAATGTACAACCTGGTAACTATAGTTAATAATACTATATTAGTTAAGTACTTGGAAATTGCTAAGAGAGTAGATCTTTAATGTTATCACCAAAAAATGAAATGGTAATTATGTGAAGTGATGGAGGTGTTAACTAACCCTACTGTGGTAATAATCATTTCTCAATATAAGTATCAAATCATCACATTGTACATCTTAAACTTATACCAAATTATATGTCAATTATATCTCAATAAAGCTGGAAAATAAATAAAATTCAGTGCCTCGCAAGAGGCCAATCCTCAATTAGATAAGGAGCTGAGCCAGAATGAAACTCAATGCACTGCTTCCTTCTTTGAGAAAATCATATCATGAAAAATAGAAAGCTGGCTGAAAGAAATAGTGTGCTTAGTGATATAGCTGAATTACATTTTGGCATAAGCTCCTTATCTCATTGTAGTCTAGTCATGGACAGGCAGCCATTAACTTGGTGTAGCAAAGTTTTACCTGTATCATTTAATTTAATCCTCAAATCCATGCTATGAGAAATAATTATTAATCTCATTTTACAGGAAATTCAGATCCAGAGAGTTAGTGTAATTCACTCTCGTGTCTGCAATTAGCAAGTGCTGGTCAAGGATTTTCAATGCAGACTGACTCCATTGTCCTCCTGTTTAATTATTGTGCTTTACTGGCATTTCGAATATAAATGGACTTTAGAAGCTTTTACACAATAATTTTTAAAATGAAATCTCATGTGTGTTCCAACACATAAAATAGATAAAAGTGGATGTATCTGGTTTGATTTGGGAAAGCAGGGAATTTGATACCTTACTTACTCAGACTCTATCAGCCCCATCTGTCTTGTTTTGTGTCTCTAGACACAGCTTGGACCCCTCTAGTCTAGATTATACTGGAGATTGGCATAGTTATTAGAGCACAGACAAGTTTTATTTTGTTCACTTGATAACATAACCAAGGTATGTATGTAGTACACAAAATACAATTTCATTTTGTGGATCAGACCTATAGAGAACAAAAGGAAGTCATTATTCAAAAGTCTGGGGGAACACTGATAGAATCAACCCAAGATCATCAATCTGGGAATATCTTATTCTTGTTTCAATGGCTCCTTTAAGTCTCTCTTTACCATGCTTTTATTTATGCAAACAATCATTTGGGAAACCCAAATGTGATCAAAGAAGCACAATTCCTCAGTCTATGCAGGTACATGTTAATTCCATTTAAAAAATTTTTTCAGAGGATGTTGAAAGCATATCAATACTTCTACCATTTTATGATGAACTCCTTGTTAGGGTCAGTTGCCTCAGGTTAAAAAAAGTGTAAATATGCTGTTTCTTTCAGTGAAATTAGCTCCTTTTAAGGCCTGGAGGGATAAAGTTTGAATTGCATCTATGATTCCTGATGTTTATGTACTGAAGTTTGCATACAGCTGAGGTTCTACATTGTATTAAGGGAACGATCAACAAGTCTGTTAAGATTACAATTCTTCCAGGCAAATCTTAGGATAAAAATGTAGAGTTAACAAAGAGGCTTTGCAACGTGAAAATGTAGTATACGAAAATAACCATATTAACAAAATATTTATATGTCCCAACCTTATTTTCAGTAAAATAATTTTATACCATATAACTATTCTTAATAAGTGACCAAGTAAAATAGCAGCCCATTGATACTAATTATTTGACTTATCTCCCTCAAAATATTTCTTAAAGTATGCTTCCATTACTAAAACCATACTGAAAAAGCCACAAGCATCATTCAAATAAAAATTTCTGATTATGCAGTTCACCAGCAAGAGGAAATGCATTATTAATTATCAGAGCATTTGCTAGTTCCACTCACATTCTGCTTGGTAGTAGTTACTGCCATTTGCCATTCCATAATTTACACTCCACTCAGACCTAATTGCTTGCAGCTTCTAAAACAAACAAAACTGTTTTTAATCTTGGGTGCCTGCTGACACAGTTCTTTTTATCTGGGAACCCACTCTACTTTTAATAGAGTAATTAATGCTCCCTGCTATAATAAAATTCCCACAATCTCACTGCCTTAACCTACAAAGACTTAGTGCATTTTATCAAATCTAAGCTGCCATCTATTGTAAGGTGCATTGTTTTGTATAGTGCCAAGGAAGAAAATGAATTCTCCCAGTTAAATTATGGTACCTTGCTTCCTTATCACTTTAAGAAGCATCCTTATTATGGAGAAATTAAAATGTAAGGAGGAAAAGTACCTGAGAATCAATGATACTGCTTTCTCCTTGTGCATAGTCTACTGAAGATCATCTAACTGGAAAGGGTCTCCATCAGGCTGTGACTAAGGCATCCTGGCTCTTTCCATCTTGAGGCTCCACTGTCTCCTGGCGACTTCTGAGTTCTCCATAGGATCCTGTCCATTGAGATTAGCAAGAAGTCACGAGAGAGAGAGAGAGAGAGAGAGAGAGAGAGAGAGAGAGAGAGTGTGAGGGAGAGAGAGGATGGCAATCGTTGTTTCAAATGTCAGGTCTAGGAGTGTCTTACATCACTATCACTCACATTCCTTTGGCAGCACTGATCACATGACATATCTAGATTTACGAGGAGGAGAAACGTATTTTTCCTGTGGTCCAGGAGGAAAATGAAATGGTGTGAATACCACATGGTATCACTACTCCAGTTCAGCCCCTATCACTTCCACTCATCTTTCACAACTTACCACAAGAATCACCTTTTCTGTTCAAGTTTTTCTTACTCATTACTCTTCCAAGTTAAAATGACTACTCTTCCTTTTGTGCTGTACTGATTTTCTTTTTTTTTAATTTAATTTAATTTATTTTTTATACAGCAGGTTCTTATTAGTTACCTATTTTATACATATTAGTGCATATATGTCAATCCCAATCTCCCAATTCATCCCACCACCACCACCCCACCCCCACTTTTCCCCTTTGGTGTCCACACATTTTGTACTGATTTTCTGATATAAAATTAATAACCCTGTATGTTTGCGTTAGACAGTGTCATAGTCTGTTAGGGCTGCCATAACAAAATACCACAGACTGAGTGGCTTAAACAACAGAAGTTCATTTTCCCAAAGATCTGGAGGCTAGAAGTCCAAGATCAAGGAGCCAGTAGGGTTCCTTTCTGGTGAGACCTCTCTTCCTTGCTTGCAGACAGCTGCCTTCTCACAGTTTACTCATGAGTCCTTTTCTCTGTGCATGTGCACCCACCAAGAGAGAAATCTCTCTGGTGTCTGTTCCTCTTCTATAAGGACACCAGTCCTATTGGATTAGGGTTCCATCTTTATGATCTCATTTAACCTTAATTACCTCCTTAAAGGCCCTATCTCCAAATACAATGACATTGGGAGGTTAGGGCTTCAACACAGGAATTTTGGAGAGACACAATTCAGTCCACAACAGATACCAAGTCCTTTTAAATGAGTGGATCCCTTCTGCCTGGAAGAATTTAGAAAATTAATACATTTGTTTTAGTTTAATTGGAATTAAATTGGAAGATGATGAAGAAGGGAAACTGTCGGGTTCTAGTTCTAGAATTTACATCATTTATCTATGTGATCTTTTTTTTTTTTTTTTGCAGTACACGGGCCTCTCACTGTTGTGGCCTCTCCCGTTGCGGAGCACAGGCTCCGGACGCGCAGGTCCAGCAGCCATGGCTCATGGGCCCAGCCGCTCCGCGGCATGTGGGATCCTCCCGGACCGGGGCACGAACCCGTGTCCCCTGCATCGGCAGGCGGACTCTCAACCACTGCACCACCAAGGAAGCCCATCTATGTGATTTTTAACCCTTCAGACACAAGTTTCTTCATCAAAAATTTTAGGGATTACAACAGATGGGTCTTTAAGTTTTCTTGAATGCTAAAATTTTTAATCTATTTGATACCCACAACAAAAATCAATGAAAGATCTTAATTCTCAATCAGGGCTCACAATTTTGATATACATACATCTTTTAAAGCAACAGATCATATTCCTGTATTGGGTCACAATTTACATTTATGCAAATTCATGATTGAATTCATGATTCCTGACTTTGTAGCTATATCCTACCACATGCTGAAGACACATAATGCTATTCCAATTTCCCTTGCTATTGACTGGGTTGAAGTATAATATATTCTAATAATTATTTGCCATCAGGGAATGCTTTAGCAAATCTTTCCTCAGTTATTCCATTTCTGCAATACAGATGGGGAGATTTTTCACTTTTCAAAACACTAGTGAATAAAATTCACATAAAGCTACCTTTCAAAATATAAAGAATTCATCTCATTTGAATCCTACCAAGGTCACCAGTGACTCTAAATGTTACTTGAAAAAACACATTTAAGTTAGAATGTGTTGTTAAAAAAGCAAAAATCAGCTCGAGCATTGTGAATGAGGGATAATGATAAACAATATTTCACCATATAGTTAGAAGTCATTAGCAGTAGTAAGTTAATACTATTAGCTTTGAGGCTAGTTATAGTTAGTATTTTTATAAAAATACATTAAGAAAACAAAAGAATGATAATTTATTTTTCTAAGTAGGAAGAAGTTAGAACAAAATACAAATATTCAAAAGAAAAATGTATCACTTCAGATTTGAAAATGTTTCCAAATATATTCATTTCTCTGTAATTTAATTTCATATTTTGGGACTTTCAAATGATACTTCTCTGTTGAAAGCAGGAAATAAAGAATATTTTAAAAAGTTCAACAAATATACATGGTAAGATTTGGGTATATATAGATATATATGTTATTAATGGCACCAATGATCAGAAGGTTTGTTTTTTTTTTAAAACAATTAAGCTATTTTTATTTTTGCGGTATGTGAGCCTCTCACTGCTGTGGCCTCTCCCGTCGCGGAGCACAGGCCCCGGACGTGCAGGCTCAGCGGCCATGGCCTACGGGCCCAGCCGCCCCGTGGCATGCGGGACCCTCCTGGACTGGGGCACGAACCTGCGTCCCCTGCATCGGCAGGCCGACTCCCAACCACTGTGCCACCAGGGAAGCCCCAGAAGTTTTTATTGAGCCTCACTATATACCAGTCACCATATTCAGTGATTTAAATATAAATCCTCACACTAAATGAATGAGGTAGGTACTATTAACATCCTGTTTTGTAAATGTGGAACCCAACCAAGGTACAGAGATTTAATGTCAAGACTATACAATTAGAAAGTTGTGGAGCCCAGACAATTTGACTCCAGAATTTGTGTTCTTTCCACCATATTCAACTATTTCTGATAACACTGGGGCATCAGTTATGTGATTCGTACCTAGAGTAAATAAAGTCTTAATAAATTTTGTACCTTTTTGTGTATGGTTGTAAAGTAACTTTTTATAGTACATAATTAAGAATGAATTAGAAGTATTTTTTTATTCTTGCCAAAAATGTACTAACAGAATCTAACCATGAAGAAACAACAGATAAGCACTGTACAAAATACTTGTATTCTTCAAAAACCTCAAGGTCAAGAAATACAAAGAAAGGCTGAGGAACTTCTCCAGAATAAAAAAAGACTAAGGAAACATGACAAGTAAATGCAGAGTATGATTTTGGATTGGATCCTGGACTGGTGATAAAAAGGAATATATATAAAGGGGATTATTGGAAAAATTGACTAGATCTGAATATGAGCTGAAGTTTAAGTAATAATGTATCAATGTTAAATTTCCTGTGTTGTGGTTATATAAGAGAATATACTTGTTCTTAGGAAATACACACTGAAGTACTGAAATGTGTGTGTGTTTGTGTGTGTGTGTGTGCATTGGTGGGGGGTGCACATGAAAGGAGAGAATGATAAACAAATGGGATAAAATGCAAGTATAAATGAATTAATGAGTCTGGTGAAGGCCATAAGGGGATTTTCTTGCAACTTTTCTTTAGGTTTGAAATCATGGAGAACATCATGCTAAGTGAAATAAACCAGACACCGAAAAACAAATGTTGTATGATGTCATTTATATGTGCAATCTAACATATTAAGACTCAGAATCAGACAGTAGAATAGTGGTTGCCAGGAGCAGGAGGGAGGGGGAAATAGATGTTGGTTAAAGGGTACAAAGTTTCAGTTATGCAAGATATGTTCTGGAGATCAAATATACAGTATACAACACGGTGACTATAGTTAACAGTACTGTATTGAACACTCAAAATTTGCCAAGAGGGTAGATCTTAAGTGTTCTCACCACAAACAAAAAGAAAAAAAAGAAAGAACATGGTGACTATGTGAGGTTATGGATATATTAATTAATTTGATTGTGGTGATCATTTCACAATGTATTCAAAAACATCAAGTTGTACACCATAAATGTATACAGTTCCTATTTATCAATTATACCCCAATAAAACTGAAAAAATAGGAAAAAACACACTAAAAGGATAGGATAGAAAGAAGTATGTTATCAATTGTTTAATTCATAAGCTTATAAAAATATAGATTAATAAGCCATCAAGCACTAAAGCAGGCACTAAGGATCAAATGAAATTGAAACTAAGTATCTTCATCAGGAATGTAATTATCTGCGAAGAAATGTTTGAAAGTAATAAAAACCTTCAGTTAAATAGAGAATTGGGATATGTTAGTTTAATTGTTTTTTATTAAGAAAACTATCAAGAGACTAAAAAAGTATATTCCAGATAATATTAAAATATGTTGGCTTCTTTCACAGGAAATATCCATTTTAATCATAAGAATGTTTCCTTTCTTGTGGATCTGCTTTGGTAACTTTTTTTAACTAAAATAAGTTAGGCACTTTCACATTTATTATTATTTTAATTCACAGAATCATTCTCTAAGTTGTGCTATTATTTCCATTTTTGTAGATGAGGAAACTGAGGCTCAGAGCAATTAAATAACTTGTTCAAGGGCACACAGGAGTTATGCTTCTTGGATTTCACATCCCCTTCAGCCTGATTTTAATCCCATACTTTTTCTACCTTAACCCTCTGGCATTTAGTGAAAGGTGATTCATTAAAATATAAAGTAAATTGAAATAGCCAAGACCACGTTCAATGAAAAATGAGATGGGATCCTTCTTAGTGGCAAAATGGATTTTGAAACTTTGCTTTGTAATGAAATGCTAGCCCTTTACAAATTAGAAGTTGTTGATCTTTAAACCATGGCTCATTTCAGTTTACTGAAGGGGGAAAAAAAAGACTAAAATGGAAAGAAAGAATAAAAGAAATACTGCTTTTATCAATGTGTTAGACATAAAAATGACTGATTAATTGAAAAATTGTCACATAGCTTCTCTGATATTGAATACTTTCAGACACATTTGGCTTAAAACTGAATGATTCCTTAGAGACCTTTTTTCTACCCCCATAACTGCAATGCACCTTAAAAAACCCTTATTGGCAGGAGTCTCAAAGCTGTTGCAGCATTTTGTATGACAAAATATCTGACAAGAACTCTTCTCACTGGGACAGCCATTAGAAGCCCAGGAAATAATGCCAATAGAATAAGTCATCCATCAGCTAAAGAAGATGTGCCTTCTTGGCTTTTTCATTTTATTTTAAGGAGAATCATAAAATAAATATGTGCCATTGTCATTGATATCCAAAAGAATTTTTTGAAGTGTTACATAATTATTTACTGAACTATTAAATAATAAAGAAAATAAGTTATTGTGTTAATTAATTAGTCAGTTATTTTGTATACTGTTGTTGCTCCACAACAGAGATTTTCAAAAGTGCATTAGAATCACCTGGAGGTCTTATTAAATGCAGATTGCTAGACCCCAAGCTTTGAGTATCTGATTTAAGATTGGGGCAGGGCTTGATAATTTATATTTCTAACAAGTTCCTAGGTGATGCTGATGCTGCTGATCTGGGGACCATACTTCAGGAATATCTGGTCTGGAATATATGTAAGATTTTTAGATTTCCAAACTAAGATTCTTCATTGATCATCTGGAATCACTTAGAATCCTTTGTATCCAAGAAAAGATTATAAATATGCAAACATAACTATCTTTAAAAGGCTCTGTTTCCACCTGGTTTGTTAATTGACCTTTGGACTTAGATCTTCACTGTCCAATATGGTAAACACTAGGTACATGTGGCTATTTAATTAATTAAAGCTAAATAAATTTAAAAGTTCAGTTCTTCAGTCACACTAGCCACATTCAAGTGTTCAATAGCCACATGTGGCTAGTGGCTACTAGAGTAGACAGAGAAGAACATTTCCTTCATCTTTGGAAGTTGTATTGGATAGTTAATAGAGTCTTCCTTAACTTTTTAAAAATTTTTTATTAAAAAAAATTTTTTTGACTGTGTTGGGTCTTCGTTGCTGCTCGTGAGCTTTCTCTAGTTGTGGCAGGTGGGAGCTACTCTTCGTTGCAGTGCATGGGCTTCTCATTGCGGTGGCTTCTCTTGTTGCACAGCGCGGGCTCTAGGCACACGGGCTTCGGTAGTTGCAGCACACGGGCTCAGTAGTTGTGGTATGCGGGCCCTAGAGTGCGTAGACTTCAGTACTTCCAGCGCATGGGCTCAGTATTTGTGGCACGTGGGCTCTAGGGCACGCTGCCTTCAGTAGTTGTGGTGCACAGGCTTAGTTGCTCTGCAGCATGTGGGATCTTTCTGGACCAGGGATCGAACCCGTTTCCCCTGCATTGGCATGCGGATTCTTAACCACTGCGCCACCAGGGAAGTCCCTTCCTTAACTTTTTTAAGTTAACATAACATAACATAAACAGAGCAGGCAGATCAGTGATGTAATTTCAGGCATTTGGTCTTCCTCAACATCCCCCTCCAGCTAAGATCATCTGTGCGTGCATACATGCACACTTACGAACACAATTTTCTCACTCAATATCTAATATCTACAAGCTAACCTTCAAGTCTGGGATCCAGTTTAAAGACATACACACTGGGAAAGATTGTCCCTTACATGTTTTAATCATTTAAAATTCTGTAGGTTTTAAGAGCTTCCTGAAGTTCTAATTTGAGGGCACAGATAATAGAGAAAATTAAAAGTAAAATTAAAATAGTAAAACATATTTTGATCCTGGGATGTTGGAACAGAGGAATGTACCATTCAGGAAGCATGTAAAATATTCAATTTTACTTCATTTTCTTCTAAATTGTCCTGCGTATTATATTGAATCCTCTCTATAGTGCCAATTTGGCTATGAAGAATAGAGAACAGGGGGCTGTGGCTTTCTATACGGAATGCTGTATGTCTATGTCCCCATTCTACTCACTTTTCTGTGACATTGTATGACATCATTGGATCTCAGTGCCTTGTTTATAAATGGAACCAACATGATTGTTGTAAAGAGGACATGAAGAAAGTATGTTTGAATGTACTTTGTATACTGTCAAAGCTTATGCAAATTCTGTCTATGGCATTTCTCTCATGCTAAAAGTTGATATTCTGGTTGTGAAAGAAAGCTGATAAACAGCTTCACGAGACAGTATGGCACTACAATCCCAGAAATTCTCATCTTCGTCTCTGTGAAACAGGGCTGCCAACTCAATGCACTTTGCAGCACTGTGCAAAGATAAACAACAAAATATTTCAGCCTTTTAAAGCTTCACACATTCAACTTAGAAGTATAAGATGGATGTGATAAGTAGGATGCTAAGGTGTCTCTCAATGTTCTTCGCCCACTCCTATGAGATCCTCTGCCCTTGAGTGTTTGTGGGACCTGTGAATATAATGAGATATTACTACCATGATTATGTTAAATTTCATGGCAAAAGGAATTTTGCAGATGTCATTAAGATCTTAAATTAGTTGATGTTAAAATAGGGAAATCATCCTGGGTGGTTCAGACCTCATCAGATGAGCCCTTAAAAGGTCCTGAACTCTTCCTAATGCAAGAGATTGGAAGTGTGAAGGATTCAATGAGAGGGAAGGTCTCTGTTACTGACATTGAAGATGAAGGGGGCTACATGGCAAAGAATGTGGGAGGCTTCTAGGAGCTGAGAGTAGCCACAGATGATAGCCAGTGAGGAAATGGGGACTTCATTCCTACAACCACAAGGAAGTAAATTCTGCTAACAACCTGAATGAACTTGGAAGAGAATCTCAAGCTCCAGATGAGAGTGCTGACATCTTGATCGCAGCCTTGTGAGATTATGAGCAGAGAATCCACTCATGCTAGCTCAACTTCTGACGTATAGAAACTGTGAGATAATAAATTGGTGTTTAAGCTGCTAGATTTATGGTATTTTTGGTACAGAACAATAGAAAACTAACACAGTGCACTGGCACTTAGGAGGTTGCTTTTTAGTATCTATTATTTGAGAGAAAGAGACACTTTGACTGCAGCATATCTGTACATAAAGTATTTGAAATCATAGCATGTTGTTCATATTTAGTGTGGTTCAATTCCTCAGGAATCAGAGGACTTAAAGGGAGGAGAGTATGCGGTGAGTAGATGATTCCTAGGCTCTAATTCAGTAGGTCTGCGTGTGTGGCCTGCAGTTAAGACTACTAGGGAACATCTGTCAATGGTTACTGAGAAAAAGTTAATTAAAATCAAGGCCACTTGGTCCGTACAATGAATTTTATGGGCGTGCCGTGTGAGAATCAGGTAAGGTCCTTTTAAAAACTGACTTAGAGAGAAAGGCACAGTATATATATTTGTGATCACCAAAGTGTCAATAATATCCTAAGCCTTCTTACAGTTTTTCCATCTTCCATTCAAACTGGTAATAACATACAATATTCTAGAAGAAAGAGAGTAGAGAAAACCTTACCACACAAGTGTCTGTGTTTTGAAACATCTGATACTCCTAAGTGATCATGATCCACCTTGTTCTCATCTTGGGCTGTACGGCCAACATTATTTTTATTGAGGATGATCAACTGCCTTACAATGTATCTTTGGTATGCAACTCAGTGATCTGCAAAGTCGAGAAACAAAAAGAGGTCATATTGAAGACTCTGCTTATTAACAGCCACCCTGCCTTAATATCAGAGCCACAACAATGATTGGAAAATTGAACATTTTTTATTCCTTCTCAGTTAATTACAAATTTCCTTCTGGCATTAATATTGGACTATCATATGTTTAAAATTATATCTCAACATCGATGAACCTATATTTTAAATAATTCCTTAATTTGATTCTATTACTGCTGGTTCATTGATCTACTTTTGAGAATCAATTGGAGAGATCATTGATAAAGAGCACTTACAGTGGCTGAGAAGTAATTTGATCAGACCTACTACCGTAGTCAAGATGAGAAAGTTACCAGTTCTGCCTATGGAATGAATCAATATTGGTAGTGAAATCTAAGTATAGGGATTTATTCCTCTTGAAAATTATCTCCTAGGCATACAGTTCTGTTCCTGAAGATTGTTCCGTGGACCACCCACATCAGAATCACCTAGAAAGCTTGTTAAAATGTACATGCCTTGGCCTCACCTCTGGCCTATTCAGTTAGAGCCTTTGGTTTTACTGCCCAAGAGTCTGCATTTTAAAGAAGCTCCCTACAGGATTCTTAGGAACACCTAAGTCAAGAAACAGTGATAAATGGAGGCTAAGAAGTGGAGTTGTTTTGTTTCCTAGGTCTGGTAGAGTCCAGACCTCTTCAAACTTGGCATACCCTCTCTTCTGAGGTTCATGAGGCCTACCTTAATGGTCTCTGATCTCAACTATAATGACAAATCCTACCTCAATATTGAATGTCTTTGTACCCTCTGCCAACAACATATCTCAAGTAAGAGACTGTTTCTAACTTGTCTTTAGCTTTGCAAATCTCTCCACTCTCCTCCATTTTTATTCAAAAGAGTAAATCACCTAGAATGCCTTTGAATATGATGCTACTATTTTATACCAGATGAGTTAAGATGGTAGGCACATTTGGAAGGGGTTGTGCCTCAGGACTCCACAGTCATATTTTGAACCTGAAAACCTGAGACTTTTCATGCTTCAAGGGAAGTTATCTTAAAGCATGTCATAAGATCATGTGATGGGCCTGAAACTTCTGGGAATTTAAACAGGGATGATTAACTTTCGTGATCGTGGATGAAAGAAACCCCTCAAAAAAGTCAGGAGGTGAACTTTCACCTATACTTTACATATATATTTTGGGTCTTGGAGATGGATAGACCTCAAATTGTACTGCTACTGTGTTACATTCAAACCGTATGTGTCGGTTTTGTCTTCTATAAAGTTCATGTGTATATGTCTCAATTTTATCATCTGTAAAATTCACCTGCCTTTAGGATAGAGTTTTCAGATAAAATATAGGACGTGCAGTTGAATTTGAATTTCAGATAAACAACAAACAATTGTTTCAGTATAAGTGTATCCCATGGAATACTTGGGACACATTTACATGAAAAATTGGTTTGTTCTGTATCTTAAATTCATATTTAACTGGGCATCCTACACTTTGCTAATTTGCACAACCTTAGTTTAGGGATTTAAATTGCATAAGTCTAAGGATTTTTGGAACAATTAAATGAGCTAGCACATGCAAAATGCAAAAATGAATGCTTGGTAAATATTTGACATTGCTGTGTACATTTTCCTACTTCTTATCCGTACCTTCTGTTCCAGTTTGGGCACTTTGCATAGGTGGAAGCTCTGATAGGAAGAGATCTACTTGTCTTCAGATTTTTCCATCTGACTAAATAACAACGTTTATAGTTAAATCCACTGTTAGTTTTCATAGCTTAGCTATATGTAAATTCCTATATTCTACTTTGCCAAAATTAGGAGCACAGAAAAAATGAGCTAAACATTATTTTATCTAAGCCCTGGAACAGGTTAATACGTATATCTAATAACAATCAATGAAAAGTCCTTTTTATTGATATGAAACATATAGGTTAGATATGAGGTATAGTATATAGGAAGTAATTTCCTTTGGGTATATCTTAAAAATTTCTGAAAAACATTGTGAAATTGCATCAGTAACTTTTTTGATAATGCAGAAATGTTTCAAGAAGCCAAATAGTAAGCCAATTTCTGTACCACTTCACTTCTTTATAAATGAAAATGGTGTTCAGTCTAATTCTAGTTGTGATTTTCTTGCCATGAATTTTCATAAAGAGAGAAAACCAATATGTATATACGTTAATTTTTAAACTTCATATTATATACTTATATAAGTAAATCCAGATATACTTAATAAAATAAAAATGGGAGTCTTGTTTATTATCATTTACATCAAGTTGGTGATTTGATTTTGAGTTGGGTGCTCTTCAGCAGATCAGATTAATTGGAACTTCTCAGTACAGTTCAGCAAATACTGCTAAGTGATTTTCAACTGTTCGCAGCTGATGACTAGGAGGACAATAATTTGGGGGGCCTTTTTAGATCAAGTACCACAATATTTTAGATTGAACATATCTAATGTTAAATAGCTGAGTACACTTTGCTTTGGCAGACAGCACAAAGGAAAAAGACACAATCTGCCTTTGGTAATTTTAACTCATCGAGGAGATAAGTTTTATCTATTTCACTTTCTGTAGTTTCAAGAGTGTTCTTTAATTCAAGGTCCAAATTGGTTCTCCAAATATCAAGAGGTTTTTAATTAATAAGTGTGTAAAATTTTGGTAGAAATGCTGTATTGTTTATCACTAGACTGTGTGGTCCTCAATTTCTTCCCTATTCCAAAGTTTAGGGACCTTTGTGTGAGGGACAGGAGAATTAATGTGAAACAGGAAGCCTAGCCTGCTAAAGGAGAAACGGTTTGCTCAACGATTGACCACTTCAAATTGCAGTGTGGGTAGTTGCAATTAATTCGGGATCTCCCTTCTTTCCAGCAGAAAAGACTGTGTCTTCTAGTAGCAGCATTGTTCCTATCGTGTCATCCCTTGGCAATTCTATACCTGAGGAGTAAGAATGACTTAGGTATGTCAGAGGAATCATCTTGAAAGAGAACACAAAGTAATAAAAACAAACATTTATCGAGTGCTTCAATTTGCCATGCACTTTTCTAAGTTCGTACTCTACATATGTTACTGTTTATATTCTCAACAAATCTGAGGTGGATAGTATTATCCTCATTTAAAAGATGAGGTGATTGGGACACAAAAAACTTAAGTATCCTAACTAGTGTCACACAAGAATGAACTGGTGGAGTTAAGATTTGAACCCAGGCGGTCTGATTCCAGAGCCACTGCTCTTATGATTTATATCATAATTGTGGGGAGATGGTTAGTCCTTCTTCATAATTCAGCTTTCTCCTATCAAGAAACTATTACTATTGAGTGGAGTTCAAGATAAATCTTGGAGCAAAATATTTAGCCTAAATTATTTTCTTCCTTATTGTCTGCCACATGTCTGTAATTTCTCAGCACATTCAATCATTCAACATATGTTTATTGAACATCCACTACATTTGGGGATTATTTGAGACTTCAAGGTTAAGAATGCAAATAAATTACAGTTTGGCATTAGAAGAAGTTAACTACTTAAAGTGCAAGGTCCGGGAGGTATTAGAAGCACCATGTATAACATGTGCTGGGGAACAGAAAAAAATAAGGTCTTGGATTCTGCCTGGGCCCTTAGGAAAGGCTTCCTTCAGATTTTCTCTCTAAAATTATATGGTTTTAAGATCAGCATTAACTTAAGATCTTGATTGCTAACGTCAAGGATCTACAGCAATCATACTCTGCCTTTATACCAAGACGTCAATAATGAGCTAAATAAAACGTTCTGTATTATAAAATATGATCTATTTATATAATTTTGGAACTTGCCTTACCAGTTCTCATTCATAGATCCTACTAAGCAAACACATAACTATATATCCATGCTATTTAGTAGTGGCCATAATCTTCATCCAGGGTATGATGTCATCTTGATATCCCTCAGTGTTCTGCCTATATTATATCAACTTGACTGTGTATCTTAAAAAATGTAGCTGTGATCATTTGCTAATTTTCAGGGAAAGGGCCTTTTAACACTGACTAAGGGAAAGAGAAAATCAAATTCCCCTTTCTGTTCTTTTTATCCCTATACACTTTTTGGTGGTTAAGTTATGGATGGAGTATTATAGCATAGAATAAACACATTAAATGTACAGACTAGTGAACATACCTCCCCTCCCATCCGTAACATGTGCCTGTACGCATGCGAATACACACACACACAGGAAAATACAGACTCGGTAAATGGCCATTTATATCACATTTCATATAGAGCAGAGAAATACTCATATTTGGTTTTTTCCTTTCTAGTTTGCTTTTCTAAACAATTCAGGATATATAACAATGATATGACACAGATATATTACTCTGTGGAGATATGCGCATTCTCGACATTGGCAAGTGGTTTGAGATTGATGACATAGAACTGCTCTAGCAGATGATCTGGCATTGTATGCTCTTCTCCTCTAATGAAAGAAGGAGCTACACATGGATCATAATTATCAAGAACTATCCGTTACGGTCAGTGACAAAAGGAAATCACATTGTTTCACTGTGTGTGTATTAGATATTACTGCTGAAGATTAAATAAAGGTAATGTATTATAGATACAGAAGGAATACATTAAAAATTAGCTGAGATATTTATAAGATGCCACAATAGGAAGCAAGGGTTCATGGCATTATCCAAGGTAATGATGATTTTGGCATTGAACACGACTTACATATTTACGCAATGGTAAATGTTTTCCTGTTTCAGAAGTTACTTTTTATAGAAAAAGGCAACAAGAATGTAATCACTGGTATTAAGTGCATTAGGGGAAGTAACTAAGCAGATGAAATCTTTCTGAACATTCTCCAGCATTGTAAAAATACACTTAATCATATGGCCATGTCGCTGGTTACATGACCTCTTTTAAAAAAAAAAATCTGAAGAGGAAGCACAAATATTTTAAAATATTTTTAGGGTTAAGAAAAGCAAAAACAAATACTGTGTTTTTGGCAGGGAATATTATCTAAGTTGTATAGATTAGGATGACTTTGCTCTGTTTTAAAATCTAAGTTCAAAATTATTTAAAAGTGAAATGGAAATGATATACAGAAATACTATTTACGTTACCAGATATAAATTTTCAGATATTCGTAGTAATGGACGGGAGCCTGGAAAATACTGGTTGCAATTAAATTTGGATTTGGAATTGTAATCACCTATTCACACCCTCAGCATTCAGCTAACTAGTTTTTCTATTACATTTTAAAATTATCTTAGCTATACCTACACAAATGTTAGAAGGCTTGAGTTTATAACTTAACAATTTACTAACTGAGGAGAAAGTAAGTGATCTTCTTTCACATTAATCAGTTGCTACAATTGATGACACTGAGCAGAAAGAACAACCAGAAATCAAGAGCTCTGGAATTCTCAAAGCCTACTGCTTGGTTTCATTGCAGCAGCTGTTCCACTTTGGCTGTGTGAATTCAGCAGCAGGGTTTGGTCTCCCTAACCACTCCTGTGGTTGTATATTCATGCTATACTCTGAAGTCCACTTTCAGAGAACCTCCACTTGCTGGTTTTTGGTTTGTTTACTTACTTACTAGTGTGGCAATTAAAAATACATTTCTTGTAGGTCTAGACAATAAATTCATGCATACTTGCTAGTTAACTATAAAAAAGAGATAAGCCATCAATACATGTTCTGTAGAGGCGTTCCAAAACAGGAGTGCCTGGTATATTTAACACAGGGCTTAAGGTATTATAATAATTTAAAGACATGCTATGTTTGGTATTTTACTATTATTATTTTACTTTATGGTATTTTTGTTTATTTCCCCTTTTTGTTATTTTTCTGGACTAAGTTGCTCTACATGCTTTTTTTTTCTCTGTCACTTAGAAGGCAAGACTCTTTAAAAATTTTCTGTTGGTGATAGGATGACTGAAATGTTTGGCCTTACCAAGTATTATCAAGGATGTGGAATTCTAGAACACTTACATTGCTAGTGATGATGTAAATTTGCACAGCTGTTTTGGGGAAAATACCTAAAATTACTTACTTAAGCTATGCAACAACTTAAGCAGCTTATTTTATTCCTGGATATATACCCAGGATATATATAATTCTTCATGCATGTACAAGGCATGCATGACAGTGATCACAGAAGTTTTATTCATAATAGTTGAAAGCTGAAAACAACCTAAATGTACATCAAAAGTTGAATCGGTAAACAAATTGTGATATACTTATGCAGTGGAACACTTTACAGCAATGAAAAAGAGCAAACTACCAATAGGTGCAACTAGATGGATTAATTTCAAAGACATAATATTGACAGAAAGAAGTCAGACACAAAAGAGCACGCACTGTATAATTCCACTCATGTGAAGTTAAAAATACAATTTGTTGTGATAGAGATTAGAATAGTATTTATCATTGTAGGGGGACGCTACTGACTAGTCAGGTGGACAGGAGAAACTTCTTGGGATGTTGAAGATGTTCTCTAACTTGATGTGGGTGGTGGTTACATACGTGAGTATATGTGAAAATCCACAGAAATTAAGATTTATTTTTTCAATTTAAGTAATTCTTCAGTTAAGAAAAATATACTGTACCAGTATATTATATACCAGTTGTATATAAATGTCAACTACTTTTGAGTTAATATTTCTTTCTTTTCTTTTAACATCTTTATTGTACTATAATTGCTTTACAATGCTCTGTTAGTTTCTGCTGTATAACAAAGCGCATCAGCTATGTGTATACATATATCCCCATATCATCTCCCTCTTGCATCTCCCTCCCACTCTCCCTATCCCACCCCTCTAGGTGGTCACAAAGAACAAAGCCGATCTCCCTGTGCTTTGCAGCTGCTTCTCACTAGCTATCTATTTTATATTTGGCACTGTATATATATCAATGCCACTCTCTCACTTCGTCCCAGCTTACCCTTCCCCCTCCCCAAGTCCTCAAGTCCATTCCTTATATCTGTGTCTTTATTCATGTCCGGCCCCTAGGTTCTTCAGAACGATTTTTTTTCTTGTTGTTAGATTCCATATATATGTGTTAGCATACGGTATTTGTTTTTCTCTTTCTGACTTACTTCACTCTGTATGACAGACTCTAGGTCTGTATGACCTAGACTGTATGACAGACTCTAGGTCCATCCACCTGACTACAAATAACTCAATTTCGTTTCCTTTTATGGCTGAGTAATATTACATTGTATATATGTGCCACATCTTCTTTATCCATTCACCTGTCGATGGGCATTTAGGTAGTTTCCACGTCCTATTGTAAATAGAGCTGCAATGAACATTGTGGTACATGACTCTTTTTGAATTATGGTTTTCTCAGGGTATATGCCAAGTAGTGGGATTCCTGGGTCATGTGGTAGTTCTATTTTTAGTTTTTTAAGAAACCTCCATACTGTTCTCCATAGTGGCTGTATCAATTTCCATTCCCACCAACAGTGCAAGAGGGTTCCCTTTTCTCCACACCCTCTCCAGCATTTATTGTTTGTAGATTTTTTGATGAGGGCCATTCTGACCAGTGTGAGGTGATACCTCATTGTAGTTTGATTTGCATTTCTCTAATGATTAGTGAGGTTGAGCATTCTTTCATATGTTTGTTGGCTGTCTGTATATCTTCTTTGGAGAAAGGTCTATTTAGGTTTTCCGCCCATTTTTGGATTGGGTTGTTTGTTTCTTTGATATTGAGCTGCATGAGCTGCTTGTATATTTTGGAGATTAATCCTTTGTCAGTTGCTTCATTTGCAAATATTTTCTCCCATTCTGAGGGTTGTCTTTTGGTCTTGTTTATGGTTTCCTTTGCTGTGCAAAAGCTTTTAAGTTTCATTAGGTCCCATTTGTTTATTTCTGTTTTTATTTCCATTTCTCTAGGAGGTGGGTCAAAAAGGATCTTGCTGTGATTTGTGTCATAGAGTGTTCTGCCTATGTTTTCCTCTAGAGTTTTATACTATCTGGGCTTACATTTAGGTCTTTAATCTATTTTGAGTTTATTTTTATGTATGGTGTTAGGGAGTGTTCTAATTTCATTCTTTTATATGTAGCTGTCCAGTTTTCACAGCACCAATTATTGAAGAGGCTGTCTTTTCTCCACTGTATATTCTTGACTCCTTTATCAAAGATAAGGTGACCATATGTGCATGGGTTTATCTCTGGGCTTTGCATCCTGTTCCATTGATCTATATTTCTGTTTTTGTGCCAGTACCGCGCTGTCTTGATTACTGTAGCATAGTAATATACTCTGAAGTCAGGGAGCTTGATTCCTTAAGCTCCGTTTTTCTTTCTCAAGATTGCTTTGGCTATTCGGAGTCTTTTGTGTTTCCAAACAAATTGTGAAGTTTTTTGTTCTAGTTCTGTGAAAAATGACAGTGGTAGTTTGATAGGGATTGCATTGAATCTGTAGATTGCTTTGGGTAGTAGAGTCATTTTCACAATGTTGATTCTTCCAATCCAAGAACATGGTATATCTCTCCATCTGTTTGTATCATCTTTAATTTCTTTCATCAGTGTCTTATAGTTTTCTGCATACTGGTCTTTTGTCTCCTTGGGTAGATTTATTCCTAGGTATTTTATTCTTTTTGTTGCAATGGTAAATGGGTGTGTTTCCTTAATTGCTCTTTCAGATTTTTCATAATTAGTGTATAGGAATGCAAGAGATTTCTGTGCATTAATTTTGTATCCTGCTACTTTACCAGATTCACTGATTAGCTCTAGTAGTTTTCTGGTAGCATCTTTGGGATTCTCTATGTACAGTGTCATGTCATCTGCAAACAGTGACAGCTTTACTTCTTCTTTTCCAATTTGGATTCCTTTTATTTCCTTTTCTTCTCTGATTGCTGTGGCTAAAACTTCCAAAACTATGTTGAATAATAGTGGTGAGAGTGGACAACCTTGTCTTGTTCCTGATCTTAGAGGAAATGGTTTCAGTTTTTCACCATTGAGAATGATGTTGGCTGTGGGTTTGTCATATATGGCCTTTATTATGTTGAGGTAAGTTCCCTCTATGCCTACTTTCTGGAGGGTTTTTATCATAAATGGGTGTTGAATTTTGCAGAAAGCTTTTTCTGCATCTATTGAGATTATCCTATGGTTTTCCTCCTTCAATTTGTTAATATGGCGTATCACATTCACTGATTTGCGTATATTGAAGAATCCTTGCATTCCTGGGATAAATGTCACTTGATCATGGTGTATGACCCTTTTAACGTGCTGTTGGATTCTTTTTGCTAGTATTTTGTTGAGGATTTTTGCATCTATGTTCATCAGTGATATTGGCCTGTAGTTTTCTTTTTTTTGTGAGATCTTTGTCTGATTTTGCTATCAGGGTGATGGTGGCCTTGTAGAATGAGTCTGGGAGTGTTCTTCCCTCTGCTATATTTTGTAAAAGTTTGAGAAGGAAAAGTGTTAGCTCTTCCTTAAATGTTTGATAAAATTCACCTGTGAAGCGCTCTGGTCCTGGGCTTTTGTTTGTTGGACGATTCTTAATCACAGTTTCAATTTCAGTACTTGTGATTGGACTGTTTATATTTTCTATTTCTTCCTGGTTCAGTCTTGGAAGGTTGTGCTCTTCTAAGAATTTGTCCATTTCTTCCAAGTTGTCCATTTTATTGGCCTATAGCTGCTTGTAGTAATCTCTCATGATCCTTTGTATTTCTGCAGTGCCAGTTGTTACTTCTCCTTTTTCTTTTCTAATTCTGTTGATTTGAGTCTTCTCCCCCTTCTTATTGATGAGTCTGGGTGATGGTTTATCAATTATGTTTATCTTCTCAAAGAACCAGCTTTTAGTTTTATTGATCTTTGCTATTGTTTTCTTCATTTCTTTTTCATTTTTTTCTGATCTGATCTTTATGATTTCTTTCCTTCTGCTAACTTTGGGGTTTTTTTGTTCTTCTTTCTCTAATTGCTTTACGTGTAAGGTTAGGTTGTTTATTTGAGATGTTTCTTTTCTCTTGAGGTAGGATTGTATTGCTATAAACTTCCCTCTTAGAACTCCTTTTGCTGCATCCCATAGGTTTTGGATCATCGTGTTTTCATTGTCATTTGTCTCTAGGTATTTTTTGATTTTCTCTTTGATTTCTTCAGTGACCTCTCGCTTATTTAGTAACGTATTGTTTAGCCTCCACGTGTTTGTGTTTTTTATGTTTTTTTCCCTGTAATTCATTTCTAATCTCATAGTGTTGTGGTCAGAAAAAATGCTTTACATGATTTCAATTTTCTTAAATTTACTGAGGCTTGATTTGTGACCCAAGATGTGATCTATCCTGGAGAATGTTCCATGCACACTTGAGAAGAAAGTGTAATCTGCTGTTTTTGGATGGAATGTCCTATAAATATGAATTAAATCTATCTGGTCTATTGCGTCATTTAAAGCTTGTGTTTCCTTATTAATTTTCATTTTGGATGATCTGTCCATTGGTGTAATTGAGGTGTTAAAAGTCCCTCACTATTATTGGGTTACTGTCGATTTCCTCTTTTATAGCTGTTAGCAGTTGCCTTATGTATTGAGGTGCTCCTATGTTGGGTGCATATATATTTATAATTGTTATATCTTCTTCTTGGATTGATCCCTTGATCATTATGTAGTGTCCTTCCTTGTCTCTTGTAACATTCTTTATTTTAAAGTCTATTTTATCTGATATGAGTATTGCTACTCCAGCTTTCTTTTGATTTCCATTGGCATGGAATACCTTTTTCCATCCCCTCACTTTCAGTCTGTATGTGTCCCTAGGTCTGAAGTGAGTCTGTTGTAGACAGCATCTATATGGGTCTTGTTTTTGTATCCATTCAGCAAGCCTGTGTCTTTTGGTTGGAGCATTTAATGCATTCACATTTAAGGTAATTATTGATATGTATGTTCCTATGCCCATTTTCTTAATTGTTTTGGGTTTGTTTTTGTAGGTCCTTTCCTTCTCTTGTGTTTCCCACTTAGAGAAGTTCCTTTAACATTTGTTGTAGAGCTGGTTTGGTGGCGCTGAATTCTCTTAGCTTTTGCTTGTCTGTAAAGCTTTTGATTTCTCCATCAAATCTGAATGAGATCCTTGCTGGGTAGAGTAATCTTGGTTGTAGGTTCTTCCCTTTCATCACTTTAAGTATATCATGCCACTCCCTTCTGTGTTGTAGAGTTTCTGCTGAGAAATCAGCTGTTAACCTTATGGGAGTTCCCTTGTATGTTATTTGTTGTTTTTCCCTTGCTGCTTTCAATAATTTGTCTTTGTCTTTAATTTTTGTCAGTTTGATTACTATGTGTCTCGGCATGTTTCTCCTTGGGTTTATCCTGTATGGGACTCGCTGTGCTTCCTGGACTTGGGTGGCTATTTCCTTTCTCACGTTAGGGAAGTTTTCTACTATAATCTCTTCAAATATTTGCTCGGGTCCTTTCTCTCTCTCTTCTCCTTCTGGGACCCCTATAATGTGAATGTTGTTGCGTTTAATGTTGTCCCAGAGGTCTCTTAGGCTGTTTTCATTTCTTTTCATTCTTTTTTCTTTCGTCTGTTCTGCAGCAGTGAATTCCACCATTCTGTCTTCCAGGTCACTTACCCATTCTTCTGCCTCAGTTATTCTGCTATTGATTCCTTCTCGTGTAGTTTTCATTTCAGTTATTGTATTTTTCTTCTCTGTTTGTTTGTTTTTTAATCCTTCTAGGTTTTTGTTAAACATTTCTTGCATTCTCGATCTTTGCCTCCATTCTTTTTCTGAGGTCCTGGATCATCTTCACTATCATTATTCTGATTTCTTTTTCTGGAAGGTTGCCTATCTCCACTTCATTTACTTGTTTTACTCAGGTTTCATCTTTTTCCTTCATCTGGTACATAGCCCTCTGCCTTTTCATCTTGTCTATCTTTCTGTGAATGTGATATTTGTTCCACAGGCTGCAGGATTGTAGTTCTTCTTGCTTCTGCTGTCTGCCCTCTGGTGGATGAGGTTATCTAAGAGGCTTGTGTAAGTTTCCTGATGGGAGGGACTGGTGGTGGTAGAGCTGACTGTTGCTCTGGTGGGCAGAGCTCAGTAACACTTTAATCCGCTTGACTGTTGATGGGTGGGGCTGGGTTCCCTCCCTGTTGGTTGTTTGGCCTGAGGCAACCCAACACTGGAGCCTACCTGGGCTCTTTGGTGGGGCTAATGACAGACTCTGGGAGGGCTCACTCCAAGGAGTACTTCCCAGAACTTCTGCTTCCAGTGTCCTCTTCCCCACGGTGAGCCACAGCCACTTCCTGACTCTGCAGGAGACCCTCCAACACTAGCAGGTAGGTCTGGTTTAGTCTCCCCTGGGGTCACTGCTCCTTCCCCTGGGTCCTGACGTGCACACTACTTTGTGTCTGCCCTCCAAGAGTGGAGTCTGTTTCCCCCAGTCCTGTCGAAGTCCTGCAATCAAATCCCACTAGCCTTCAAAGTGTGATTCTCTAGGAATTCCTACTCCTGTTGCCAGACCCCCAGGTTGGGAAGCCTGACGTGGGGCTCAGAACCTTCACTCCAGTGGGTGGACTTCTGTGGTATAAGTGTTCTCCAGTCTGTGAGTCACCCACCCAGCAGTTATGGGATTTGGTTTTACTGTGATTGTGCGCCTCGTACCTTCTCATTGTGGCTTCTCCTTTGTCTTTGGATGTGGGTATTTTTTTTGGTGGGTTCCAGTGTCTTCCTGTCAATGATTGTCCAGCAGCTAGTTATGATTCTGGTGTTCTCACAAGAGGGAGTGAAAGCACGTCCTTCTACTCCTCAGGGAACATTTGTATCTGTACCTTCTCTGTGCTTGATGAGGACACTGCACCGTGATATGACTTGCTTGGGTTCTTGTCAAGTGCTGCCATCTTAATCAGGTAAGAAACATTATTTGAGGTGAATTTTCCTCACTATACCTTTGGATGATTTTCTGTTTTCTATTGCCGCCTATATCCTGGGCCTAACATTTATCTATTCTTAAGTGTTGCCTGACGGTCTGATATATTAAAAAAGGATACCAAATGGCACCTTCTCTATCTGCCTAATAGCCTTTTTCCTTCTGTTTTCCCTTTTTAGTTTCTACAGATCCATACTTTATAAGATGAGATGCAAATTGTTTCTTGGTCTCTTTCTAAGATTTATTATCATCTGCACCACATTTAGCAGAAATAACTTTCATGTTTCTGCCATGTATATAACCCTCTCCAGTAACTCACAGAATTCTTGCTGTCAATAAAACAAAAAAAATGAGCTATTCAGATATAGCAAAGTTTTTCTGATCGTGAGAACGATAGTGACTTCCCCCAAGGGCTCTCATAAGGAAAACATTGTATTTTGTTCTTTAGTGTGTAACACATTTGATAACTTAATCATCAATAAACATGTGAACTAATTTTTAAATTTTGATTTGGATCATTCTGTCTTCTGACCATCATTTTTTATCCATCTAGATAACTTACACCAGTACTCTTAATTCAGCAATTATTTGTCTTTATGGAAGCCTCTCATCTGGAGATTATCCATTGTCCATTGCCTGTGGATGTCTATATTCCCCTCTTACCCAGGTAACATTCCTGATCCATCATTAAAGTCACTCCTTTGCAATTTCTTGCAATATTCTTGCTCCACTCTTTCTCCCTTATACATGGCTGGCTAAAAGCATCTATCCAAATACTTTGTGCCTTCAGCCAGGAAGCTGAAATCAACATAAAAAATGCACACAAATATATTGGATATATTTTATATTCATGATCACACATTTAAAACATACACAATATTGCGAGACAAACTTTTTTCACTTTCTTAATTTGACTGATTTCCCATCCTTCAAATTATTTTTCGTAAGTTTTTCTCTCTCGTCAAAGAACCAATATTTTTCCATCTACTCCCTCTCTCTCAGCCGATATTCTAATCTCACTCATCTCTTATGAGATAGAAACAATAAATGAGAAAACTCCCTCAGTTTCCTTTGACCAAGTTTATCATTGTGACTTCTTTTGTATTCACATTGCCTGCCTTTCTTCCTTTGCAGTGCCCCTACTTCTAAGGCCAACCTCAACAATTGCTACTCTTGATCTCAACCTCCCTTATCTTATCAAGCATAATATTCTTGCAATCATATACTCTCTCTCTCTTGCTCTGTCTACTAGTCTATCTCTCTACTAGTGCATTTTCCAAAATACACAAAATGATACTTTGCCAATCACCTTAAAAACATTGCTGGGATATTAGTCAGGACAGGCTTAGCTCTGCTGCGGTAACAATTGAAACTATTTATTTCTGGCCAAACACAAGAAAGGTTTATATTTTCCTGATGTCAGAGTCCAAGATGGGTAGCTTGGCTCTTCTTAGAAGCTCTCCTTAATACTGGCCCAGCAACCCAGGTTGCTTGCATATTGTGGTTACTCTTTCTGGGACACATGTCTTTCAAGTTTGCCACTGAGGGCAAAAAAGAAGTGGAAGACTGCATGAGATGTTTTCAAAGCTCAGTGCTGAGAAATGGCATGCATCATTTCTATCAACACCCCATTTTCCAGATGCAGTTCCATAGTAGGAACCTAACTATGAGGAAGACTGAAAACTGTACTCTTCCTATGCTTAGGAAGAGGAAATGTTGTGAATACTAACATTTTCTCTGGCATAGTCACACTAATCCCACATGTCCCATCCAGCTATTGCTCTTATGTCTCTGTTCTTGTTAAGAACAAAATTTTTAAAAAGATCTCTCTATGTTACCTATTTAAACATCCTTAAATTCTTTTTTCTCTTCAACATACAGCAATCCATTTTCCATGCCCACTAAATCATGCTGCTTTTATCAGTGATCTGAAAGGTGACATATCAAATGGTTGAATTTCTATTCTCTTAATACTACTCTCAACAATATTCCACACAGTTGGCCACTTCCCCCTTCCTGGTATTTCTTGATGTATATCATGTTTGGTGTCCATGAAACCATAGTGCTTGTCTTCTGCCTACTCTACTAACTTCCCCATCTCATTCTGCTTTGAGGTTGCTTCAACTCTTCCTCAAGTTTTTTTCGTAGGCTTTCTACTTTCTTCTCCAGAGGAGCACATCTGGTTTTGTGTTTTTAAATTCTTAGATGCCACTCTGTCCTAAATTTATATCTCCTGTCCCATCCTCATTTCTTTTTTCTTAAAATTGAAATACAGTTGATTTACAGTGTTGTGTTAGTTTCTGGTGTACAGCAAAGTAATTCAATTATATATGTATTCTTTTTCATATTCTTCTCCATTATGGTTTATTACAGGATATTGAATATAGTTCTGTAAGCTATACAATAAGACCTTGTTGTTTATCCGTTCTACATATAATAGTTTGCATCTGACCATACTCATTTCAGTGTGGCTTTTCATATTCAATGGCATTTGGTTTCTTTCTTTTCTTTTTACTGCCTTTCCATGTAATCTATCAGTGAGTCTTACTGGTTTCTCCTCAAAGATGTATCTTAGGTGTGAACCTTCTTTCCATCTCCACTTTTCCTCATTAAGAGAAGCTTATATTTTTCTCTCATCTAGCCTAGTACAGTAGTTTTATAACTGGTTTTCTTGACTCCTTTCTGTTGGTTTGTAACTCTTGTCTTCATAAAATCTGTTCTCCAAAAAATAGCCAGAGATTTATTTAAAAAAAATTATATCACTCTCTTGCTTAAAACCTTACAAAGGCTGATTATAATTATAATATAGGGCTGAACTCCTTACTATCACCTACACAGTCCTATAAAATATTTCTCTTACTTGCCACTTTGACATCATGGCCTACCACTTATTCACTCTACTCTAGCCACTCTGGTCTTCTTGGCACTCACTGAACATTGCTCACCTCAGGGACTTTGCAGTTGTTCTTGTTTTCGCTAGGAACTCTCTTCCCCAGATCTTCCCATGGGTAGTAACCTCTTGTCATTTAGCTCTCATTTCTAACACTACCTTAGTGAGATCTTTCTTAATTACCCAATTAAAACTTTTGATTTCCCTCTCCTACTACGTTAGTTTTAGTTTTCCCCAAAAGCAAATCTTAAAACAAGGCCTTGAATGCAGGTAGTTTATTTAGAAGTTTATTCCAGGAATCACAAATGAAGGAATGGGGAAAGTGAGTCAGGGGAGTAAAGAAAAATGAGTAGGTTGCTGTAGTGAGAAAATGGAGCTAAATCCTTCTAGGATACCCTAAGAAACTGTGGAACACACTTTAGAACTATCCCATCAGAGAAGGACACTGTGGTATTTATATACTAACTCTCATCCCCCATTGGTTGAGATTGAGGTGAACCCTGCCCTTTGCACTGCTGAGTTGTGCCTAGTCAGGCATACTACTGTGGTGCCAGAGAAAGTCCTCAGGCAGAGAAGCAGAAATATGCATGTGCTTGAGGTTCCAGATGGTGTTCTACCATAGTTGCAGGTGAATTCAACGTAGGCCATGGAAATACATGGCAGGACATTAATAGCATCTGTCACACACCTCTGTCCCCCAAACACACGTACACACTACCTATGCCTATGCTGCTTGTCAACTATTAATACATTTCTATATCTTCTCATTTATCATTGTCAAAGTTATCTTACATATTTGCCTTCTTATTTATGTTTGCTTTCCCCACAAAGAATGTGAATTTCATAAAAACAAGGTTCTTGTGTTTCTTATTCACTGTGACTTTCTGAGTGCCTTGGACAGTGATTGGAATGCACACAGCAAATAACTTTTAAATGAAGGAGAAAACAATATTCTCTGCAAATATTTCCTATAAGTACTGGGATCATTTTCTAGAACACTTTAAGTTAAGATTACCTTATCATTTTCTGATAAGTCTATGATTTTCCTTTTTTTCTAAAGGTGGGAACTGTGCTTTCTAAACCGTGACTGTCTTGCATTATTTGCTACTGGAGATGTCAGCATATTTTGTGCAGTTGATGACATTTCTTCTAAAAAAATGCCATCTTCCAGCCATATCAATCAGTAAGTGACAAGGCATATATAGAAAAATGTCTCTAAGCTCAAGTGACAAGAACATATAAGCATACACATCACCAACTGCATGCAGCTGTCCCAAGAAAGAACTAAGTGCTGTACATAAGAGAAAGTGGAAAGGAAACCAAAAGAAGAGAGAGAATGAATCATTAAAGTGATAGGAGTGATACATCCTAAGTAGGTTCTAAAGATGCCACCAGAAAACTACCAGAGCTAATCAATGAATTTGGTAAAGTTGCAGGATACAAAATAAATGCACAGAAATCTCTTGCATTCCTATACACTAACAACGAAAGATCAGAAAGAGAAATTAAGGAAACAATCCCATTCACCATTGCAACAAAAAGAATAAAATACCTAGGAATAAACCTACCTAAGGAGGTAAAAGACCTGTACTCAGAAAAGTATAAGACACTGATGAAAGAAATCAAAGATGACACAAACAGATGGAGAGATATACCATGTTCTTGGATTGGAAGAATCAATACTGTGAAAATGACTATACTACCCAAAGCAATCTACAGATTCAATGCAATCCCTATCAAATTACCAATGGCATTTTTACAGAACTACAACAAAAAATCTTAAAATTTGTATGGAGACACTAAAGACCCCAAATAGCCAAAGCAATCTTGAGGGGAAAAACCAGAGCTGGAGGAATCAGACTCCCTGACTTCAGGCTATACTACAAAGCTATAGCAATCAAGACAATATGGTACTGTTACAAAAACAGAAATATAGATCAATGGAGCATGATAGAAAGCCCAGAGATAAACCCATGCACCCATGGTCAACTAATCTATGACAAAGGAGGGAGGGATATACAATGGAGAAAAGACAGTCTCTTCAATAAGTTGTGCTGGGAAAACTGGACAGCTACATGTAAAAGAATGAAATTACAACATTCCCTAACACCATACACAAAAATAAACTCAAAATGGATTAAAGACCTAAATATAAGACTGGACACTATAAAACTCTTAGAGGAAGACATAGGAAGAACACTCTTTGACATAAATCACAGCAAGATCTTTATCAATCCACCTCTTAGAGTAATGGAAATAAAAGCAAAAATAAACAAATGGGACCTAATGAAACTTAAAAGCTTTTGCAAAGCAAAGGAAAATATTTGCAAATGAATCAACAGAAAAAGGATTAATCTCCAAAATATATAAACAGCTCATGCAGCTCAATATTAAAAAAACAAACAACCCAATCCAAAAATGAGCAGAAGACCTAAATAGACATTTCTCCAAAGAAGACATACAGATGGCCAAGAGACACATGAAAAGCTGCTCAACATCACTAATTATTAGAGAAATGCAAATCAAAACTACAATGAGGTATCACCTCACACCGGTTAGAATGGGGATCATCAGAAAATCTACAAACAACAAATGCTGGAGAGGGTGTGGAGAAAAGGGGACCCTCTTGCACTGTTGGTGGGAATGTAAATTGATACAGCCACTATGGAGATCAGTATGGAGGTTCCTTAAAAAACTAAAAATAGAATTACCATATGATCCAGCAATCCCACTCCTGGGCATAGACCCAGAGAAAACCATAATTCATAAAGACACACGCACCCCAATATTCACTGCAGCACTATTTATAATAGCCTAGTTATGGAAACTAGCTAAATGCCCATCGACAGAAGAATGGATAAAGATGTGGTACATATATACAATGGAATATTATTCAGCCATAAAAAGGAAGGAAATTGGGTCATTTGTAGAGACGTGGATGGACCTAGAGACTGTCATACAGAGTGAAGTAAGTCAGAAAGAGAAAAACAGATATCATATATTAACGCATATATGTGGAGTCTAGAAAAATGGTACAGATGAACCAGTTTGCAAGGCAGAAATAGAGACACAGATGTAAAGAACAAACGTATGGACACCAAGGGGGGAAAGCAAGGGGGTGCGTGGTGCTGGGATGAATTGGGAGATTGGGATTGACATATATACACCAATATCTATAAAATAGATAACTAATAAGAACCTGCTGCATAAAAAAGTAAATTAAATTTAAAAAAAAGAAAAAAAGAGAGAAGTCATAAAAAGGAAACACGTATTTCAATGAAATTTATAAGGAACATTAAGGACATGGGTTTATAGAAAAAATACATCAGGAAAAGGTAAGTGACGGTGCATTGAAGGTGAAGCAGAGATTTTAATATTAATTGTGGAAAGAAGAAAGTGGGCTTTGGAGTGGAGATCAATGCTGTGAATCACAATCAGCTAAGCGCCTTAGACACTAATATGGATGTTTATAAATGTTTCCAGCTGTGAAATGGCTCGGCTTTTTAGAGAACCTCAGTGGTGTTGGGGGATAATAGCTGTGAGTTCAGCACCTATAGCTTTTTCACCCCTAAAATCACTACCATGGTATTTTTAAATTTAGGATGAGTTGCTTTAGTGATTCTTGTCTTGAGCAGTCCTAGAGGGGACTAGGATAATGCATGATTATCTGGATTGGCACAGTGGACAAAACAGAGGCTATTTCTAACACAAACTAGTATCTTATTGATGAAGTGCAGGTTCCTGTTTTTGTAGATCACTCCTTGGCTTTGTGCCTCACCTTTGTTTCCAGATCAATCTTTAAATCTTCTGCCTTTAATGCATGAACTATTTGATGTGGGGCTTCGCTCGTGGCGCAGTGGTTGGGAGTCCGCCTGCCAGTGCGGGGGAGGCGGGTTTCATCCCTGGTCCGGGAAGATCCCACATGCTGTGGAGCAACTGGGCCCATGCGCCAAAATTACTGAGCCTGTGCTCTAGAGCCCACAAGCCACAACTACTGAAGCCCACGTGCCTAGAGCTCATGCTCCGCAACAAGAGAAGCCACCAAAATGAGAAGCCCACGCACTGCAACAAAGAGTATCCCCCACTCGCAGCAACTAGAGAAAGCCCGCGCGCAGCAACGAAAATCCAACACAGCCAAAAATAAATAAATAAATGAATAAATAAATAAATTTATTTTAAAAAAGAAACTATTTGATGTAACATTTCTTTAGAAAGAAGAAAAATGGGGGATAAATTCCTTGAAATATTTTCTTGTAATATTTTATAAATCATTCAAGGTGGAGATTATTGGTAAAACGCCTAAAATGAAGATTCGAACTATCTTAAAAGAGACTAACAAGACAATATTTTTACACATTTCTATCCACATACATGAAGGTTCATTTAGAGCATGAAAATATAAGCACTTCAAGGAAGATTAATAACTTTATATATCCTTTTTAATTTCACTGAAGTCAGTATCTGAGCGTATATATACAATCTCCTCTTTAAATACATGTGAAGAATCGATGTGCAGGGTGTGTAAACCATGACATAATGAAGCAGAAATGGCACTCAAATCGATTTTAGTATCTACCATATTACAGCCTAGCACGGTGTGTCATGATTGCAGATGGACGGGGAAACCACCGTAACCCGCCCTCTTGCTTGATGGACGCTTTTAATCCAAGGGATTCTCTGTTTGAGAAAAGATGAGAATACAACTGGGATGTTAAGAGAAGAGTTAAATCGTTTGCCACTTTTCCAGAGAATAGCTACAGATATGAATAGAGAGAGAAATTCCAGGGCACTCAGGGTGCAACGTCATTGGTCCTGAATTGCTCATGTCAGAATTGCTCAGGCCACACATAGATTCTAATTGCTGAGAATAGCAACAGCTTTAATAATGGAGGCTAATAATAAATGTATGAAATGGGATGGGCTGTTGATGTTCAAACCCACAATGAAAAGGCTCTTCCAAGTGTTGCTACTGCTGCACTGGGATTGTTTTTTTGCAGTCATCCTCAAAAGTAAAAAATCACAACAGAATAATAATCTAATGTTTTAGAGGGGAGGGGATAGGCATAGTGGAAATTATACACAGCAAGAGAATTAAACAAGTGAAAATTAAGAAAGAAAAGAAAGGGCAACAGTGGATTATAGGAAAGAAGAAAGGGAGGGAAGGAAGGAGGGGGGAAGGAAAGAATGAACTAATATTCTTGGGATGATTATTGAATTTTGGACTCTTGGCTCTATACAAAACAATTTAAAATTCTACTTAAAACTTTACACATAGCTCTCTAAAATATCTAATTTTATTTATGCAGTTTTTGTCTATAATTGGACTCTTCCACTAGTTAAGAAAGCTCTGTGAGGAAAAGACTTTGTCTTATTCATCCCTGTATCGCCTGTGTCTAAAACAGAGTCTGACTCATTGAAGACCTCGAGGGAACATCTGCTAAATAAACAGTCTAACAAAATAGGAATTCTTTTCCAGAAAAGGTAATAACTGAAGGCTGAGCTGCTGGTGGCAGGATGCACAAGGGAAGAATTTTTCCACCAAAAAACTAAAAATCTGTGTAATTTTCTTCTATTTCTCCTTATTAAAGACTATTTTCATACACCTGATGTCCACTGTCAAGTTCAAGGTTCTATTATCCCTGAAAGAACAAGGTACATTCTTGTCTAGGCTCTAGATATATTTAATTCTGTTACAAACTTCTAAGGTATCAATTCATATTTTTAAAATATATCTGATGCCCCCATAATTGAGAAGGTATTTGAGGGCAGAATATATTTCTTTCTTTCTTTTTTTTTGAAAAACACATGGTAGCCTCTTAACTGTTGTACCAATTAAAATTTCATCAATAATGTGACAGAGTTCCTTTTTAACAAGTAACTTATACATGCTGTCAGAAAAGAGGGCAAATGGAGTTATATTGAGAGAGCTGCAACAGTTAGATTAAGGAGAAAAATAAAATTTGTGTAAACATTTGATAAATGGGAAAATCATAATGGCCTTTTCAGAATAACCATTTGATTTTTTGTGCGTATTATTTGAGTGAAATTAATGAATTTTCATTTGAGCATGTTGGCTTTTTACTCATAAAGGAAAAGCAATTCAACCGAATAGTCAAAAGCAAAAACCTTTTAAAAATTTTACGTTCCAAGGGATGATTCAGCCCTCTTCTTTACTTCGTCACTTTGAACTAGGCTGCTTACATTTATCAAATTAACTAGATGCTTTACAAATCTTTGTATGTGCTGGATAAAACTGGCTGATGTCTGACAAACTATAGTCTACAATCTCCACATCAGTTGTTTGTAACATGCTTTGAGCTGAATTCTAATTTTCACTTCCCTATTTCTAATTTTTGATAATTGCACATTGCCTATCAATAATGTTCTCATTTAAACCCTTGCTGTAATAGATACATATATATCTAGTTCTTTTGCTCTTGTATAAGACATTGTGGCAGTTAATTCTATAGTCTAAGGACCATTTTGTAAAGAAATTTTGCTTGAATTGCTTATAAAATAATCCCCTTCTCAAACTTGATCGATAAACCTCTTGTTTTTCTAATTAGTTATTACATTGGCTCAAACAGCTTCCTAGAATCAATCTGTTCCTTTCTATTTCAAACTTCTGTGCCATCATTTCTTTAACTCTATCAGTCACCTCTGACTAATCTATCTTTATAATTCATACCCACAACCCTGAACTATTTCTCTGCCTTCTGACCTAACCTTTTCAATCTCTACTATCCTTTCCCTAGTTTAGGGAATCTGGAGGTAAGCCTGATATTTCAAAAATGATACTACTGGGCTTCCCTGGTGGCGCAGTGGTTGGGAGTCCGTCTGCCGATGCAGGGGACACGGGTTCGTGCCCCGGTTCGGGAGAATCCCACATGTCGCGGAGCGGCTGGGCCCGTGAGCCATGGCCGCTGAGCCTGCGTGTCTGGAGCCTGTGCTCCGCAACTGGAGAGGCTGCAACAGTGAGAGGCCCAAAAGATACTACCTCCCTTTGGTGGGACAGATTTAATAATTTTGTTATAAAATACTTTATGTTCTTTTTCCATTTTGTCCTCAGTTTGAGAATAATATGGCTTTTTGTTTGATCCATTTGTTGATACACTAAAGTCAAATTAAGTTATGCTTAATAAAGCTGAAACTTTTATATGATTCAACGTGCCACAGTTGAGATTTATTAGTAACTGAGGACAAATTATCACATTAGTATATTTTATTCTTTCTAAATACAATTTTTATGTTATATGTTGTAAAATTCACTTTGTTGTGTACATTTTTATTAATTTTGGCACATTTGCAGCGTCATGTATCTACAGCCAAAGTCATGATACAGAACAGTTTTATCAAATCATAAACTTTCTTTATGGGTTTCCCTGGTGGCACAGTGGTTAAGAATCTGCCTGCCAATGCGGAGGACATGGGTTCGAGCCCTGGTCTGGGAGGATCCCACATGCCGCGGAGCAACTGGGCCCATGAGCCACAACTACTGAGCCTGCGCGTCTGGAGCCTGTGCTCCGCAACAAGAGAGGCCATGACAGTGAGAGGCCCGCACAAAACAACAACAACAACAAAAAAATTTCTTTATGCCTCTCCTTGATAGTCAACGCTTTCCTCTACCCTGAACCCCTAGCAACCACTGATCTACTCTCCATCCCGATAGCTTTGCCTTTTCCAGAACATCATATAAATAGAATTATTTAGTTTGTAGTCTTTTGACCTGGCTTTTTTCAGTTAGCAAAAAGCATTTGAGATTTATGAATGTTGTTGCACGTATCAATAGTTTTGTGTTTGGTTTTTTTTTTTAAGTTTTATTGCTGAATACTATTCCACTGTATGGATGTACTACAGTTTGTTTATCTGTTCACTGGCTGAAGAACATTTGGGTTCTTTCCAGTGTTTTGTGATTATGAGAAAAGCTGCTAAAAACTTCCACATACATGTTTTTGTGTGAACATAATTTTTCTCTCTTTTGGGGGGAAGTGGGATTTCTGGGTCACATGGTATAGGTGTGTTTACCTTTAAAAGAAACTGTTTCTGCTTTCCAAAGTGATCATTTTGCAATTTATGAATGTTCAAGTTGCTCTGTATCCTCACCAGCAACTGATGTTGTTTTTTAGGCATTCTAATAAACATTTGGTAGTATTTCATAGTGGTTTTAATATGAATTTTCTTAATGACCAGATAAAATGAACATTTTATCTGCTTATTTGCCATCCGTATACCTTCTTTGATTTAGTGTATATTCAAACATTTTGCCCATATTTTTATTGTGTTGTTTACTTTCTCTTTGATGAGTTTTGAAAGTTCTTTATATATTCTGTAAACAAGTCCTTTGCCATATAGGTGATTGACAGATATTTTTGCCCTGTCTGTGGTTTGTGTTTTCATTCTCTTAACAGTGTGTTTTGCTGTCTCAGGTCTTCTACCAATCTTTTGGGGGGAAGGTAGGGGAGCGAGGCCCATGGAGTAAGTTAGGTGTTAAGAGTGGGTCTGAACTCCCTCCCTATCTATGATCCCCAAGGGATCCACATACTCTTGCCAGTCTCTACTTGTCCTTTACCAATTTGTAAATAATTCCAGCTGAACTCTTTTTAGATTTTGGTCTAGTTGGCTACCCTGTGACTGAGGTCTCTTACGGATCTAAAAAAAGTTGTAAACTTGCAGTTTGTCCAGCTTTGGTTCTTGTTATAAGGATGGATTAATGTTTTTTTCAGCTCTCTACTTCCCATGTAGAAACCATAATTCTCCTCATTCTGTTTTTCATGTGACTTTTCATTTACCTAAGTTGGGGAAATATTATTAGAAACAAAAATCGTTTGTTAACCTAGAAAACCTCTCCACAAAGGTAGAAAAAGAGAAAGAAAACAGTTTTATTATTGAATGAGCATTAAACTAGAGTGTGATACATAGCACAGGCAATCTAAAAAGAATGCAAAGACAGAAAGAAATCTTACCCTTTTATACAACCAAGCAGATACAACCCATTATATACTTGTTCCCAAGTAAACAATAAACAATAACAAGCCTCAAGTATGAAGACTTGACAGCACCCTTTCTCACACAAAGTTCATCCAAAATTCACCTGGTAATTGGAGTGACCATTTGTGTTTGGTAATGGTCTTTATCCAAAAGAAAAAATATTTCCTGGATCTTTATGACAGGAGCTAGGTTTGCAACTTAGAGACAGATACCAGCTAAACTTAGGCTCCTGTCCTCTGTGGAAACTGGGAGATAGGGGCACTATTTTCCTTGATGATTGCATTTCAAATCATGGCTCCCTGGTCCTTGAGGAAACATTACTGGGTTGTAGAACTAAACAAAGGCTTACTTAGCTTTTGAAAAGATTTACATACACTTCAAAGAGGCAGAGAAAGATTTTATAATTACTGAAATTCTAAAGTAAATGCTTTAAGAAAAGGAAGGGGGAGGAGCCTGTTTCCCTGTTTGCACCAGGGAGAATTGATTTTTTTTCTTATTTTTAATTTGTATTTTTTCTTACACCTGTAAACGTCAGGAATGCAGCCCACAGAAAGGTTTACACAATATATTTAAATGCTTTGGTTTACTTGAGATTTACAACAATCCTGTGAGGCAAGCCAGAAAGTAATTATTTCTATTGGTCCAGTTTAGTAGATGAGGAAATTAAGATGCAGAGAAGCCAGTTGAATTGTCCAATTACACACTTCTAAGAAGAAATAAAAGCAAGGCCTCTCAAATCCAGATTCTCTGGAGTTGTCTCCAGTCCTGCCACTCTATACTACCTTCTCAAAAGCTTATATATTAATAATCCCAAGTTTATGTTTAGGATCAAAGAGTAAACACATGCACACTTCGCAGGTCTCAACAAACGTTTAGGATATGTAATTTAGCCATATTAAATGTACCCTTGATTGGTTCAGTTGACAAGTAATTTGGCTGAGAGCAAAAGAGCCAACAGAGTTAATATTTATTGATACATTTATTATCAATACACACATCTCACCTCATTTATGCCTTCAAAGAATATTTACTGAATGTCTTATTATGTACCACATATCATTTTAGGGGCTGGGGAAGCAGTAATGAATCAAACTGATCAAGTCCCTGCCCACATGAAGCTTATATTCTAGTGGGTGGAAAAGAGAATAATACTTAACACTACATAAAATATGTATATATATACACAAAGTGATTGCAATGTATACAGTGTAGAAAACCAAAGACCAAAACAAGAAACAGGGGACAATATGTGTTAGGAGGATATAAGAGCTTTTTTTTTTTTTTTTTTTTTTTGGCAAAGGCCTGAAGAAAGCTAAGAGTAAGCCATGATGATACCTAGGGAAAAAGCAAATAAATAGGGGAAAAATAAGTAAAATGTCCTTGAAGCAAGACTATGTTTGTGTATTCAAGTAACAGCAAAGAAGATATGTGACTGGCGCCGAGTCCAGGAGGAAAGAGAGGTGGAAGGGGCTAGGTTATTAAGAGCCTTGTAAGTGAGATCAGAAGCCTTTGTGTTTTGAGAAAATGACGTTGATCAAACATTTAAAAAGTTCACTCTGGCTGAGAAGACACTATTGTGGGTCTAGGGCACCAGCATTGAGACCAGATAGGAAACTATTGCAATTCAGCTGAATTCATGGTACCAAATAGGGGGAAATATCCCTGCTTTATCTTATTGTTATAGTTTTAAAATTCACTTTTTTTCAAAATTTTTTTTAATTTATTACAGTGGTAATAGATTTATGATACCATGTAAATATAAAATATGGACTTTAATACATCAGAAGGGCATTTGCTTAGGAAACATTTCATTGACATTTCACGTAGAAAAATAACTTCACATTTGCCTAGGATAGGCTGAGACCATGATAGAATGAGTAGTAAGAGTGCTCCGAGCTGTGTTTTTCAAATAAGAATTTACTTGATAGTTTATCAAGTAGACAACATGTGGAGAGAAAGATAGAGTCTGCACATCCAAATTCATCTTGTAGTAACATTTGCGATTGTGATTAAGGAGAGACGTACTGAAGTAAATTCCTATCTGCTTAAGAACTGACAAAACTTGATTTACATTTGTCAGTTTCTCAGTATTACTGAAATATGTATTGGTCCACTAACAAATTATTGCAGAATATCTTCCACAAATTCAGTAACAGTTTTCCTGCATGGTGTCCCTATTTTTATCTTAAATGTGGCAAATTATAGAATATATGATTCCTCAACTTTAGGATAGTCTTCAAATTCCTTTGCATGTTAAGTAAATTTATTCAAAGGGCTTTTAAGTCGCTTTATAATTTTACTAAGATCTGAAATACAATTTCTAGGCTCTTCCTACTTTATTAGTTTGAAATAACTAACTGAAGACTTTGGAAGAAAAATCAGTATCTAAAAATGTTTTCCCTTTTTCTATTGTTAGAGTAAAACAAAGTAAGTGTTGAGATCTCTTTGTCACCTATAGATTTCTCATTACCCTCATAGCATTCCATTGTTTGCTACATCCTTAATTGAAGGACTGTTATAAACACTCATGATCATCAATCTTAGTAAGCTCATGTAATTTAACAGACTTCTTGTGGGGTAGTTGTTCCTCAAGAAAAAGTTGCTCTTTATTGTTCAGTTTATTTTCACATTAATGGTTGTTTGAGAAGCTGCATCTATTTGTTTCTTTTCTTTTCTGACAGCTTTTAGCTTCTCCTCCTTTTTGTATTTATTTTATTATTATTATTTAAAGAATCTAGATCCTACCCTCATCTTTTACATAGAGTTAACAATAAGAATGACTAAGGTAAAGATGTCACTGACATCCCCATGACCACAACATAAATTCAGTCCAAATTAAAAGCCATCATCTTCCAGGCTTCCATTTCTTTGACCTACACCTAGGTATTTTTCTTTCTCATTTGAGTATACAAAGCCAACCTTCTTCACTTTCATACCCTTTTTCTAAGATCATAAAAACTTAAGTCCCTATTCCATAAATACACTCATTCAACACAATTTATATGTAGAATATATGAATCAGTGGTATCATCAGAAAAGGCAAAGGAATATGCATTGAATCTTGGGATCAGATAACACTGAGAGCTATAATGAACCTTCCAGATTATTTATACCAGCAATTTTATTTTATTGGTAAGCAAATTCAAAGGTCTGAGAGGTTAAGCAGCATACTTCAGGATACACAACAAAGTGCAAGTACTGAATTGGAACACTGGTATCTTGACTGCCATTTCGTGTTTCTGCTACTACACCACAATGATTTTCACCTACATAAGTAGTCATAGTAACAGTATAATGAAACAATACTTCAAAAAGGAGAATTAAGTTTATGTTGATGATAATTATATTACTAAGCACCTGCTTGGATATGCCATTCTTTCTTTCATCCAAATTACTAAAACAGAATACAAAGCACTTAAAAAGATACAACTGCTATATTATAGTAACTTATAAAGAAGAAATGACCATGGTTATAATATAAATAATTTCCAGAAATGTACCTAATTATGGAACATTTTCAGAAAGTAAGCATTTGCTTTATAAAAAATTAAGTGGCAAGGTTTTCTCTGATTTGAAAGAGAAGAAATCAAAGGAGGTCAGGAAAAGTTGAATATGCACTTTTATTTTTGTTTAAAGGAGAGTAAAAATTTTAAGTGGATACTTTATGTGAATTTTTAATGTAGAAAGTTATAGAGGCATAAGGAGTTCTAAGAGAGAATCAAATAAAAAGGTAATTCAACAATGAACCCCGTTTATTACATTCTTACTATGTAACAGATGTTTCCTGGCTCTGGGTGGTAAAAGAAAATAAGACCTAGTTTTGGATCTTAGGAATCTCAAGACTAATATTAAAACAAATTTATACTATTTAGTAAACTACAATATAGGTAGAAATATATGTAGAAAACATGATACAGACGAAGTACAAAAAAGGAATTTGTTTGCTCGACCCATCAATGTCAAGAAAGGCCCTGCCAAGAAATGATGACTAATATTGGTGTCAAAAGTTAAGAGTTCACCATAGAGACATGAGGAATATTATATCTCAGCAGGGGAAGCAGTCTGTTTAATGGTTTGGGGACATCAAACAACATGACATGTTTGAGCAAGGGCCAAAATTTTTCCTTTTGGATTATGCTTAGAATGTTTCAGGAGATGAGGATATAGAATTAGATAGAGAGCAGGACTTGGGAAGCCTTACTCTACATAACACATCAAACAGCTTTTTCATAAGAAATGAAACATACGGAGAAAAAGAAAAACAAAAGAAATGTACAAATCTGGGTTTATTTTGGTGAAATCTGTTGAAGCAAACCTCAGGATCATGATCTTATATATATTGTAGTGAAAAGTAATGCTTTGGGAAAGACAGAAAATCATCCACAATCGCATCATCATTTACCTTGACTTCTTGAAAGGTAGTAGCATCACACTCCCCTCTACATGCCCCTTCTCACTTTCGTTTCCACGAAGAGCCCCTCACTCCAACTTTTCTTCCTAGATATCTAAGCTCTTTGCTGCCATCATGCCCATAACTTTGTGACTTGAGGGTGTAGTGGGATTGTAAAAAATTCCTCAGCAAATAGTAGTGCAGCCAGGGAAAGAGGAATGGGCAAATCAGTTAAGTCAGGGGAGAAAATAGTATGGTTAAAGGCAATGCAAATTGAATAGGAGACTCATGTTTAAGTTGAGGAAAAATGAGGAGAAAGACATAGTGATTTGTGTGAAAAAGACAAGAGGACTAGGGTCAAAATTAAAACCCTTAGAGCTGAATTTTAAACTAAATGTACAAAGTAATTTGAAGCAAAGCTAGTGGAGCAAAATATAACAAAGAGTCCAAATTGTGCCTTTTCATAAGCAAAGGTCATGAACCAGTGGTATTTTCTTTGTAATAGGAACCCTATAGGAAATCTAAGATCAATGCTGGATGTAGATTTACTTGCATTAAACATGCTGATTCTACACTATTTTTGAAAGGTTAAGAAAACATGTGAGGAGCCCAATACAACGAAAAGTGTTTGCATGATTTCTTTTTTGAACCTGAAGAGGTTGAAGCAAACCCTAGACTGAATCTGTAAGATGATAGTTGTAGCAGACACAGATGGCATCCCACCTCTCACCTTTACCATCTTGATTCATACTTGTGAACTTCAAACTGCCAGCTCTTAAATTTATGTGTGTGTGTTGTTTTTTTTGGCCCTTGGGGCTTGTTTTGCAGCTAGACAGCAGACCAGAAATTATAGGCAATTAATAGCTCCCAGGACAGCTACATGTAAAAGAATGAAATTACAACACTCCCTAACACCATACACAAAAATAAACTCAAAATGGATTAAAGACCTAAATGTAAGGCCACACACTATCAAACTCTTAGAGGAAAACATAGGCAGAACACTCTATGACATAAATCACAGCAAGATCCTTTTTGACCCACCTCCTAGAGAAATGGAAATAAAAACAAAAATAAACAAATGGGATCTAATGAAACTTCAAAGCTTTTGCACAGCAAAGGAAACCATAAACAAAACGAAAAGACAACCCTCAGAATGGGAGAAAATATTTGCAAATGAAGCAACTGACAAAGGATTAATCTCCAAAATTTACAAGCAGCTCATGCAGCTCAATATCAAAAAAACAAACAACCCAATCCAAAAATGGGCAGAAGACCTAAACAGACATTTCTCCAAAGAAGATATACAGATTGCCAACAAACACATGAAAGAATGCTCAACATCATTAATCATTAGAGAAATGCAAATCAAAACTACAATGAGATATCATCTCACACCAGTCAGAATGGCCATCATCAAAAAATCTACAAACAGTAAATACTGGAGAGGGTGTGGAGAAAAGGGAACCCTCTTGCACTGTTGGTGGGAATGGAAATTGATACAGCCACTATGGAGAACAGTATGGAGGTTTCTTAAAAAACTACAAATAGAACTACCATACGACCCAGGAATCCCACTACTTGGCATATACCCTGAGAAAACCATAATTCAAAAAGAGTCATGAACCACAATGTTCATTGCAGCTCTATTTACAATAGCCAGGACATGGAAGCAACCTAAGTGTCCATCAATAGATGATTGGATAAAGAAGATATGGCACATATATACAATGGAATATTACTTAGCCATAAAAAGAAATGAAATTGAGTTATTTGTAGTGAGGTGGATGGACCTAGAGTCTGTCAAACAGAGTGAAGTAAGTCAGAAAGTGAAAAACAAATACCATGTGCTAACACATATATATATGGAATCTAAAAAAAAAAAAATTCTTCTGAAGAACCTAGGGGCAGGACAGGAATAAAGAAGCAGATGTAGAGAATGGGCTTGAGGACATGGGGAGTGGGAAAGGTAAGCTGGGACAAAGTGAGAGAGTGGCATGGACATGTATACACTACCAAATGTAAAATAGATAGCTAGTGGGAAGCAGCCACATAGCACAGGGAGATCAGCTCAGCGCTTTGTGACCACCTAGGGGGGTGGGATAGGGAGGGTGGGAGGGAGACGCATGAGGGAGGAGATATGGGGATATATGTATAGCTGAGTCACTTTGTTATAAAGCAGAAACTAACACACCACTGTAAAGCAATTATACTCCAATAAAGATGTTAAAAAAAAAGAATGCTAAGTGGTAAATTTTGAAATCTAATTTTATATTTAATATTTCAAAAATCTCCCTGTAACCAAAGGCTACCCCCATTAGAACAGTGGTAAGGATTCAGGTGTTATTATATCTCACTGATTCCTTATTTACAGGATATTAGAGAATATAAAATATGCTTCATCAGAGAAGGAAATGGATGCTTATTACTGTGCCATTGACAAGCTGAGAACCTTGGGGTCAGAGCAATCAAGAACATCTACCTGTCACATACTAATGGTAAGTGTGTGTAAAATGTAAGAGGAAGGAAGATTTTTCCTAACCCTATAGCTTTCATTATATTCACCTATCTGTCCTTTATATCTTTGATTAATTCCATTTAGGGGCACATAGATGTTTTCACAGACAGTTTATTTTGATACACAAAATGGAAAAACAAAGGACCTTTTTTCATTTTGCTTAAGCTTTAACTTCTAATTGAAGAACCTCACCTGGAATAAGCTTTACAATAGTGAGTACATTTTGTGAGTCAATTGTCACTTAAAACATATAATTCCTGAAACAAATTGGTTTACATGGACTTTAATTTTTGTCCTACTGTTTACTTTCTCCCAATAAAATATGCACCAGATGGATGTTAAGAAAATGGATTGAGTGAGACAATACATTTTTGCAAAGGTGATTTCTCCTCAAGTAAATCCGTTCATATTACTTCACCAAAAGTTTATGTCTAAGGAGGAGAAAATCAACTATACAAATGACTAACTATTAAACAGAACATATAATGTTTAGGGACAGTTCTCTATGGGTCACTTGCAATTCTGCGTATCTTGTGAGGCACTGACTGCCCTTTGTCTGATCTTTTCAACAAAGTCTGTGTATCAAACAGCCTTGGAAGTTATAAATAATGTCTCCAGAGCAGGGGGGAGGCATGCTTTCTGCCCATTATACAAAATTCAGGTTTCCTAAGCACAGGGCTCCTTTCCTGCAATGCAACTCACTGTATGTTCTGGTGTCACCTGGACCTCTCCATGTCACTCTCTGGTTACTGGGACTTGGGTAACCAGTGTAAGAAAATGCATATACTCTGGCTACTACTATTGCTTTGAGTAATAACGTTCTTTATCTCTTACCCAAGCGTCTTGTGTTTTCTGCCAGCATCCATGAAACTGTGACAGGCTAACTTGTTAGCTTGCAAGAAGAATAAAAGTCTTAGCTTCTTCACAGCTCTTGACAGCAACCAAATACCTCTGTTTTCCTATTTGCAAAAAAATATATAACAAAATTCGCCTTTAAAATAGCATTTAAGGGCTTCTCTGGTGGCGCAGTGGTTGAGAGTCCGCCTGCCGATGCAGGGGACACGGGTTCGTGCCCCGGTCCGGGAAGATCCCACGTGCCGCGGAGCGGCTGGGCCCGTGAGCCATGGCCGCTGAGCCTGCGCGTCCGAAGCCTGTGCTCCGCAATGGGAGAGGCCGCAACAGTGAGAGGCCCGCGACCGAAAAAAAAAAAAAAGCATTTAAAATTTTCCTTTTGCTCCTATTTTTGTTTTAATATGTATCATAAGTCTGAATTTCTTCAAATCATTTAACTAGCTTCAAATATATGATTAAAATGTGAGATATGTAACATGATGAAGAGTGAAACTGTAAATCAAGGAATATAGTTTTGATATCAGTTATTTATGAAAGTGACGCTACAACCATTTTAACTTGTCTCCTTGTAGCACTGTGTTCTTTTTTAACAGAACATCAAATTCACTGAGGTTAAGTAATGATGATAAAATTGAACTCTGTATTGTTACATATACATTATTTTTACTTGTTTATATCCATATTTTTTACTTTAAATGTTGTCAGAACTGTAAGAATAACATATATGTGTATATATTACACAGGTATATATTATTTAGATCTAAATTTATATACATTTCAGTATTATTTATATACTTACGTTATATATAAATTTATATATTTTTATTAACATACATTTGAGGAATATGTGTGAATATTTAAGCCACATCACTATAAGCTCCTTTGCTAATTACTTATCTAAATCTGAATTTCTTCTGTATTTAAGCAGAATAAACAATTTAAAATTGTAGGCAACAAATTAATTCTACTCATAATCTGCATTGATTATCTTATATAATTATCTAAAATAGTTGTACACAATGTTTGTATGGTGTTATATGCAAGAACATGGGGGAAACAAAGGTATTTAACTACTGAAAAATTTCATGACTTTCTGTCATAGGCTTTTGTCCTATCCCCTTCCCCATGTATTTTCTCTTTTGAATTTTAAGTACTGCACAATTTCAAACATGTGCTCCTATGGAGAAGAAGGGACATGCAGTTTTACATCCAGGTGTGATGCGACAGGTATCATCACTGAGTTCTGTATACACAGAACAGTATTACCAGTTCCATGTCATAGTTATCTATACTACTATAGTGCTTGCTAGAGCAGGGAATATCTTCTCCCTGGATTTCATCAGCATCAGGATTAATTTGCTGGCCTCAGTGTTGACCAGGATACTGGTGCTGGTGGGGTTAGAGATCTGGACATCATCACAAAGCTATTTCTATCACCAAACAACAAGGACTACTCTAAAGAATAGGCACAGTTTTAGTAAATCATTTTTATGCAGTTGCACTTGATGTCATTACAGGAAACTTGGAAGCTAGAATTAGAGGACATTTTTGATCCTTTAAGAAACTTTCCTAGCTCAGCAGACTATGAATACTGTTAAATCTCTTTCAGAGATAGTATCAGCATGATGGCGTACTTAGGATTGGACCCTAAAAACCCATATAAGTCAACATGAAAAAAGAGATTTTGGACATTCACTACAGTGCTATCAGTTTGAGAATGTTTGAAGTCTGTGCTTCCTCTTCTATTATTCCTGTTTTTAGATTAGAAACTCGAGAAAGGCAATGCTAACATTTGTTCCTAATTGCTAGGCAGTATGCTAAAAAATAAAGATAAGCAGAAAATAAAACAAAAATGTTGATGGTTGTTATATCTAAGTTATATGATGATAGAAGTATTTTTTTTGTTCTTTAAAGCTAATTCTATATTGCCAAAAATCACAACTCATTCTCGAGCCTAATCCCTGGAGACAGATGTAAAAACAGAATTCATAATTGGTTAAGTCTTAAAGACTGGGGCAGAGATTAAGAATATGGTGAATATTAGCACATGAGATATTGTCCTAAGATGCTGGGTTTTTGCTGATGGGTAGAGGGTCACTGATGAGATATGGAGTTTAGGGATAACAGAAGTAGTAGAGATGGGGTAGGGATGCCTGTTACATGAATTACTTGCTAAAATAAGTTAGATCTTAATAGCTGGTTTGTGGTTAAAAAAATGTGAATATCAAAATATGATCTACATGAGAATGACCATATCAAATGCCTAGGTAAAGCCCAGTGACCAATATGGTGAGCAGTCTCAAAGAGAAGTAGTCTATTTTGAGCAAAATACCACCTACCTGTGAAATGAACAGTCAAAAAGCTTATCTTTCTGTAACAGGGTATAGATAATATACAAATATCTCACACACTACATCTGACTCTCTTCTTTGGGGCTTATGCCTTGAGGCCACATAAACGTGTTTGCCATAAGTTAGTTTATTATTCTCTTTCATTTTAAGTAACTTATTGAATATTTCCTGTACTTTTATGGTAATTTTACAGTAATTTGCTTCCATTATGGTAATAATGAACGTTTATCAGCAACACTGTAAATAGTTAAACTACCTACATTTTTTTTTAACAGTCTGGCTTCAAAAATTGCTCATCTAGAACTTATCTAGCCATAATTACAAAGCAATGTTACCTTGTTCTTTTTGTTATTGTGATATTTGGGATTGGGTTAATTATGACCAACAAATATTAGGAATCGATTCTAGATGAAGGAGTAAGATGGGCTCTGAAATGTCTAAGAGATAGAAAGATCAGTTGAAGGATGTATATACAATATCATCACAGCCATGTGAAAAGGGAATTCGCATGGAAAATTACTCAAATACTTGGTGTATACAAAGCTAAGAAGGATTACGTAATACTTAACTTATGCTTCACCAATGCATTAAATAAAGTGGATAATTAAACATTATCAGTAAAACTTGGGTATTCCTGTTTTCTTAAAGTTCATGTTGTTATATTCTGAATCATATCATATTCTTATAATTCTTATACAATATTCATAGAGGCTATTCACAAAACCTAAATGTACAACTGCATACACATATGTAACCCATCCCCATCAAGATATAGTATTATTCCACCACCTCACAAAGATCAGTCATGCCTTTCCCAGCCAATTCCAATAGACCACCTCCACATCATTCCTCTTAAACAGTTCTGATTTCAACTATAGATTGGATTGGCTCATTCTAGAGTTTTTAACAGCTTTATTAAGGTGTAACTCACATACAATAAACTGCATATATTGAAAGCACAAAATTTGATAAATTTTGGCATATGAATACATTCACGTAACAACCAGCACAATCAACATAATGAATATATCCATCACCCCCAAAAGGTTCCTCATGCTCCTTCGTAATCTCTTTCACATCCCTCCCAGTCCACAGGCAACCACTGAATGATACTCTTTACGTCACTATACATTCATTTTCATTTCCTAGAATTGCATATAAACGAAATCATACAGTATGAGTTATGTTGTTATGTGTTATGTTCTTTCACTCAAAATAATTATTTAGAGAGTCATGTATGTTATAGCATGTATCAATAGTTTGTTCCATTGTATGTATACACCAAAGTTTATCTATTCCTCTGTTGATGGACATTTGAGTTCTTTCCAGTTTTTCACTATTACAAATAAAGATGCTATGAACTTTCATATAAACATCTTTGCATGGATATAAGCTTTCATTTCTCTCAGATAAATACCTGGTGGTATAATAGCTAGGTCATGTTGCAGGTATGTGGTTAACTTTTTAAGAAACTGCCAAACTGTTCTCCAAAGTGGATGTACCAACTTACATCCTCACCAGCAGTCTCTGAGAGTTCCTTCACATCCTTGGCAATACTTGGTATGAGCAGTCTTTTTACTGTGCATATTCTGATATGTGTGTAGTGGTATCTCATTGGGATTTTAATTTTTATTTCCCTAATGATTAATGATGTTGAGCATCTTTTCACGTGCTTCTCTGTCATTCTTAACTGTCTTTCAGTGAACTGTCTGTTTAAACCTTTTGACCATTTATATTGGGTTATATGTTTTCTTATTATTGAGCTTTAAAAGTTCTTTATAAATGCTGGGTAGCTTTTTACCATATAAGCCTTTTACCATATATATGTTTTGCAAATATTTTCTCCCACTCTATTAGTTGTCTTTTCGTTCTCTTAGCAGTGTCTTTTTGAAGAACAGATGTTTTTAATTCTGGTGGAATCCAATTTATCAATTTGTTCTTTTATGAATTGTCCTTTTGAAGTAGTATCCAAAAAATCTTTGCCTAGCCCAAGAACCCAAAGGCTTTCCCCTACATTTCCTTCTAGCAGTTTTATAGATTGGATTTTACATTTAGATCTGTGATCCATTTTTTGTTATTTTTCTTCTACAGTGAAAGTAATGGATCAAAGTGTGTGTGTATATTTCCAATTGTTCCAGTATCATTTTTTGAAACGACTATCTTTTCTTCACTGAATTGCCTTTGTACCACTGTTGACAATCAGTTGTTTATATATGTTAGAGTCTATTGCCAGTTTTTCTATTCCGTTCCATTGAGCTATTTGTCTATCTTTACAAAAATACCACATTGTCTTGATTATCATACTTTATAATGTCTTGGCATGAGGTAGTGTCAGTCCTCCAAATTTCCTTTTCTTTTTCGAAGTCATTTTGGCTATTCTTGTCCATTGTATTCCCACATAAATTTTAGAGTATATCAATTTCTTTAAAAAAAATAAAGGACTTCTGGGATTTTGATGGAGCTTTTGTTGAACCTAGAGATATTTGGGGGAGAACTGACAACTAAATGGTCTCATTTTCCAATCTCTAACTCCTTTATTTCATTTATTTCCTTTTACTGAGCTGGCAGGTGTCTCTTTTACAATGTGGAATAAAAAATAGTGATAGTAGCTATTCTTATCTAATTCCCAATTTCCAGTGGTTTTCCACTAAGTATGATGTTTGCAATGGAGGGTATTTTTTTGGTAGATATCCATTATCTAGTTTGATAACATCTCTTTTTATCATGAATCAATATTGATTTGTATAAAACAATTTTCTTTATCAACCTGTATATTTGTCTCATTTAATATGTCATTGTGTTATGCCAGCCCTATACTTATCTGCCCTCAGAGTCACTCCTTACTCTTTCTTTGCTCTGCTCTGTAGTGTTTTGGAGATAACTCCTGCAGGCTGCAGCTCCTAGGTTCTCCAATATTTGGCTACTATCAAGGATCGGGCAACAAGGACACCAGCAGATTATAGTCCAGGAGGAGAGAAACAGTCAGACATCTTCTCCTTCTCCCTTTCTCTCTCTGAATCAAGTGGCTTCTCCTTCAACGGTTACATCTTCTCTATGACTCTAGCCCCCAATATGTTGGTTAACCATGGTTCTGGATCCTGCTGACCCCAACTCCCAGTCTCCAGTAACACTACCTCGTCTCTTTGTCTCTCTATCCTAAAGATGGGAGTGATTTCCTCAAGTTGCGAAGTATTGGTTTTCCTGACTCTATCCTGTTTGGCTTCTCCATTATTTGAGTAACCAATTTCTTGCATTAAATTCTACCTGAGTTATCGATTGAAAGTAACTTCTGTTTTCCTGAATAATCTCTGACAGTTGCATTTGTAATTATTTTGTTTGATTTTCTAATGTGAAACTCTCCTTTCACTCCTAGGAAAAACTCAATTCAGTCATAAGCAGTTAAATGTGTTCAAGTCCCTTATATCATATATAACCAAAACAAAACAAAGCAAAACACCCACTGGGACCCTGAAACCTCTCTAAATAATTCTCTGCTTCTCTCCTCCTCTTCACATCCTTCTCCAAAATAATTTTCTCCACTTACTAGTATTTGTGTGTGTTTGCATGTATATGTGTGTGTGTGTATGTATATATATGTATATAGATATTCAAAAAATTCTAAGAACATAAGGAATACAGAGACATTCAGCTTGTAAAAAATTCCAGCACTACACATAAAGCTCTATTAGCATTACTTGTGGGAAACACCCCAAGTGGTACTCAGAGGGATATTTATAGCCTTAAATAAATTTATTTAAAAAATAATGCAACTGCTATGGAAAACAGTATGGAGGTTCCTCAAAAAACTAAAAATATAACTACCATATGATCCAGCAATTCCACTTCTGGGTATTTCTTGGAAGAAAATGAAAATGCTAACTTGAAAAGATATATGCACCCCCATGTTCATAGCAGCATTATTTACAATAGCCAAGATATGGAAACAACCTAGATGTCCACCAATGGATGAATGGATAAAGAAAATATCATATATGTATATATATATGTATGTATATATATATATATATATACATAATGTAATATTATTCAGCCATAAAAAGAAGGAAATCTTGCCATTTGCAACAACATGGATAGACCTTGAGGGAATTATGCTAAGTGAAATAAGTCAGACAGAGAAAGGCACTTATATGTAGAATTTAAAAAAAAAAAATGAACTCAATGATACAGAGAAACTACTGGTGGTTGCCAAAAGCAGGGGGTGGAGAGTGGGCAAAATGGGTAAAGGTAGTCAAAAGGTACAAACTTCCAGCTATAAAATAAATAAGTCCCGGGGATGTAATGTACAGTATGGCAACATGGTTAATAATACTGTATGTGTATATTTGAAAGATGCTAAGAGGGTAGATCTTAAAAGTTCTCATCACAAGAAAAATTGTAACCATGTGTGGTGATGGGTGTTAACTAGACTTATTGTGGTGATCATTTCACAATATATACAAAAGTTGAATCATTATGTTGTATACCTGAAACTATTATGATGTTATATGTCAATTATAACTCAATTTAAAAATAAAATCCATTAAAGAGAATAGAAAGCATAGAGACCATAGGAATAAGAAATTAGGGAAAAGAACAGGCTAATTTGAAAAAGAACTAAAACAATATCTGGAAATAAAAATATAGTTATTGAAATTAAAATCCCAATGGACAAAAAAATTAGAAATATTTAAAACATGCAAAAAATTTCAAGAAACTAGAGGAGCACCATATTAAACCCCCCAAAATAGAATGTATGAAATAGTGTAGAAATGATTAATTAAAAGACAATGAAAAAAAAAAAAAAGGGCTTCCCTGGTGGCGCAGTGGTTGAGAGTCCGCCTGCCGATGCAGGGGACACGGGTTCGTGCCCTGGTCCGGGAGGATCCCACATGCCGCAGAGCGGCTGGGCCCGTGAGCCATGGCCGCTGAGCCTGCGCGTCTGGAGCCTGTGCTCCGCAATGGGAGAGACCACAACTGTGAGAGGCACGCGTACCGCAAAAAAAAAAAAAAAAAAAAAAGACAATGAAGCCAACTAACAAAAGCCTACTCTTTGAAAACGCTGATATAACTGACAGTTTTATAGTTATCATCAATTACAAAAGAAAGAAACAGAAGTAAGTGATATTAGTTGAATAATATTGTACAAAATATAGGTGCAGAAGGAATTTAAATATTCTAAGAGAACAGTATAAATATTACCAAATGGAGGACAAGGATAGGTTTCTACATAAATATATATTTCATCTAATAAATTCAGAAGGAATGATAGAAAGAGAAAATTAACATTGTGTAACTCTCAATTAGTTAATGGATAAATATGCTAATCTTCAAAGACTGCAAACATCAACACAAATGGAGACAGACATTAGGTTCCTAGTAATAAAAGTGCACAGTATCACCTATGGAGCAGTCTTTCCAGAAGAAGAAAAAAGACAAAGAGAAAAAAGTTAAACCTTAATCTGATCTAACTTCAACCGATTTAAAGAAATACAGGGGGAGAAGGACACCAGTGTTGGCATCAGCAAAATCCAGGCCATACGAAACTGGACTGAACATAAGATGAGGGTTTTTTCCCCCCCGAACAACAGCAACAAAATGACAAGGAAAAAGAAGTAATGTATCTATTGGAGAGGGAGGAGGATAAGATCTATAAATTAATGGACATAAAAAACAATGACAATGAACAGACTTTACTTGATTCTAATTCAAGGATAAAACATTTAAAAAATATGTCAGGTAAATGTGAAAAGTAATTGGACATTTGAGGATATCACAGAGTTAGTTTTTTTAAGGTAGAATATGTATAATCCTATCATATAAGGTTTATATTTCATAAAGAGTACTTATCTTTTGGAAACCGGCACTGACATATTTAAAGATGAAATGGTATTATATCTAGGATTTGTTTCTCATTATTTCAGTGGCAGAGATTGGAGTACCTATGGGTATAAATGGAACCAGACTGACTATGTATTGATAATTGTTGATTCTAATGTCAGATGTGTTGGTTTTACTACACTAGTCTCTCTATGTTGTATATGTTTGAGAATTTCTCCAATGAAAAGAATATACATGTTGCCATTAAATTTGAAACCCCAATGAAAATAGACCATTATTTAGAAAAAATATTAATTACCCAATTGATCCAAAAAAATAAAAAACTGTAATTGAGAAATACAAACTGAAACTCTCCTCAAAGCTCCAGCCACCTTCAAATGTTTCAGGACAAGGCAGTTCTGCCATATAATAAGCAAAAAATGAACCATTATCTTATGTAAACACATCCAAAGCATACAAAAAGATGGGAAATCTTTCAACTCATTTTCCCAGGCTAGCTCTCCTTGATAAGAAAACCAGATGAGGACACCCCGAAAACAGAATACTTGAGCCAAGCTCACCCACACACAGGCAAAGATCCTAAATAAACCCATAGAAGTTTCAATACAGCAGTCAATTACATGTAGAAAAACGAGGCTGAATCCAAGAAATGTAAAGATGATATAACATTAGGAAAAAACTGCCTAAAATATTACCACATTAACAGATAAAATTTTAAAACGCTTTGACCATGTACTGAAATGCAGAAAAAGCTTTTGAAAAGAACTCAACACTAATGCATAGTAATACCATTTAGCAAGCTGACATTAGAAGGGAATTTTCATTTCCTAAAATCTACAGCAAAAGAATTGAAATGTGAAACGCAAAGTGTTAGTAGCATTCCCGTTAAGGTAAGGAAGAAGACACAGCAAGCAGTATGCTACCAACTCTACTGTTTAACACTTGACTGGAATGCATAGCCAGAGGATAAGAATACAAAAATAAATAAATGTTAGGACTATTAAAAAGAAACAAAAGTTATTCGTTGTAAATTTGATCATCATTTTAGGAAATCCAAAGGATTTTGTACAAGTATCAAATGAAAGAGCCCATTACCAAGGCGGATATGTTGAGAAATATAATACAGATGTACAAGAATCACTTCTATAAGATCCTCAGGAAAGCCTCTGAGCATTTGGAGCTGGTCTTTGGCCTTGACGTGAAGGAAGTGGATCCCAACAGGAATACTTATGTCCTTGTCAATAAACTGGAACTAAGCTATGATGCAAAGCCGAGTGATGACAGAGAGGTTCCCAAGACTGGTGTGCTGATGACTGTTCTGGGCGTGATCGTCACGAAGGGCAACTGCGCCACTGAGGAGCAAGTCTGGGAATTGCTGAATATAATGGGGTTGTATGCTGGGAGGAATAACTTCATCAGTGGGGAGCCCAAGAAGCTCATCGCCAAAGATTTAGTGCAGGAAAGGCACCTGGAGTACTGCCAGGTGGCCAACAGTGATCCTCCATGCTATGAGTTTCTGTGGGGCCCGAGAGCCCGCGCTGAAACCAGCAAGATGAAAGTGCTGGAGGTTCTGGCCAAGATCCATGATACGGTCCCCACTGCCTTCCCACCCCACAATGAAGAGGCTTTGAGAGATGAGGGAGAGAGAGCCCGAGCCAGGGCTGCAGCCAAGGCTGGCACTGCTGCCCTGGCCAGCATGCGCTCCAGGGCCATAGCCAGCAGCTTTTCCTGCCCTGAGTGAAGGCTGAGGAAGATTATTTAACATGTTCAAAGAGAACAGCTAATGTTCTCATTAGTGGAAGGTTGGGGCAGGGCTGGAGAAAACAGAGTATATAACATGTTTGTGCTCCTGTTCTATGTAGTAACTTGGATAAATTTGCCTAAATGTTGCTCCTTTTAGTAGAAAGTTTAAGTAGCTTCAGAGTCTGAGTTTATGAATGATGTAAATCAGACATTTATTGATGTTTATGAGGTTTAAGAGTTTTACTATTTTATAGAATTGGGAAATTTTCCATCTCATTTAGTTATTTGGAACAAGATAACATGTCATTGGGTTAGGCATTTCCTTGGAAATGTGAAAAGAAATCAGCAGTAAAATGGTTGGGATCAAGAAATAGAGGAGAAAAAGTAAAAGGCGATAAATATTTACATTCCCTTATCACGTTTAGTCTGTTGTTCTATAAAATTAAGAGATATATACTTGGATGTGCTTACTTTATTCAAGAATGTAGAATTAATTACATCATAAGAAATTAGACCTCTTGCACACTGTCTCATCTATTTCTCAAACATTCCATGAGCATCTGCTCTTTGGCAGGCTCTGGGCTACTACTGGGAATGTCAGGAAAAACAAGACCAACTGTGCCCATAGAATTTTAGAGTCTAGGAATAGCTATAAAGTAAGGAAGATAATGAGATACACCCTAAGACCTAAGGACAGGTCAAAAGGAGGAGAGGACATAGGAGGATCCAGAAGAGAGCAGTCAAGTGTAAATGCCCTGAGGCCAGTGGGTTTGGGAAATGGCAAGTCCTTCATTGTGAGTCAGTGCTGTGGTAAGCTGGGAGGCGGGTCAGATGAGGCTGTGGGAGTGGTGGGCAAGGGCCAGACCCTCAGAAGGTGTGTCCAGAGTTGAGAGACTAAAGCCTGAAATGGAAAACTTCTAGAAGTTACGTTTGAGTCATGGATAAACCAGAGAAAGTTCTCCACCTGGGATAAGAATGGAAGGTGACCTACATCCTTTCCAGTGTCCTTTTCCCAGTGCAGTTGAGCACAGCACATGAACTATGTGTTTTATGCTCATAATCCCCAGGGAATTTCTGAGAAATAGGGGTGATCATCTATGACATGCGTGTGGTCAGAAGCCACCATGCTAGCAATCTTTGCTCTGGCCTGGGAGAGACAGAGTCCACTACATTTGAAGTTCATCTTATTTAGGTTGTCTTGTGTGTAATTTGGCAAACTCCAGGTTAGGGCTAGATTTTTTTTTTTTTTTTTTTAGGGCTAGATTCTTAATGGGACTGAAATAAATGAAAATAGAGGTGGTTTGAATGGAAGGACAGTTGGAAGGGATGGAAGGAGTTGGTGCTTGACACAAATTCTGGAATCCCTAAGTTCCACCTGGGGAAGATTCCCCTAGACACACAATAAATAACAAAACCTCAAAAACTTATGTAGTAAGTAATTTAGTTTTACTTGCTAAGCATCATGTTAGCTAATATGCCATATCATAGGGTGCCCCATATTTTCTGATATCTCTTGGATTAAAAAAATCATAGAGCAGATTTTGGTAGGGTCTGGGGTCAAAATAATAACAGTTAATAACTGCGAATCATGAAAAGACTCAATACTTGCCAGACACTGTGCCTGGTGCTTTCATACATTACATACATCCCAGGAGTCCTACACAGCAGGGCTTATCAAACTCACTTCACAGAAAAGCCTCACAGAGCTTCGCAATTTTCCTGACTTCACATGGCTCATGAGTGTCAGAACTGGGACTAGACCTCTGGTCTGAATTCATTTAGGGCTCTCACTGTTCCACTCCTTGAATAAAGCAGTTGCTCTGTCTCTTAATTCAGTTCTACTCTCAACACTCCACAATGTCTTTTAGGCAATGAAATGAAGGACCCTGTTGCCAATGTACTAACGCCAGGTATAATAAGTAAAAATTAAAATGAGAATTAAAAACAGTTCAGGATAGGCTGTGAGTTTAGTTTACCTAGGCTCCTCCTGCCTCTACCCCCAGAGATCCTTGAGATCTGACTCTGCCCTAATCCAGCACTTCCAGAAATATATCACTCTTGGCCTGGGTCTTCCTCCTGTCACAATCTAGATCCTGACTTGCTGTCTAGTTTCCGTTCTTAAGGCTGCTGTCTGCTCCCAATGGAAAAAAAAGCCCCAAATCACCTGCCTCTCCCCTGATTTAGAGCCTCCCAATCCCCACAGATATCCCCTGTCTGTCCCATCCTTGACTATGGAATCCCTCTGATAACAACAGCCCCGTCCATGTGGTTGTTCACTTTGGCAGTGAAGTTTAGACGTCTGCTCATCTGCTCTGGGCCCTTCCCCTACACTCAAAGTTTTTTCCAAATTGGCCTGTGAGTAGAGTCTGGTTTGGCACAGGATCTACGGGTTATTGGAAGATAACCCTGAAGTTAGGGAAGAGATTTTAGAAAGCGGATGAGGTTAGTAAGAAAGGAGAATTTAACCTGGGATTTATTTGAGACTGACCACTGAATCCATACACTGAAGAGTGAGCTTAACTAAGTGGCCAAGAACCAAAGCTTCTTTCCTAAGTGGTAGATGAGGAAGGACCATGTCACAACCATCTGCAGAGGCTGGATTCCTAAGAACTCAGGTTTTTAGGAGGATTTAGTATTTTTCTATTGCTGACAAACAAATTGCCATAAATTAAGGGACTTACAACAACACACATTTATTATCTCACATTTCTGTAGATGGGATATATGGGTGGGCTATGCTGTTTGCTTTGTTCAGGGCTACACAAAGCCCAAATCAAGCTGTTGGAGACTGGGTTCTAATTGGTAGGTGCTGAAAAGAATTGCATTCCACTCTCACTCAGGTTGCTCTCAGAATCCAGTTCTATGAAGAATTCAGTTCTTTGTGGTTATAAGACTGAGGCCGTTTCCTTGCAGACTGTCAGCCGGAGATGCCATAGTTCCTCTAGGCCTTCCTTCAGTCCTTGCAAATGGGCCCCTGCTTCTGAAACAGCACATTGCATCTGTCTCTTGTGGAAACTCCTACTTTCCCCTCTGCTGCATCTCTCTTCTGCATCCAGCCAGAGAAAAGTTCTCTGCTTGTAAGGGCTCATGTTGTTTGATTGGGCCCACCCAGATAATTCAGTATAACCTCCCTATTTTAAGGTCCATTCCATAATTTTAATTACATACACTAGGTGCCTTTGGCTATGTAACATGACATATTCACAAATTTCAGAGATAAAGCTATGGGCATTATGTGGAATGACTATTGAGTCTACCACTGAGGTAGAATATGTCTCCTTGGTGGAGATGCCAGCTTTAATAAGAAAAAGAAATTGACCATCATTTTCCTGAGTCTTGTCTGTATCTGCTCCAGAGGAAAACCCTGCTTTTCCAGTGTGCCTAGAGACATCTGTACAAGTGTTCAGGCATGTTCAACAGGTGGTGAATAGCAGAGACTCACAACTATGATTTTTTCATGCAGCAGAAGGAAGAAGAAAAATCTCAGTGTATTGAGATTATAGAGGTTACTGAAAAGGTCAGTGTAGAACGGTGCTAAGAATGAAGAAGGGTGCATCCTCCCTGCTGAGATTTATGAGATCCTTTTGAAAGCTGAGGTGACCCTGTATTTGAAAAACACAGGTCACATACTGGCACTGGAAAAAGTTGTTGAATTGCAAGGAAATTTGATCTTCCCAGAAAATCCTCCAGGAATGACGAGGGCTAATGTCATAACAAATTTTAATAGCTGCTCTTTTTTGAGCAACTACTGTGTGACAGTTAATGGGAACGTCTACAAGTGCTCATTTACTTCGTGTCCTACTCTCCATCCTTGTAGTTCATATGGAGACTACACGCGCAACCACTTGTAGCTAAGAAGGGTCATGTGATTATCCATGACACTGAAATATGAGCAGAAGCATGCTTGTCACCTCCAGACCCAGGTATTTGAGAACCAGTATGTCAACTCCATGCTTCGTGTTTCATTCAGCAGCAAACGCGGAGAGCCTGTGTTGAGATGTGGAAGCTCATGATGGAAGCAGCCTAGATCCCTGAGTCACCTGACAGTGTAGACACCACCACCTCCTGCCAGCACCCATCAGATTTTATGTGCATAAGAAATAACATTTTGTTATGTTAAGCCATTCAGAAATCAGACTTCTCCTACCATATCTCATAAAAATCTTTATCTGAATAATACATACCTACTCTTTCTGTTATTTTTGTTTAAATATCTTAACCAAAAAGGAAATAGGACATATATTCTTGTTTCCAAAACGTTCTAACAATAGGAAGAAATCCCAATTCCTCTTCCTTACCATGTTCCTCCAAAATTCATCCTTGCCCAAAGGTAACTGCATTAAAAATTCTTCTGTGTAGTATTTTAGCATTTATTCCAGGCCTAGTCTTACATACCTGTGCTAGAAATATACACTGTGAGTTTTTAAAATACATGCATAACACTATTGTTCTGACTTTTGCCCTTGTCACTGAATAAAATGAATGCAGGATCTTTCCGTGAGAACATATATAGATCGTGTCACTCTTTTAACTATGCCCTAGAATTCTAAAGTGTGTATGTGTTGTAATTAATTTAACCATTCTCTTCCTGACAGACACACAAGTTGTTTCTCATTTGTTGCTATGATTAATAGAACTGACATCAACATCATCGAACATCAATTCTCGGGCAAATGTGCATGTTTTATCATAGGAAAGATGTACAAAAGTGCAATTAGATTAAAGTGGAAGGAGTGTGATGATAGTAAATTTTTATGAATATTGGTGATATTCTGTTCCAAGAATGCTATACTAAATTATCTTCTCACATATTTATGTATGTGAATAAATTAAGCTCTCACTGGTATTTTATCAAACTTTTAAATTTTGGTCAAACTTTTGATTGAAAATATATCATCTCACTGTCATTTTATTTTGTATTTCCCTATTTTCTAAATAGATTGAGCAGAAAATTAATTTAGTCCTTCACCCATATAAAGCAGAGTTTCTTCAGTGATATCTTAAGTACCACGATTGCCCTAGGTGCACACTTTAAGAATTCTGATATGTCAAGTAAATGTTCCCTTTACTTTGAGAAGCAAGGATTTGTCAGAATGATCAGGTGCCAGGAAATGAGCCTGGACAGGAAAACATCACTAAGTGAGGGACAACAGGAGGTTGTTGGGAGGGGTGATGGGGGGATGGGGGGAGTAATTTCCAGAATCCATGAGAGAGATCAAATATTGAAACAAGTCCAGAGAGCCTAGGGCAGCTGGAAGTCGGGGACCTGTATACAGACTTCAGCAAAAGATGGAAAAGGTACAAGGAGGAGAGAAGGTGGAGAATCTGGTGGAGGGTACTGGACAGCTTACATGGAAAGGCTAGGGAATCTCTGGATCATCATTACCACCCTGAAGTTGTAGAGTGGTCTGAGTGGGAAGGTCTGCTGGATCAAAGTACCAGAGGCACACCTGAGAATGCCCCTACCCAATGTCAGGCAGAGTATAGCTAGCTGACCTGTGTCATCCACCAAGTGACGTTATTGACGGATTCTGGGAGGGTACATCTCTTCACTACTCTGGTGGTTCCGTGCACCCTTGCCAGTGTACCAGGGCCGAGAGATGTATTGATGCCTGAGGGAGACGACTATTTCTCCCCATGTATGTGGCCCTCCTACTGCTGAGGGTGAAGCTATGCAAGTGGATGGAATTGGTTGGTGATCCAGGTCAGGTTTTAACTGGGCAAGTATTACTAATGAGTAGAAGGGGGTGTGCAGCTGCAAGGAGGGGGAAACTGGAGGAGGAATTCCCTAAGGCTAATTACCTCAGTGACTCTGGGAATAAAGGGCTGAGTATAGACATGCCTTGAAAAACAACTCTGGTGTTATCCCCAGCTTGGACTGCCTCCATGGTTCCTGATTTCTTTGCACACCAGAGGGCAGAAGTACTTTGGCTCTGTTTGGTGGTCTGTGTTGCTACCAGATACTGACTGGAGTAGGGGCTGGTCCACAATGCAAACATTTACAGGGTAGATGGAGAACAATGTAGTCTGTGTAGTTCCTTGTTAAATGGACTGTGGATGACAGATATATGTGGAATCCAAAGCTATATCTCTCTTATGGTAATAACTCTTATGGTTTAACTTGATTGAATTAAAATTAAAAAAAGAAAATTCTGTGCCAGCCATTCCTGAAATCATCACAGTGATCTGTAGTAAATATAGTAAAATCAAACTCTGAAGTGAGGACAGTGGACCAGCCTGTCAGTTTCAGGCTGGCCGATGGAGGAAACCCAGGCCCTAACAAAATTAAAGGTGAGGACTCTGAATGAGGTCAGAGGGACCAGCCATTCCAGAACAGAAGGTGCCACCATACAGAGGCCCATCCCTGTTGTCAGCCTTGGGAAGCTCCAGAAAGCGTGGCTGGAAATGGCTTCCCTTGAATTCGGTCTCTGGTGTCTAAGGGATGTGAACACTTTGATCTGAGGTGGGCAGCATCAGGTCAGCAGAGGGAAGAGTTCCTGTCTTGCTTGGAGTTTAGGTAAGGTCCCTGATTTAGTTTGAGGGGACCCCGCACTCCAGAAGAGTGGACCCCAGGGACTCACCCCTGCTTTCAGTCCTGACAAGTTCTGTGCAGGGATTTCCTAAAGTAGTGCCTTCTGCATTTCCCCTCTGGAGACTCAGAAAGTTGGGGGCATTGGACCTGAGTGTCAGCTCAATGGAGAGTGGGTCCCAGGCACTAACAGAAGTAAACATGAGAATTCTGTTTGATTTCTGAAGGAACCCCAGAACATGTGGGCAGCAGAGTGGCCTGCTCCTGGTTTCAGCTCTGGGAAACCCCGGTATGGCTATGAGGCTCAAGAAGTCCCCTCACCTCACCCTTTGAAACCTGGAGAGCGATGTATGGAGGGCCTTGGTTTCAGTCTAGTTAACCAGAGGGAGGATACACAGGATCAGGCAGGAATTTAAAAAAAAAAAAACCCTATGTGAATTCCAAGCGAATCCCCACCCGTAGAACAAGGTTGAACCCATAGAACCCCGCCCCCTCGCCCCATGTCAGTCCTGGGAGACCCCAGGCAAAGCTGGCCGGAAGTGGTGCACTCTGATATCTGCCTTGGGGTCTCAGGGAAGTGAAGGCATAGGTCTGAGGGGAGCGGTGTCTTGCACGCTAAGGGAGGCACTCTGGGCTCTGCCTGGAATTACAGGAAAGATCCTGAGTTAGATGTGAGGGTACCGCCCGTCGCAGACTAGAGAGGCTCCCAGAGAGCCCCGCTCCTGCTATCAGCCCTTAAAGAAACCAAGCAGGAATGTAGCAACCTCTGAGAACCTTCTAAATTCCCTCTGAGGGGCCTAAGGCAGGTGAGGGCGGTGAGACCAGGGTGTCAGCTTCAAACTAGCAGAGGGACAAGTCCCAGGCCCTAAAGGAGTAAAGGCAAGGACCCTGGGCAAAGTCTGAGGGAACCACCCGCTCCAGCACATAGGTGGCCTCGCAGAGCCCAAGCCCCTTTTGCCGGCCGCGGCGAGGGGCCTAGGTAGGGGTAAGGATGTGACGCGGGCCAACTTCTGCCTGTGGTGTCTGAGGAGGCAGCATCAGGTCAGTCCAGGGAAAAGCTCCAGGCTCTGTGTGGAATTACGGTAAAGACCCAGAGTTGGGATTGAGGGGACTGGCCAGTCCAGATTAAAGGTGTCCCCAGAGAGTTCCACCCTGCTCTCAGCCCTGAGAGAACCTGGATGGCAATCATCTGACAGAACGACCTGTTAAGTATTTTCGAAATTTCCCCTGAGGGGATGAGGGCAGAGCAGGGTGTCAGCTTCAGACCAACAGCGAGACGGGTCCCAGGCCCTAATGGGGGTAGAGGCGACATCTGTCTCTTGGTGTTCCGGGGGGAATGAACACTCGAGAATGGGAGGAGGATGGCACGGCGTTAGGGGGAGGTGCTCCCAGGCCCCGCGGCCTGTTACAGCGAGGGCGCCGAGTGAGGTCTTGGGGAACTCCCACCCCCGACAAAGGGGGCCTTGCAAAGCCCCACCACCGCCGTCAGCCCTAAGCAGCCTCCCATAAGGGGCGAGGCCGAGGCATCCCCTCGTGTGCTCCTCGGGCACTCTCACCAAGACGAAGTCTGGTCTGAGACGGCAGCCTCATGGTCATTAAAGGGAGGGAATCCAAGCTTTTCCAACCGTCAGTGTGAGGATCCCGAGTTAGGGCCGGGGGGACCACCTGCCGCAGAACAGTGGGGGTCACAGAGAATCCTATCCATGTCATTAGCCCCGAGGGTACCTGGGGCAGATAGGTTAGACTGAGGCCTCCCTAACCTCCTCCTCAGAACTTTCAGGATTTGAGGGCCTTGCTCTGAGAGTATAGGTCTCATTTCAGCAGAGGGAGGAGTCCTAGGCCCTACCAGAAGCGAAAGTGAGGGCACTGAGTGAGGACTGAGACGGCTAATCATCCAAGGATAGAGAGGGTCCCACAGAGCTCTGTGTTCTCTTCCCTGTGCATTCCCAGGCAAGTGTGGTATAATGAAGTTCTGCTCATTTCCATCTCTGGGGTCTCAGAGCGATAAGGACTTTGAAATGAGGGGTCAGCATCAGACCAGTAGAGCACAGGAACCCCAGGGCTTGCCAAAAGTGAAGTGATGACACTGTTCGTTAACTCGGAACAGAGCCACTGCTCTAAGCCCCAGTGAGCCCCAGGCAGATTTGGTAGGTAGGAGCTAAGGTACACCCTAGTTATTTCCACAGGGTCCTCAGGGAAGAGGCAAATTAGAGAATAGGAACTTTGTGGGCTCCTAGAACAGTGCCCTCAAGGAAACCTACAGAGGCGGCCTTCAGTAGAGGCCAAGGCTGTATCTATCTCCCTGTCGAAGTGGCCCAGCAATCTCATCCTCTTTCCTTTAGGTCACTGAGTCACCTGCCACTTGCCTGCTGCTTTTGTTGAAAGTCACCATGCCTCGGGGTCAGAAGAGTAAGCTCTGTGCCCAAGAAAAACGCTGCCAGGCCCTAGACGAGCCCGAGGATCTGGTAGGTGCTCAGGCCACTGTGAGAGTGGGAGAAGAGTTCCCGTCTTCTTCCTCATTGCAAAGCTATTTCCCAAAACTCACCTATTGCTTGGTCATGTTGCAATCCACAGGGTCAGAGAGCCAGAGCTGTTTCATACACTGAGCCCATCTACAGAGGCCATATGGATGAGAAGGTGGTTATACCGGTGTACTACCTGTTGTACAAGCATCTAATGAAAGAGCCTATTACCAAGGCAGATATGCTGAGACATATAATCCAGATTTATAGGAATCACTTCCTTGAGATCCTCAAGAGAGCTTCTGAGCACCTGGAGATGATCTTTGGCCTTGACCTGAAGGAAGTGGATCCCTACTGGCACATCTATGTCCTTGTCAACAAGCCAGAACCAAGCTATGATGCAAACCTGAGTGATGATAAAGAGGTTCCCAAGACAGGCCTGTTGATGGCTGTTCTGGGTGTGATCTTGACTAAGGGCAATTGTGCCACTGAGGAGCAAGTCTGGCAAATATTGAATGTGATGGGGTTATATGAGGGGAGGAAGCACTTCATTTTTGGGGAGCCCAGGAAGCTTATCACCAAAGATTTAGTGCGGGAAAGGTACCTGGAGTGCCGCCAGGTGCCCAACAGCGATCCTCTGTTCTATGAGTTTCTGTGGGGCCCAAGAGCCCACACTGAAACCGGAAAGATGAAAGTGCTGGAGTTTGTGGCCAAGATCCATGATACGGTCCCCAGTGCCTTCCCATCCTGGTATGAACGGGCTTTGAGAGATGAGGGAGAGAGAGCCCGAGCCAGGGCTGCAGCCAGGGCTGCAGCCAGGGCTGGCACTGCTGCCCTGGCCAGCGTGCGCTCCAGGGCCATAGCCAGCAGCTCCTCCCACCCCAATAGAGTCTGAGGCAGATTCTTCAGTTTGTTGTTAAAAAGAGAAGTCCACATTCTAAGTAGTAGAAGGTTGGGGTGGGGCTGCAGACAACATAGTGTATAACATATATTTGTGTTTCTGTTCTATGTAGTAACTTGGATAATTTTTTAAAATATTGTTCCTTTTAATAGAAGGTTTAAGTAGCTTCATAATCCAAATCTATGAGTGATGTTGCTCAAACACTGATGGCTGTGAATGAGATTTAAGAGTAAGAGTTTTATTATTTTGTAAAACTAATTGGAAAAGTTCTACCTTATTTAGTAATTTGGAATAAGATAACATGGCAATAGACGAGGCATTTCCTTGGAAATGTGAAAAACTCAACAATGTAATAGTTGGGGTCAAGAAATAAATAAAAGATGATAAATTCTTGGCTTCATTTATCACTTTTGGTCTGTTATTTCATAACATGATATATATATATATAAATAAAATAATATTGTAATAAATATTATTGTAATAATAATATTTATTATTATTAATATTGGAGAAATAATATTGTAATAAATTAGACCTCTTTTTCAGTGGCCCACTTTTTTCTCCCTTAACAATAATTAAGCATCTAATCTTTGCAAAGCTCCCTGTTAGTATGGGGAATACTAAGATGAACAAGAACCATTCCTGCCCATAGAATTTTAAAGTAGAATTTTAAAGTCTTGGAGCAGCTATGACGTTAGGAATATTGTAAGATATTCCCTACCACTAAAAGGACAAGTCAAAAGATGGTGTGAGGACTTGGGGGTTTTAATTGTAGTGAAATGTAAACATCCCATGGTAAAGGGGTTTGAGACCTTGGGAAACTGCAAGCCCTTCAGTGGGAGGTAATTTTAATTAAGCTGGGTGGTGGGTCAGATGAGTTTGTTTGAGCGGTAGGCAGAGACTAAAATCTCAGATGATGTGTCTCAGATTGAGAGACTAAAGCCTGGAATGGAAAGCTGCTTTTAGCAGTTGCTTCAAGACCATGTATAAAGCAGAGCGATCTTCACCTGGGGCGGAAGTGGAAGAGGGCCTGTGCTCTTTTTCCAGTGTGGGGGAACACAGTCCAAAAAATAGGTGATTTGTGCACATTATAACAATGGAGTGTCTGAGAAGTAAGGGTGATACTTATATGAGGCGGGATGCTCAGAAGCCACTGTGCTGGCAATCTTTGCCTTGGGCTGGGAGAGACATAGTCCATCCAATAGATGGGCATTTTAATTAGGTTATCTGGGATGTAATTTGGTAAACTCTAAGCTAGAACTAGATTTGTGATGGAGGTAAAGTAATTGCAAACACAAGTGTTTTGGATGGAAGGGAAGATATAAGGGAGGGATGGAAATAGACTTTGACACAAATTTCAGGAATTTTGAGTTACATCAAACTGGGTAGGATCCCCCACACCAGTAATAAATAATATATCCTAAGAAAATTTATACAGCAAGTAACTTAGTTTAACATGCTAAGCAACATATTGGCTGATTTCTTATGCCATATCCTAGAGAGCTACAAATTCTATGATATTTCCTGGATTAAAAAAAAATAAACCAGAGGGGGAGGTTAGTAGGTTTTAGGGTGAAAATAATTATAGTAATAACTAAAGTTTAGTAAAACCCAATAAATGCCAGAGACTGTGCCAGTGTCTTGCATAAGTTACATTCCAACATTCCTATTTACATGATATATGTGAAGCAAGAGCAAGAGGACTACTTATCAAGTCCATTTCACAGATGAAGACTCTGAGGCTCATAGTGTTTTGCAATTTTCCTGAGTTCACCTGGCTTGTAAGTGACAGAGCTGGGACCAGAACCCTGGTCTGAATTCCTCTAGAGCCCACACTGTTCCACCCCTCCCAGCCTGAGGCCAACTTTCTATCTTTTAATTCATTTCTCATTACTCCACAATGTCTCCCGGGAAATAAAAAAAAGAAGGTATCTGCAGCCAATGTACTAAACCCAGGTGTATTAATAAAGTGAAAATGAGAATTAAACACCAAGTGAGGACTATCTATGGCCTGCATTTGCCTAAGGTTCTCCTGCCCCTATCCACAGGGTTCTTTTAGGGCTGATTCTACCCAATGCTGGTACATGGGACCAGATCCAGTCCTTTCCGAATTACATCACTCTTCCCCTGGGTCTTCCCCAGTGTGCCCTCATGCCCACATCTGGATCCTAACCTGCTGTCCAGCTCTCCCCTGCTTCCTTTTATAAGGCTGCACTCTACTCCCAGTGGAACAGAAAACCCAGAGTCACCCACCTTTCCCCTGATTTAGAGCATTCCAACTCCCTGCAGACATCCCATCTGTCCCATCCCTGACTGTGGAATCTCTCTTCTAGCAGCAGCCCCAACCACTGTTGTTTACTTTGGAGGTGAAGTTTAGAAGTCTGCTCATCTGCTCTGGGTGCTTCTACCGCACTTTCAAAATTTTTTCCAAATTGGCTTGTGAGTAGATTAGGCACAGGATCTACAGGTTCTTGCAAGATAAATCTGAAGTTAGAAGGTTTTAGAAAGCAGACAATGTTAGAAAGAAAAGAGAATTTAATCTGCTGACTTATTTGAGACTGGCCACTGAATCTGTACACTGATGAGTGAGCTTAACTAAGTGGTAAAGAACCAAAGCCTCCCTTCTAAATGGTAGATGAGGAAGGACCAAGGAAATCACTGGGTCACAACCATCTGCCTAGACTGGATTCTAACAGACCCTGTAGCCCTTCCAGAAGTTTATGCCAGTATTCCACATATTGCCACAAATTTAGCAGTTTACAACAACACAAATTTATTCTCTCACATGTCTGTGGGTAAGAAATCCAAGTTGCTTCTGCTGGTTTCTCTGTTCTGGGTTTCACAAGGCCCAAGTCAAGCTTTCAGCTGCCAGACCTCTCCTCATGAGTTCTGGGAACAATTTCCTTCCAAAAGCATTCAGGTTGTGGCAGAACCCAGTTCTTTGTGATAATAAGACCAAGGCCCTGTTTTCTTGCTGACTGTCAGCTGGAGCTGCCATAGTTTCTCTAGACCTCTCCCCCGTCCTCACATGTGGGCCCATATATTTTGAGTCAGCAATTAAACTTTGAATCTTTCTCACGCTTGGCATTTCTTGAACTTCCCTGTCTGCCACATCTCTCTTCTGCAGCAAGCCAGAGAAGGTTCTCTGCTTGTAAGGGGTCAGTCATTAGATTACCTGGGGTCCAGCCAGGTATTCCAGTATAATATCTTTATCTTAAAGTCGCTTGCATAACCTTACCACATCTGCAAAGTGCCTTTGGCCATGTAACATAACATATTCACAGGTTTCAGGGATAAGGTATGGGCATCTTCATGGAGCAATTATTCAGTCTTCCAACAATATAGAACATAATCTCCCTGGTGGACATGCCATCTTTGATAAGAAAAAGAAATTGACCATCATTTTCCTGACTCTTGCCTGTATCTGCCCAAGAGGAAAACCCTGGTTTTCCAGTGTGCCTAAAGACACCTGTACAAGTGTTCAGGCATGTTCATCAGGTGATGGGCAGCAGAGGCTCACAAGCTGTGATTTTTGACCATGCAGAAAAAAGAAGAAGAAAAGTTTCAGTGTATTGAGACTACTGTAAAGGTAAGTGCAGAAAGGTACTATTTAGTGACAAAAGGTGACCGACACTTCCCTGCTGAGATTTACAGTGTCCTTTAGAAAACTGGTGTGAGCCTGTATCTGAAAACACCTGTCACATAGCAGACACTAGAAAAAGTTGGAGTGTTGCAAGGCAATTTTTGCCTTCTCAGAAACTTCTCCAAGAATGAAGAGGGCTTTTGTATACAAATTGTAAGCGTTGTACTTTACTGATGATCTCCTACTCCATTAACTGTTTGTGGAGAGATTGCAAGACTGTATCGTCCAGTCCACTTGTATTAGAAAGGGTTTTGTGACTACCCTTGCCACTGAAATATGAACAGAAACAATGTTTGTCCTTTTCAGACCAAGGCATTTGACAGTGTGCTACCTCGATGCTTTCTGTTCAATTAAGCAGCAAATATGCAAACCTGTGCTGAGATTTGGATCCATACTGTGGAAGCAGCCTGGATCCCTGGGTCACGTGACAGCAGAGACACTGGCTAACCCAAGGCAAGCTTTATGTGTAGGAGAGACAAACTTTTGAAGTGCTGTCATTCAGGTTTCCGGCTTCGTCCTACATTTCTGCTAACAGATACTTTATCTGAATAACACACAGCTACAATTATTTCTGTTGTCCGTCTTACTTAAATATACTAATTACAATAGAAATACTGCATATATTCTTGATGCTAGAAAAATATGGATGAATCCAAATCCCATTCCTTATTTCATCCTCCAAAATTCAGCCTTACTCACAGGTAACCATAATTTTTCAATGTTTATATATTATATTAAAATATATTCTGGGCTTTTTTCTTACATAGATATAGTACGAAAATTCAATGTGAGTTTTTTAACACACATAGATAATGATGTAAATATTGTTTTGCCTCTCATCCCTGTCACTTAATGAAATGAGCGCAGGATTTTCTGTGAAAGCACATATGGATCCATCTCAGTCTTTTAACTACCCCCAATAATTCTAAAGTGTGTATGTGCCATAATTAAATTAACCATTCTCCTTCTGATGGGCACATAAGTTGTTTTCCATTTGTTGCTATAACTAATAGAACTGATACCAACATCGTTAAATATAAATTATTGGGCAAATGTGTATTTTTTCTTATGGAAAGACATAGAAATGAACATTGGGTTGAAGTGGAAATAGTGTATTGATTGTAAAGTTTTATGACTATCACTGCTATTCTGTTTCAATAATACTGTACCAATTTCTACTCTCACATATTAATGTATATAAATATCATAAACTCACAAGCATTTTATTTGATCAACTTTAAATGTTGATCAATCTTTTATGTGAATATATATCCTCAATGTTATTTTATTTTGTATTTCGATTTTCTAATTATTTTACTCAAAAAATAATTCCTCATTAATTAATTCCTCATCCATACAAAGCAGGATTTTCATAAGGTATCTTGAGTACTGGGATATCTCTGGGTACATATTTTAAAACTCTATGTCAATAAGATTCTTTTCAATTACTTTAAGAAGCAAGGATTTGGTTAGAATGACTAGATCTCCAGGAAGAGTCTAAACAGGATATCCTCAACTAGTAAGGAGCACCAGGAGGCCTGAGGGGTAAAGAAATTTCCAGAATCCATGAGAGAGGCCACATACTAAACCAAGTCCTGATAGCCCAGGGCAGGCTGGCAGTCAGGGTTCTGAATTCAGAGCTCGGCAGATAGTGGAAAAGGGAACAGAAGGACAGAACATGGGGAATCTTGGAGGGTCCTGGCCAACTTCCATGAAAAAGCTTAGAAAATCTATGAATCATTACCACCTTAAAGTTGTAAAGCCATCTGAGTGGGTAGATCTACTGGATGAAAGGACCAGAGGCTTGCCTGATACCCCTCCCTACCTTAGAATCTCCCCTGCTCACTGTCAGTCAGGCAGAGTATAGATAGCTCCCCCTTGTCAGGCAGTGATAATACTAATGAATTCTGGGAAACCTACATCTCTTCACTACTCTGGTGGTTCTGTGCATCCTTGCCAGTGTACTAGGGCTGAAAGCTCTCTTGATGCCTGATGACAAAAGCTATTTCTTCTGTGTACAGAGCCCTTCCAGCACTGAAGTTGGGGCTAAAACATTAAAAAATAATCTAGATGCTATCCCCACCTTAGACTGCCTCCCTTGGTTCCTGAGTTCTTTGCAGCCGTAAGGCAAACGTGTATTCGGTAGTCTATGTTGCCACCAGATACTCTCTGGGGTAGACAGCTGGCACCAGGTATGTAAACATTTTGCAGACTGGGTGGAGAGAATCATTGCAAATGGTGCAGACTGGGAGTTTGGGATTGACATGTACACACTGCTATGCTTAAAATAGATAACCAACAAGGACCTACTGTAAAAAAAATAAATTAAAAAAATGACTGGAGTTGATATGTGATGTCCAAGTTGTTGTAATAACTCCAGATTGATTGAATTAAACATTAAAATTAAATTCTGTGTTAGCTATTCTCAACATTTTCAATAGTTTTCTAATTATAGAAAAGTTGCAAAGGTAGTACAGAGAGTTCCCTTATACACAGCACTCACTCTCCCCTATTCTTAATATCTTACATTAGTATGATAAATTTGTCACAACTATTGAACCAATATTGATACCTTACTAGTAGCAAAAGTCCATACTTCATTCAGTTTTCCTTCATTTTTTTCCTAATGTCCTTTTTCTGGACCAAGATCCCACCCACAATAGCACATTGCATTTAGACATCACTTCTCTTAGGCTCTTCTAGACTGTGACAGTTTATCAGACTTTCCTTATTTTTAATGATCTTGACAATTTGGGGGAGTATTTGTCAAGTATTTTGCAGAAGGTCCCCTCTATCGGGATGTCTTTGATATTTTTCTCATGATTAGACTGGCATTATGGGTTCTTAAGAGGAAGGCCTCAGGAATAAAGTGCCATTTTCATCACATTATATCAAGGGCACATTATCAACATGACTTAACAACTGATGATATCACCTTGTTCACCTACCTAAGGTAGTGTTTGTCAAGTTTCTCCACTGTACAGTTACTCTTTCCTCCTCCTTTCCATACAGTACCCTTTGGAAAGAAGTCACTATGTTCAGCCCACACTTAAGGGGTGGGGAGTTATGCCCCACCTCCTTGAGGGTGGAGTAGCTATATAAATTATTTGGAATTATTCTCTACATAAGATTTTTCTATTCTCTCAGATTTATTTATTCATTCAGTCACTTATATATAGCAATGTAGACTCATGGGTATTTATTTTATACTTTGGGTTATAATACAGTATTAGGTTTATTTTCCCACTCATGTTGTTCCCTTGCTATTAGAGTCTTGTTGCTTTTAAGCCCTCTCAGAAGATAGAGCTTAGAAAATGTCTGTATACTAGCCCATGTACCCATATATATCTATAATTATTTATACATCTGTCCATTTGTATCTATATTAAGGTACACATGAGTCATACTGATGTCTCCAACTCTAATCTAGTATCACGTTGATTCATTCTAGCCTTCCCCCCTGCTTACCTTTGTGAGAAAATTGGCTCCAACTATCCGTATACTTATTTACTCAATCCCAGTATACACGTATATTGATTTCAGATTGTTAGCCCATACTCTTCTAAGAACCTTACCAACTAGAATACAGTATCTATATACAGTTCCTTTTTTCTTTAGTCTTACAGTATCCACTCATTTCCAAAGTTACTTAGGTCAGCACTCCTTTTCCCCATACTCTTCATTAATGTTATTTCATACGTTTGTAAACAGCTAGATTTTTTTTTTTTTTTTTGTCATAGTCTGCATTCCATCCTGGGGTACCTAGATCTCTGAATTGATTTTTTATTTGCATACGTTAAGGTTCACTCTTTGTTCTCTAATGTTCTATGGGATTTAAAAAATGCATAGTGTCTCATATCTATCCTTACAATATCATAAAGATAGTTTTACTATCCTAAAAAATCCCCTGTACTTCATTTGTTCAACCACTTCCCCCCTGACAAAAAAACGTCTAGAAACTACTGGCCTGTTTTTTGTCTCTGTTGTTGTCTTTTCCAGGATATCTTACAAATGGAATCATATAGTATGCAGTATTTTCAGACTGGCCTCTTTTGCTTAGCAATATGCATTTAAGGTTCATCCATGTTATCCCGTGAATTAGGAGTTGATAGTTTATTACTTTTTATTGCTGAATAGTATTCCATTGTATGTATGTACCACAGATAATTTATTCACTCACCTATTAAAGGCATCTTGGTTTTTGGTAAGGTAATTATGGATAATGCTGCTATAAGCATTTATATACAGTTATTTGTGTTGACATTAAGTTTTCAATTCAATTGGATAAACAGGAGCACAATTTCTGGATTGTATCAGAAAAACATGTTTAGCTTTTTAAGAAACCACTAACCTGTTTCCAAAATAGCTGCATCATTTTGCATTTTCAACATCAATGTGTGAGAGATCCAAATGCATCCTTGCTAGCCTTTCAGTAGGTGTTCACTGGTAAAAAATTGTTGTTTTAACTTGCATTTCCTTAGTGCCAAATTGTGTTGTGCATCCTTTCATATGTCCATTTATCATCTGTCTATCTTCTTTTGTGAGATATTTGTTGAGATCTTTTGTCCACTTTTAAAATAAGGTAATGTATTATTTTTGTAGAACATCTGTAATAACACAAACTGGGAGGCTTACAACAAAAGGAGTTTATTCTCTCACAGTTATGAAGGCCAGAAGTCTGAAATCAAGCTGTCAAAAGAGTTGGTTCCTTCTGGAGGCTCTAAGGGAAGATCCATTTCCAGACCTTTCTTCTACCTTCTGGTACCTACCCAGCAATTCTTGGATGTTCCTTGGCTTGTAAATACATCTCTCCAATCTCTGCCTACACCTCCATATTCACATGCCTTTCCCCTCTATGTCTGTGTCTCAATTCTTCCTCTGTCTTTCTCTTATGGGACCTGTCCTTGGGTAGATCATCCTTAATCCAGGATGATCACATCTTGAGATCTTTAACTTAATTACATCTACAAAGACTTTTTCCAAATAAGGTCACATTCATAGGTTTCAACAGTCTCTTTTTAGAGACACCATTTAAATCACTACTGGTTCCTTGTTTTATTATTGTTGAGTTTTAAGAGCTCTTTGTACATTCAAATACAAGTCATTTATCAGATATGTGATTTGCAAATATTTTCTCTCAATCTGTGGCTTAGTTTTTCATTCTCTTAACAGTATCTTTCACAGAGCAAAACTTTTTAATTTTAATAAAGTCCAACTTATAAGTTTTTTTCTTTTATATATTGTGCTTTTGCTATTGTATCTAAAACTCATCACCACATCCAAAGTCATAGATTTTCTCCTGTATTTTCTTCCAGAAGTTACATAGTTTTGCAGTTTACATTTAGATATATACTCTATTTTCAGTTAATTTTTGTGTAAGGTGTGAGGTTTGTGACTAAGTTCATTTTTTCCCATATGAACATCCATTGCTCTAGCACTGCTTGGTGAAAAAAATTATTTTTCACTTATTGATATTTGCCTTTGTACCTTTGTCGAAAGTTAGTTGACTATATTTGTGTGGGACTATTTCTGGGCTCTCAATTCTCTGGTTCAACGATCTATTTGTCTATTCTTTCACCAATACTATGCTGTCTTGATTACTACAGCTTTATTTTAAGCCTTGAAATAGGGTACTGTGAGTCTTCAAACTTCATTCTTCTTTTTCAACATTGTGTTGGCTCTTCTAGGACCTTTGCCACTTCATATAAATATTAGAATCAGGTTTTTTTAAATTTCTACAAATAAGTTACTGGGATTTTGATTGGGACTGCATTAAATGTATAGATTAAGTTAGAAATAATTCACATCTTAATAATGGTGAGTCTATCAATTCATTAACAGAGAATATTTCTCCATTCATTTAGATCCTCTTGGTAAGTGTCTTGTAGTTTTCCACAAATCGATTTGGTATATATTTTGTTAGATTTATAGTTAAGTATTTCATTTTTTTGCATTGGTAAATGTTTTTGCTTTTTTAAACTTCTAATTTCAATTGTTAATTGCTGGTATATGGTAATGCAATTATACTGTTATTAGGTCCAGGAGGCTTTCTTTATAGATTCTTTGTGGTTTTCTACATAGACAATCATTTCCTGTGCAAAAAGTATATAATTGTAATTTATCCCTTTCCTATCTGTATACCATTTATATTTTTTTTTTTTTTTTTGCGGTACGCGGGCCTCTCACTGTTGTGGCCTCTCCCGTTGTGGAGCACAGGCTCCGGACGCGCAGGCTCAGCGGCCATGGCTCACGGGCCCAGCCGCTCCGCGGCATGTGGGCTCTTCCCAGACCGGGGCACAAACCCGTGTCCCCCGCATCGGCAGGCAGACTCTCAACCACTGTGCCACCAGGGAAGCCCTCTGTATACCTTTTATCTATTTGTTATTGTTTGTCTTGCACTGGATAGGACTTCCATCATGATATTGAACTGGAGTAATGAGAGGACATCTTTGTTTCATTTCCAGTCTTAGGGGGAAAGCATTCACTCCCTCATTATTAGGTATAAGGTTAGCTCTAGGTTTTATGTACCCTTTATCAGGTTACAGAAATTCCCTTCTAAACCTACTTTTTAAAGTTTTTATCCTAAATGGGTATTAAAAATTTCAAATTATTTTTCTACATCTATTGGTATGATAACATTTTTCTTATTCAGTCTATTATTCTGATAAAATCACTAATTGATTTATAAATGTTATATTAGGCTTGAATTCTGGAAATGAGCCCTACTTGGTAATAATGTATTACTCCTTTTACATACAGCTGAATTCCATTTGCTACTATTTTGTTAAGGATTTTTTTGTCTATGTTCATAAGAGATATTTGTCTGTAGTTTTCCTCTCCAGTAATATATTTATCTGGCTTTGGGCTTAGGGTGATGCTGGCCTCATAAAAAAAAACTGAGAGTGCTTCTCTCTTCTTCTATTTTCTGAAAAAGATTGCAGATGATTTGTATTATTTCATCCTTAAATATTTAATGGAATTCATCAATGAAACTATCTGGGCCTAAAGATTCCTTTATTTAGAAGGTTTTTAACTATTAATTAAATTTCTTTCATAGGCGTAAGGCTCTTCAGACTATCTATTTCAATTTAAATGAGTTTAGGTAGTTTGTGCCTTTCAAGGAGCTAATCCATTTCATCTTTATCAAATTTGTAGACATAGAGCTGTTCATAACGTTCCATTTTGACAAAAATCCTTTTAATGTCTCTGGGATCCAGAGTGGTGATCCCTCTTTTATTCCTGATATTGGTAGCTGATGTCTTCTCTATTTTCTTTCTTGGTTATCCTGGCTAGTGACTTACCAAGTTTATTGATGTCATTGAGGATTTTATGGATTTTCTCTATTGTTTTCCTATTTTAAAATTTCATTTATTTATAATTATTTTTTATTATTTCCTTTCTTCTGCTCATTTTACGTTTAATTTGCTCTTTTTTCTCTAGTTTCCTAAGGTGGGCTCTTAGGTTATTTGCATCAGAGCTTTCTTTTTTTTCTAATATTTGCATTTAATCCTCTAAATTTCTCTCTAGGCAGTAGTTTAGTAGCAATTCACAAATTCTGGTAATCTGTATTTTCATTTTCACTTATTTAAAAAAATTTTTAGATTTCAAAAGAAATTTTAATTTTAAAGAAGAAATCTTTGATATAAATTTTAAAGAAGAAATCTTTGATTTATGAATTATTTATAAGTGTATTGTTTAAGTTATAAATATTTGGGAACTTTCCAGATATATTTCTGTTATTGATTTCTAATGTCTGCTGTGATCTGAGAACATATTTTGTATGATTTGTATTCTTTTAAATTTGTTAAGGTGTGTTTAATGGTATTTTATGGACAGAGATATGGATGAAAATGTGGTGTATACAGTAGGCCCTTATTAGTTATCTATTTTATGTATAGTAGTGTGTATACTGTATAGCACAGGGAACTCTACTCAATACTCTGTAATGGCCTATATGGGAAAAGAAGCTAAAAAAGAGTGGATACATGTATATATATAACAGATTCACTTTGTTGTAGACCTGAAACTAACACAACATTGTAAATCAACTATACTCCAATAAAAATTTTTTAACAATTTTAAAAAAGAAAGAAAAAGAAAAGTTGGTCTAGCTTGGTGAATGTCACATGTAAACTTGAGAAGAATGTATATTCTGCTGTTGTTGTTGGATGGAGTAGTGTATGATGTCAATTAGGTCAAGCTGATTGTTAGGATTGCTCATGCCATCTATATATTTGTAATGATGTTCTGACTTCTTCATCTATCAATTACTGACACAGAAGTGTTGATGCCTGCAACTATGACTGTATATTTCTTCTTTCAGTTCAATCAGTTTTTGCCTCATGTATTGTGATGCTCTGTTGTTAGGTGCATATATGTTTGGGGTTGTAATACATTCTCAGATAATTGATCCTTTTATTATTACATAATGTCTCTTCATATCCCTGATATTATTCCTTGTTCTGAAATCTGCTTTGGCTGAAATTTATATAGCTACTTTAGCTTTTTTTGACTACTTTTATCATGGTATATCTGTCTCTATCCCTCTACTTCTTTTTAAGCAGTCTACTCTGAAGTACATTTTGTTGAATTCAAAGGTGAAATGCCTGAGATATAAGAAACTAAAATAAAGTTAGACAAGCATGCATCATGAGACAAACCAGTGATGAGTCCCATTCAAACAAAATCAGAGCAGATACTAGTTCATACCACAGCCCCCATGAATGTGTTTCTATTTAATAGAACCGTACATTAACAGTAGCAACACAATGGCCGCAAGAGACCATAAGTGCACTTGAACTTTTAGTTAGTTCTGGCTAGGCTCTGACAAGTCTACCATTCTTTTTTCACCAGCCAAGTAAACAAAAGAATTTATCTGTTAATGTCAGAAACCTTAAAGTTCTTTATTCAGCTGAAAATGACCACAAGTAAGGGTGCATTTTCTAGCTTCCTGCTTCCTCAATACAGATTTGCCTAACAGGTTAATTTCAGCATAACAGAAGGTGTCATCTGGCTGGCTGCACCATGTACTGGTGAAAGGAACAAGTTTAACGTGCTTTGTGCTCAGGTTGCTAAGCTTCTTGGCTGGCCCTGTCTTCCCCTGCACCTTGGTTCTCAGCATTCTGAGACTTGGTCAGCTGAAGATAAAAGAAATCTACCAGACAGTTTAGAGGTATGTTCTTAACAAGATAATCCATCACATCATCTAAAGACTCCTTCTTTTTCTGTAGCTGACTCTTGCTTGAGTGCTTTAGTTCAATTACAATATAGATTTATTCCAATTACAGTAAGCTGGTTATGTGTCTACCATGTATGTGAATTTTCCTTGCTCTTGTTTTAATTAATAGACATTATTTTTAGAGCAGTTTTAGACTTACAGAAATATTGAGCCGAAAGCACTAGTTCCCATATACCCCCACCCTGACACACACACACACACAGTTTTCCCTATTACTGACATCTTGCATTAAGTGTGGTACATTTGTTACAATTAATAAACTAATATTAATATATTATCATTAACTAAAGTCCATAGTTTACATTAGGGTCACTCTCTGTGTTGCAGACTTTGACAGGTGCATAATGTTATGTATCCACCATTACAGTATCATATAGAAGAGTTTCACTGTACTAAAATCTCTCATCCTTTTGCTTTTAACCTATCAGAGTCTTGATACACAAATGGGTTTCTCATAGATAGCATATAGTTGAGTCTTTTTTAATTTATTTTTTAACCACTGTGACAATTTCTGCCTTCTAACTCGTGTATTTAGAGTATTCACATTTAAAGTGATTATTGATATATCAATAGTTTTATTAAAATCTACTATTTGTGTAACTGTTTTCTATTTGTTGCATTTGCTCTTTTTTATATCCTTTTTTTATGCTCTCTGGTATTAACTGAGCATTTTATATGATTCTATTTTATCTCTTTTCTTGATATATCGTTCATACTTTTCTTTAACCTCTTCACTGGTTTTCCTAGGGTTTACAATACACATTTCTAAATAATCTTAGTCCACCTTCAAGTAATATCATATTGTTTCACATGTAGTGCCGATTCTTTATAACAGAGGATTTCTAATTCCTTCCTGTCTCTTGTGACATTGCTCTCGTTTATTTTACTTGTCCATGTGCTACAACCACCTAGTCCATTGTTACTATTGCTGCTTAAAACAAACATTTTTAAATTAATTAAGAATGACAAAAGTTAAAGATTTCATTTTATCTCCATTTATTCCTTCTCTGATGCTTTTCCTTTTTTATACTCATCCGAGTTTCTGATCTATATCATTTTCTTTCCACATAATGAATTTATTTTAACATTTCTTGCACAGTAGATCTACTATGAGGCCTATGAGGCAACGAATTGACTCTGGGTTTTTTTGTCTGTTTGTTTGACTGAGAAAGTCTTTATTTCCCCTTCTCTCTCTCTCTCTCTTTTTAAAATTTTGTTGGATACAGAATTCTAGTTGATACTTTTTCTTTCAACATTTTAAAGATTTCACTTCACTCTCTTCTTGCTTGCATGCTTTCTGATGAGGAGTTTGCTATAATCTTTATTTTTCTTCCTCTTTAGGAGACGTGTCTCTCCCCGCCCCCAACTTTCTTCAAAATGTTGTCTTTGCCTTTGGTTTTCTGCAGTGTGAATACGATATGCCCAGGTATAGTTTGTTTGTTTGTTTTGGTATTTATCTTGGTGTTCTCTGAGCTGTCTCAATCTATGCTTTGGTGTCTGTCATTAATGTTAGAAAGTCCTTGGCCTATTGTTTCAAATGTATTTCTACCCCCATTCTTCTCTGCCTGGCATTGGAATTATCTGTATATTACATCTTTTGATATTGCCCCATGGTTTTTGGGTGTTCTGTTAATTATTTTGTTCTTTGTTTCTCTTTTTGATTCAACTGAGGAGGTGCAATTCACCTATCTTCAGATTTACTGATTGTTTCCTCACATGTGTCACATCTACTAATGAGCCTGTCAAACGTATTTTTTCAATTCTCTTACTGTATTTTTGATTTCTAGCATTTAGTTTTGATTCTTTCTTACAGTTTCCTTCTCTCTAATAACATTACTTATTTAGTCTTGCATATTGTCTATTTTTCCTATTAGAACTCTTAAAATAGTACTCAAATTTATTTAAATTCCTTGTCTGGAAATTTCAAAATCTGTAAAGTAAAAACCTAACAAATGCTAACTGGATCAATATTTACCTCTAACTATTAATGATTGTTGATTCTGAGTGTCAGGTATACTGGGTTCATTTTACTCTTCTCTGTACGGTTGTATACCATTAATAATTTCTTTAGTGAAAATGTTCATTATAAATATCATATCTTTATACCACATTTTCTTTCTCCAATAATCTGTTGATGATAAATTGCTAAACTCATTTTAATAGGTGTGCTGACCTTCATACAGAGACCAAATAATGACACCCCAAGAAAAAAAATCACTTGAGCTAAGCTCACTAATGTAGAGACATCTATCCTAAATAAATTCATGGCATATCCAATACAGCAGTGAGTAAAGAGGCTGACTTCAAGAAATGCAAAGATATTATAACATTACAAAAAATTGTCAACTGGAATTTCTCTATATTAATAGATTAGAGAATAAAATGTATTTGATCATGTCCAGGGGTGTAGAAAAAGCCTTTGAAAAAATACTTAACACCATGGTTAAAAGCCTTTAGTAAAATAACATTTGAAGAGAATTTTCATTTCCTAAAATCTACAGCAAACTTAGATAAATGTGAAATGTTAGAAGCATTCCCATCAAAGTCAGGACAAAGACACAGATATTATGGTACTGTATCTACTGTTTAAAAGTGGACTGGAATACATAACTAGAAGAATAAGAATATTGAAATAAATAAGAGGAAGGAATATTGAAAAGACAGAGATAATAAATGGCGACAATATAACCCTCTAATTAGAAAATCCCAAGGAACCAGTGCACAAAATACTCAAATGAACAAGAGACTCCAAAAGCTGTTGTACATAAGATTACTATACCAAAATCAGGAGCCTAACCACACAAAATCAATAGCTAATTAGAATAATTAATAGAAAATACTCCCATAACAACAGCAGCAGCATCCAAAACTTACTTAAAAGGAAACTTAACAAAAATGTACATGATCTTTTTGTAGGCAACTATAAAAATGTACTGACAGAAAAAGAAATCCCAAATAAATAAAGAAGTACGCTATGTTTATTCATGGGGAAAAGAATATTGTAAATATGCCACTTCTCCTTGAATTATTTACAGATTTATTACCTGGTATGGACTGAATTGTGCCCTCCACACTCCCCACAAATTCATATGCTGAAGCCCTAATCCACCACTGTTGCTGTATTTGGAGACAGGGTCTTTAGGGAGGTTATTAAGGTTAAATGAAGTCATAAGGGTGGGGCGCTAATCCAATAAGGCTGATGTCCTTACAGGAAGAGTAGTTGACACCAGATATCATTCTCTTTCTGTGTATTTACAGAGAAGAGGCCCTGTGAGGACATAGCAAAAAGCCAGGAGGAGAGCTCTTACCAGAAATTGAGTCGGCCAGCACCTCTATCGGGAACTACTAGCCTCTAGAACTGTGAGAAAATAAATTTCTGTTGTTAAGACATCCAGCCTGTGGTATTTTGCTACGGCAGCCTGAGCATGCTAATACACTGCCTCACATGTAGTTTCCAAGATGGCTACCAGACTTGGGCTGCTGTTTACTAAACTCGATACTGGAGAAACTATAAAAGTGAGAATGAAAGAACAATACCAGCAACAACAAAACAAAATAAATGAGAACCCCCTGGGAGAGACTAAGGCTGTGTTGAACTAGAACCTGAGTGTGGGCAGGTAGGGGGATGCCCTGAATTCGAGACAGGTCTGTAGCCTGCAAGAGAGGCAGATGACAGGATTGATTAGAGAAAAGCCTATAATGTTGAGCCCTTGATTCTTCCACTGTGCTCTGGGACCATGAATCTCTACTGCTTCACTGAAGGAATCTGAGGCAGCATTTCAGAGCCCGCATGCCAGGAGCATGGGACACCAAAGATTGGGCTGGATGTGGCAGTATGGTCCACAGGCTGTGAAATAACCATCTGAAACTTTCTTAGTGCATGACAACTGGCCTTTTTAAGTGATCATCTTAATAGACTATCGCACACGGACTAAAAGAGAAAAGCAAGTGACACAGTAGTTGTACAAAACGACAGAAATTCATTTCTGAACTTTTGGGCAATGCCCCTGATGTCAACAAACAGAGACCACAGTGAGAACTATCAGGCTAAGGCGCCCCTTCACTAACTCCTCTGGGATTCTGTGGGGCATGGCTGGGGACAGGGATGGATTCATACCAGAGAAGGAAGGAATCGCAGGCCCTGCCAGCAGTCAATGTGAAGACCTTGAGTGAGACCTGACGGGCTCCAAACCACAGAAGAGAGTCTCGCCTCCTTTCCCCTCAGTTCATCTTACCTGCAGCAGCCATCTCTGGGAGGCTCCAGGCAGAAGTGTCCAGATGAGACGTGCCTGCACTTCACACCAGCCGTCTCAGGGAGTTGATGTCTTTGATGTGAGGCCTTGGCCTCAGGTCAGCAGACGGGAGGTAGCCCAGCACCTGCAGGGAGTCAAGAGAAGACACTGAGAGAGGATTGAGAGCAGCATCCGCCATAGAAGAGGGGGCCCCAAAGAGCCCTCACTGTCAGTCTCGGGGGACCCAGGCATGGCTGTGAGGCTCAGGGCCCCAGATACTTCCGGCTGAGGGCGCCGACAGAAATGAGAGCCAAGGTGTGACGCCTGCTGACTCAGCTCAGCAGAGGGAAACGTCCCAGGACCTGCTAAGACTCAATGAAAGGCCCTCGTGCCAGGCCTGCTGGAAGCTCCCCCAGAAACACCCCCCCACACCACCCCCCGTTCCACCCGGCCCCGGCCCCGCCCCGCCCCGCCCCTGCTGTCCCCCTGGATCCCAGATACGCATGACCGGAAGTGACGTCATCCTAACGACGATGTGGGGGCGAGGCCGTTTTTGAGAGCTGACTTCCAGCGAGGGTGAGCCGTGGTAGGAGTGCTACGTCTCGTCAGGTTACAAGGTGTGAGGTGACCCCAGTAAGAAGTGCCGGGACACGCCCCCTACACCGCCAATTCCCATTCCCTCCAAAAAGAGGCGGCCACACAGGCCCCGCCTCCCCCGCCCCTGCTTTCAGCCCCGGAGGCTCGGGCCTGGCTGTTAGGCCCAAAGTCCATCCGCTTCCCCAGCGGGGTCTCGGGCAAGGAAGGCCTCGCTCTGAGGCTGGTGGACCCTGGCTCAGCTCAGTAGAGGGAGCGCCCCAGGCCCTATGGAGTGAAGGACGGGAGCCTCGTGGGGACCGAGGGGCTCCACACCCCAGAATGGCGGCCACGCGGACCCCGCCCCTGATGTCGGCCTGGGAGCCTCCGGGCAGGTCTAAAGACTGAGGGGCTCCCTCAGTGCGAACGCGGACAGACGGACAGACGCGGGAGACACAGGGAGGAGGGGGCCTTGTCCTGAGGGGCTGGCCGCAGGTCAGCAGAGGGAGGATTTCCAGGGCACGGGAGGAGTCAGGGCGAGGACCGTCCTCCCCGTCGCAAGGGCACCTCAGAAGCCCTCCCCTGTTGTCAGCCGCTTCCTTCTGGCCACACACGTAGGAGGGAGGGCTGCTGTCTGAGAGGACAGGTGCAGGCCAGCAGAAGGCGCGTCCCTAAGCACTCCCAAGAGTCAGCCCAAGCCCTTGAGTGAGGGCCAGTGGGGCCGCCAGCCACAGGGCCTCGACCTGTCTGCCGCACGCTGCAGGCTTGGTAAAACTCTGCCACGTGCGGCCGCGTGGTCACCCTCACTGCCTCCGAATGAGACTCAAGGAGGTGCCGGCACTGGTGCGAGCAGATGGCCCTCGGGGCAAGAGGAGCTCCAGGCTGCACCGGCCGTCCAGGGAGGACCCCGACTGAGGACTAAGGGAGTCACCCACCCCGAAGAGAAGGGACAAGAGAGAATATGGCCCGTTCCCTCCTGTCAACCCTTAAACTCCCAAGAAAGGACTGTCAGGCTGAGACTGCCCGTAATTTCCTCTGCCAGGTCCGAGGGAGGTTAGAGCTTTGTTCTGAAGGGGCAGCCACCAGGCAGCAGAAGGGAGGGTCCCAGGACCCTTCAGTGGTGGGCTGAACGCTCCCTCCTTTCCTCCTCCTCGGTGTCATGGAAGATGGTGGTGTCAACTTCAGAGCAGCAGAGGGGATGGGGTGGGGGTGTCTTGGCAACAACTGTCATCCTGACTCTGAATGGGAACCGTGGGGACCTACCTCCCCTGCCAGCCCCGACTGTCACCCCCGTACCACCCAGGCAGGGCTGGCTGGCTGTGCCCCAAGGCTCACTCTACCGTCCTCCACAGGGGTCTCAGGGGACAGGCTGAGCAGGAGAACAGGAGCCCTGTGGGTCCTGGGGCAGTGCCCTCAAGGACCCTGCAGAGACGGCCTTGGTTAAAGCCAGGGAGGAATCTCCCCGCTGAGGGTGCTCACAGCATCTCCTTGTCCCTCCCCCAGGTGCCCTCGTTGCCTGCCTTCCTGCGCACACTCCCGCCTACGGGCCCTGACCTGTGTCATCATGCCTCGGGGCCGGAAGAGCAAGCGCCGTGCCTGCGAGAAACGCCACCAGGCCCACGGGGAGACTCAGAGTCTCAAGGGTGCCCAGGCCAGTAAGGCGGCAGCGGCGGCGGCGGCAAAAGAGATACAAGGGTCGCCCTCCTACTCCGCTTCTGTTTCTCAGGGCACTCCCCCGAGCTCCCCTGCTGCTGGCACTCGCCAGGAGCCTCAGGGAGCCCCAGCCACTACCTCTCGTGATGAAGGGGTTTCATGCCCAGGATCTGAAGAGTGTGCCCAGAGCCAAGAGGAGAAAAGTGCAGGTACCTCCCAGGCAGCACCTTCCATTCCCAGCAGTTGCAGAGATCCTCTGACTAGGAAGGTCAGAAAGTTGGTGCAGTTCCTGCTGGAGAAGTACATAACGAAGGAGCCCATCCCGCAGGCAGCACTGCTGAAGGCTGTCAACAGGAAGTACCAGAAGCACTTCCCTCAGATTCTCAGCAGAGCCCTTGAGATCATGGAGCTGGTCTTTGGCCTCGAGCTGAAGGATGCCGACCCCAGCAATCACTCTTACGCCCTCATCAGCAAGATCGCCCTCCCCAGCGAGGGAAGTCCGAGTGATGAGTCGGGGCTGCCCACATCCGGTCTCCTGATGATTCTCCTGGGCCTGATCTTCAAGAAGGGCAACCGTGCCACTGAAGAGCAGCTCTGGCAATTCCTCAATGCGTTGGGTTTCTATGCTGGGAGGAGGCACTTGATCTTTGGGGAGCCCAGGAGGCTCATCAGCGAAGATTTCGTGCAGCAGAAGTACCTGACATACCGCCAGGTGCCCAACAGCGATCCTCCGCGCTATGAGTTCCTGTGGGGCCCGAGAGCCCACGCTGAAACCAGCAAGATGAAAGTGCTGGAGTTTGTGGCCAAGATCATCGGTACCGTCCCCAGTGCCTTACCAGATCTCTATGAGGAGGCTCTGAAAGATGAGGAAGAGAGAGCAAGAGTGAGAGTCGCGGCCAGGGCTGCAGCTGTTGCTGAGGGCAGAGTCCCTTCCAGGGCCAAGGTCCACATCTGCCCCAAATGTAGGCGGGGAGGCCGCGGGCAGATTGCTTAACTTTCTTTTGGAAGAGAGCAGTCAGGCTCCTAAATAGTGCAGAGTAGTAGGGGTGGAGGGAACAAAGTATAGATCTTATTTATCTTCCTGTTTTAGACTAGTAACTTCTATATATTATTGATTGATTGATTTAGGTTTTTTCAAATTTTTTTTCTTGTAATAGATAGTGTGTTTTCTTAAGAATATGAATTCGTGAGTGACATTGCTTGCATATTTATTGCTGTTTAAAGAGTTCTAAAGTTACAGTTTTGGTATATGTAAAAGGAATTCACAAACCATCTATATTTTCTGTATGATCCAGAAGTAGAAAACAAGGCACTGCAATAGAGATTTTCATGGAAATGTGAAAGGCGACCACAGAAAATATTTAGAAACAAAAAATGGAGAAAACAGAGAGTAAAAGCCATTTAACTCGTGGTTTGCCTTACTTCCTTTAAACTTTCTTTTGGTAGAAATAAGATACTTTGACTGATTTAGCTCATTTGTGAGTATTTGTTTTGCCCTAGTGCACTGCATATTCTCTGCTACCTACTGGATTAAAAATAAACTCTGATGGGAGGGTGGTATTCTGGGGGTTCATAATAATCATATCATAACTGCCATTCATCAAAAACCCAATATTTCTTAATGAGTATGCCACTGCTTTACATGTAGTACATAACATTCCAACATTCACGCAGGATAGGATTTAGCAGACTCCCTTTATAGGTGAATAACTTGCAGATTTCTCAAGTTCACAAGACTGATTTAAGTGACCTTGCTGGGTCTAGTCCCTTGGTCTGGAATAGTCTAGAGCCTACACTCTTCCACTCCTCCCAGCCTAAGCCAGACCTTATGTCTTTTAATTCATTTTTCTTCTCACCACTCCAAAATGTATCTCATGGGATAAAAGGGGCCCTGTTCCCAAAGCACTGTTTTGGAATACAGTAACAGTAACGCTGAATAAGTGAATGGTATGAATAAAAAGAAAAATTTTCGGTGACAATGGGATCTTCTACATATGCAATGTCAGATACCCTGAAAAGATCAGCATCTCCTCATTTACTCTTCAAGTTTCTCAGGGACATAAAAGCCTTGGTTTAAGAGCTGTGTCCTCAGGTCAGTGGAGGGAGGAGTCCCAGCCTCTGATAGTTACTCAAGGTGAGGACCTTAGAACAGAAGGGGGCCCCACAAAGTCTACCCTGCTTTCTCCCTTGTGTGGCCATGCGCAGAGCTGTCTGTCTGAAGGTACCCCTTCTTTTCCTCCGGGGCAAGGGTGGACAGGTTCTCAGGGAGGTGAGTTCTTTGGTCTTGTGGCAGCATCTCCAATTCTACCCAAGCAGGAGATCCTAACAGGCCTTAATTTGCTTCAGGGTGAGGACACTGGGTGCCGATGAGTGGACTCCCCATAACAAAGGGGACCACACAGAGGCCCCCGGCAGGGGTAGCCGGGGAATAGTTCTCTTATCTCCCCTTCTGGTGTCTCAGGAAGGTGAAAGCCTTGGCCTGAGGCTGGCAGACAGACAGTAGGGAGGATGGAGTCCCATATGCTACCTGAAGTCAAGGTAAGAAACCTGAGTTAGGACTGGGGCCACAGGACTCCAGAAGAGTGGGGCCTTGTAAAGTCCTGCTCCTCAGAAGACCCCGACAGCTTTGGACAGATCTGGTTCATCCTGACTTCCAATTCAGAATTCCCAAGAAGGTAATGCCTTTGTTCTGAGGAGCACAGCTTCAGGGGAGTGGAGGGTGGAGTCCTGGGTCTGGTCAGGCATCACGATGAGGACCCTGAATGAGGAGCAAGAGGACCACTCACTCCAGAACAGAGGAGAATGCAGAGTCCCGCCCCTGAGGTCAGCCCCAGGAGGCCCAGGACAAAGCTTTCTGGCTGACCTGCCCCCTCTTTCCACTGGGGGTGGTCTCGGGGAGGTGAGGGCCTTGGTCTATGGGGAACAGCCTCACTCAGTAGAGACTGGAAATCTAGTGACTCTAAATGAGGATAAAGGGACTCCACCTAGAGCAGAGCCCTGCCACTGGATACCTCCCCTTGGCAAATCCAGGAATGTTGGCATGATGCGCCCCACGCCTTTCCTTTTAGAGCGTCTCAGGTAGAGGAGGCACTTGGTCCCAGGGGCCAGCCTCAGGGGAGCACAGGGAGGAATTCCAGGTCATGCCAAGAGTCGAGCAGAGGACCGTGAGGACTGAGGGAACCACCCAAATCATAAAAGTGGGGACGCCACAGAATCCCTCCCTTACTGTCGGCCATGAGTGACCACAGGCCGTCATGCCCACGTGAGGCAACCCTCACATCCTCCTAGGTGGTCTCAGGGAATTAAAGGCTGTAGTATGAGAGCACAGGCCTCTCTAGGTCACGGGAAGAGCCAGTGTAAGGACTCTGAGTGAGGACCAAGGGGAACGCCCAACCGAAAAGAGGAACAAACACATAGCCCCACCACCCTTTCGGCCCGGGGAAGCCCCAGGCAGGGGTAGTTCGATGTGTCACCCACTTGCCTCCGGCTCTGGAGGACTCAGTAGAGGGAAGAGTCCCAGATCCTGACAGAGTGAGGACTATTGAGGT